>NW_023339674.1:19116743-19117190 GCF_004916995.1 Morone saxatilis | reverse complement strand
GTGTGTGTGTGTGTCTTGAATGGTGCTGAAGCAGACATGGGACAGGCAACATGCTGCGAGTGTCCTTTCAAAACATCAGCTCACTTGAGTCAGACCTGACATTCCACACCCACATAGAGTCTAAATTCAGCTGCAGACACATTAGTCTATACAGGATGCAGTACATCCACATTGTGCAGGATCTTCATTGGTATGTATACAGTATGGATGTGGTTTGAGTCAAATTAAAATTAATGTCCACTAAACATTCCCCATGTTGCCTGTACAACACCAGAGCAAAAGTGTAAGGAATGGACTAAACTGCCTGTAAGCTGCAAACGTTAGCATGCCTGGCTAACAAGATTACTATCTACCTAAAAGAGCCTTACAGTTATTCCGAAGTTAGCGAACTTAAAGTAAACTAAATCTGTTTACTATCTTATTTTTTGGGTTACAGCTTACGTTGGA
>NW_023339674.1:19102320-19116718 GCF_004916995.1 Morone saxatilis | reverse complement strand
AAACAACCTACATATAACTGTCAACTGTCATGTTGAAGGTTAGGATTTTATTAACCCTTAGATAGTGGTTCCTTACCTTATCAAGAAAGATGAAAGTTGATATTTCTACAAACTTTTATGTTGTGGTTTGTCGTGTGTGGTGTGTGTTGTGGTGTGTGTGTGTGTGTGTCTTGAATGGTGCTGAAGCAGACATGGGACGGCAACATGCTGCGAGGTCCTTTCAAAAATCAGCTCACTTGAGTCAGACCTGACATTCCACACCCACATAGAAGTAAATTCAGCTGCAGACACATAGTCTATACAGGATGCAGTACATCCACATTGTGCAGGATCTTCATTGGTATGTATACAGTATGGATGTGGTTTGAGTCAAATTAAAATTAATGTCCACTAAACATTCCCATGGTTTGCCTGTACAACACCAGAGCAAAAGTGTAAGGAATGGACTAAACTGCCTGTAAGTGCAAACGTTAGCATGCCTGGCTACAAGATTACTATCTACCTAAAAGAGCTTACAGTTATTCCGAAGTTAGCGAACTTAAAGTAAACTAAATCTGTTTACTATCTTATTTTTTGGGTTACAGCTTACGTGGAAAAATACTTCAGGCTGACACAGGTTATGTGGACAAGAAGATGCTAGTGTATCAGAGTATCTGGACTGTATTTAGTCAAATTTGTTTTAGAAACCATTGATTTGCCAAACTCATGGGTTACTCAGTTTTCTCTCTCTCCAAATTGCTACCAATTTCAAGTGTGTTAACATTGTAAAACCGCGGGAACGGAACGCTTGACAGGCGTAGCGACAGTAAATCGGGTGGGTGGGGCAATTTTCAATTTTCATTAACTTTACCCTTTCAGTGCTGCTTCATAAACTCCCCCAACCGCAGCTCTGTGATTTCCTACTAAAAGTCAGTATGAACCCTCCTGCTGTGTGCGTAACACCAGCCGGAAAGATCCAGCCAGATCTCAACATGTTGAGACGAGTGCACTGTTCCCTATTCAGCCTGTCACAGATACTGTAGACGTGACAGAGAGACATCTAGATGGTTACAGACAGACAAGCAGACAAAAAAGACAGATCTACGCTGGAAAATAAGAGAGCCAAGCTGATGCATTTTGTTTCAGTCCTGAGTCAAAGGCCTTTACAGGGTTCACCTCGTCCTTTTATGGAGAAATACAGTCCAACCCATCTGCCGTCTCCTCTTAATCACACCGTTTACCTCATTCTGTGTCTGTGTTTGGAAAGATTTAGCTGCACCCATCTGTATCCATGACTTGCAGTTTCTTATGTGTTTGTTCTGCCTTTCTTTTCTTTTCGTTTCTTTGCTTCTCTCAAATTGTCCCGTCACTCTTTCCTCACCATGGTGCATTATTAAGAGGGCTCATTAATCACTCTGGCTGCCCGTCTGTCACTCCGTCAAAGCGCACTGCTGTTGTTCCTGCAGCACACATGCACACACATTCAAACACACAATAGGTTTCACAGGGGGAGTTAGCCCCATCAATGTCTGTGTATAAGTCCCTTGGAGTGAAAAATGAGGCTACCCTTCGAGTGACAAAAGACTGTTTTCCTTCCAGGAGGATATTACCAAGGTTTTAGCAAGGAACCTGTCACACTGTGTCATACATAAATGGCTTTAGCAGTTCACAATTTCTCTACAAACAGGGCTGGTTCTGTGTTTGCACCTATCTTATTGCATGCATCATCCCATCATTCTTTTGTTGCTTGGGAGCTACGAAAACTATGGCTGAGTGGGCGGCTATATTCCAGCTTATAAAACCTGTATGAGGTGGAAAAGCAGGACACAACGGGTTTCCAAGAAATGCGAACATTCTGTGGGCCAGAGCTGTGTAGTTCAGATGAGTCACTGATAACTCACTGAACTACTCAATTACAATAAAGAGAGGAGGAAAGAGGGGGCAGAGATCAGACATAAAGGGAGAAAAGTCAAAGACAAAGGTGGTGAGAGGATGAAAGAGGGAGGAGAAGCAGGAGGAAGTAAGGCAGAGAGAGTGCGAAAAGAGACAGAGATGGAAAGACAGAAAGAGATACGGACAAAAGCTGAAGCTTATTTCAGCCCCACTCAAATGCCAAGCCTGAGTGGATGAGGGGGGAACTTGAATCTTAAGCAGCCATAAATTTCCCCTGATGCTTTGCTGGGCCTGCCGCTGTATGTATACGCTTGGAAGGGAATGGGAGCTGGTACACCAATGTGAGGAAAGATGGCAGGGCTCCCAAAAAAAAAAAGAAATTGCCATCAGATTCAGAGCCCACCATATGGGCTTAGACACATAGCGTAAGCCACAGACAGTTTCATTCCATCACACACACACACACCACACACACACTAAAAGTGCATGCTTAGGCAATAACATTTTCCTTACTGCTTGAGAGGATGAAGAAGACGCAGGTTATGAGGGAGGAGAACTTGCAACAGCTCTGCATTATAATGAAGTCTGCGATACTATAAAGATTGAATGTGCAACGTACAAAATACCTATGGGAATGCAAATGAACCTGAGCGCTTAGAGTGTGAATTAAGGATGAATGACATGGGCAGATGCATACTCAGACACACACATGCATGTATGCCCATGATATATGCTCATTAGTGCATACATCTGTGCATAGAGCTCAACTCAAGACACACTTGAATGCTTTTCTGTATTCATACTAACTCACAGGGCTTTTATTGCATACGATTTTTGTTCTATTTTATTATTATGTTGTATAATTATTTTCTTATTATTATATTGCAATTGATTAATTTTATTTTATGTAAACCACTCGGCAATGGTTATTTTGAAAGGTGCCACACAACTACAGATTACCATTAATAAGCTCCGTTGTGCATGAATGAGGAGCTACTCATTCTCACATGAAAAGGTGCGGCTAATCAGGAGTTGGGCAAAGAGGGACGGAGGGATGAAAGAAGGGAAGGAAGGGAGAGGAAATAAGAGCAAGGATGAGACTGTGCTTGTTCCAGCGTTACCGCTGTGAAGCTAGAAGAAAAGTGCTGTCAATTACAGTGAAGTGTTTCACACTGGTACAGCCTGCATGCACACACATACCCAAGCCCACCCACCCAGTGCATTATGCGCTTTTATTAAGTGAACATGGTGGACTAAGTGTGTGCATTTAGATGTTTTTCTGCTTTAGTTCTTCGATTTTAAATAAAAACGATGCTCCAAATGACAAAGCAGCGAGATAGAGAGAAAGAAGAGAGAGAGAAAGAGAGAGAGAGAGAGAGAGAGAGGCTGTATATGATGCTGACCAGGACCACCATACAGTACAAAGCGGGGGTGACATTGCGGGGCGCCCTGATGGTGCAGAGTGGGAATAAGCTTCAGGGCTGCCCAGAACTATATAGAAACCTATTACTTACAGCTGAAAGCCACACAGGTCTCCCTTATTCATACAACGCACCCACCCACCAGCCTGTAGCCAGCACAGCTCCCTGTTAAGGATTTCGCTGGAAGCAGAGTATCACCCATTCCTTTCTGTAAAACATATTAACTCGCTCTCTGTGGCCAGAAAAGGTGAGCTCGTCCTACAGTACACGTGAATAAAAAAGGCAGGAGTAAGAGCTAGAAAGCAAGGGGCATGGTATAAGGATAGCAGAGAGGGAGGGACGAAGAGAGATTCTCCTGAGAAATGAGGTGACAGAAAGCTTTTTACGTGCAGGAAGGGTGGCCAGGCAATTTTCAAATGTATGAGACTTCTCATTTGCCGGGCTGCAAAGCCACTTTATACGGTGGCAAATGTTAAACTTGTTCTGGGCACATCAAGGTCCCCTTGGCCGCCTGCTTGTCTTCGCCTGGAATATAAATGTGGCTTGAGCTGAGGGTACAGGGAAAAAATAGTTTCGACACCTTGTACACAAGAGTTTAAAAAGCCAGAGTGGTGAATACCTTCAGGGTTCACGCAGACAAAAGACTGTCTCAGTCCACGCATATGTTTATGTGGGTTTCTTTGACGCACAAATGGCTGCATTCTGTGCTTTTCATTCTGTGCTTTTCTCTTCAGTCTCAGTGCAGCACCAAACAGCGGTTAAACATGATCATTATTGTACTAATCTAATTCTATCAATACAGTTTTTGATAAGTGAATTAATTCTTTAATTCACAAAATGGTAGAAAAAGTGAAAAAGTTCTCCAAGCAAGCAATTTGAAAATGTCACTTTGGGACATTTTCAAATTGCAAAACCCAAATTTACACTAAAATAAAAGAGAAAAGCAGGAAATCCTCACATTTCTTTAGCCGGAATGAATTGAATGTTTAACAATTTTGTTTAAAAAGTTGGCTGTCTGTTTTCTATCCATCCACTAATCTATTCCACACCAACATTTAAATCATTATCTAATGAATGACATGTACTGTACTGTAATCAAAACAAACCAGGATGTTTCTGAGAATACAGTATGGGATTTTAAATATGCTGCTGTAAAAATCTTATTTATTAAAACCAAAGGATGTCAAAACACTGTAACTAAATATACAAATCCAGCTCACCCATGAGTGTAAGCTGAACTGATACAAGTACAGGGGGGCGTGACAACAAGATATATTGGTGCCATCTCTATTGTGGCTGTTTCTTAATCAATATCTTTTACACACACACACAGGCCATAAGACACACAATGGAGCTTGAAGACATTAGATAATGATCTCTTCTGTGACCGCCCTTGGCTTTATAGACCAGCTATGACCACATGCACCTATCACCACGCACATAAGCTCAAACATATACTGTTGTGGCTGTACACAGGTGTGGTGAAAGGATGTTATCAGTTTATCACAGCAGCTCTGGGAGCAGGACATATTTCACCGGGAAGGTTGCCAGGTTTATCCACTCCACACCTTTCTCACACTCTTATTTTCTCTTCTCTACATTGTTTCTTTTCTGTGTCGCTCCACTCCAGCCTGTACGTCTCTGTATTTCCACTCTCTCTCACTTTGCTTTACTGTCTCCCTCCACATCCATGAACGTATGAGATACAGTAAATCTTCGCTGTTGACTGTAGGCTGTAAAAACTCCTCAGTTAATCAAAGTCAGCAGTGCGGGGACACTGAATCATGTTGGGTCAAAGGCCTGGGAGCCAGTCAGTAAACCGGCACTATCAGCCCCGCACCAGATCCCCCCCATCAAAATAAATATGGTGGAAGTCTGTAGATCAGTGGAATTGTACCATACATGTAGTGTCATGTGTTGGTTTGAGCTTGGCTCTTGACCTGCAGCCATATAGGCATGTCTTTTTTTGGAGTATAGGGAAAGATGGAGTTATAATGATTTATTGTTTTTTAGTGGAATTGCATTATAATCATATGGCCATGTTTGATATCATGTTTCTGTTGTTGTTAGGGGATTTGTTTTACACATCCGAAGAGTTTCGTGGAACAAAGTTAATTGCGGTGAACTGAAATTTAATAATTTTACTTAAGTTTGCATTTGTCATATTGTGATATTGGAACTACACAGTGAGTCTACAGCCATGCTAGCAGCTCAGTGAGACTGTACTTATAGTGGTGCTCAAATGTGCTTAAACTAATGTCAACATGCTCATAATGACAACATTAACAGGTATAATCTTTACCTTGGTCACCATCTTAATTTAGCTTATTAGTATGAATAGGGAATGGGATGGGATGGGAATGTTCTTAGTTTTGCAGGTTGATTTTTTGACCTGATGATGACCGTGATTATCTGCGCAAACTTTAACGTCAACCCATCCAATCAATGTTGAGACCTTTCACTAAAAGACAACAATGTCAATGTGCTGTTGGCACTAGAAGTCAGAGGCTGACCGAGGGTGAAGACAGTAGGCTTCACCCTCTGGGAACATGAATATCTATTCACCCACCCATAGACGCCGTCATCCCAAGAGCCATGTCACTGGAATTGTGTTTTTGTCCTTTATCACATGCAGGGTGATAAATAGTGGGCCCATGAACCCAGAGCAAAAAGGTTAACATCTATCACAGATCTAATCACACATCTAATGACTATATCATGCATGAGCTGAAAACAGCAAATATTCCTTCCTTATTCTTGCCATATTCCCTCCCACTCGTCATGCCATCCAGCCACACTGAGAGACCATAATAATTAACAGAGGGATGAGACCTGCCTGTCATTTGGGGAACTCATCTAATCTTCCTTTCTATTTTCCCAAGTAAGTTGAGAGGCAGTCTGGGAGACGAGGGAAGGAGTGGAGGGTCAGAAAAGAGTGAGATTGATGGAATGTGGAAAATTAGAGAGGCATGTACTCAGAGATACCCCCTATATGACACCCAGTCAGTAAGTGTGTGTGTGTGTGTCTGTGTGTGTCTTTTCCTTTCCTGTCTAATATCTCAGCTTTCAAGTTCCAAATTCCATCCAATCCACTTATATTGCTCATTAATCATCTCACAACAGACTACACACTGGAAGCATATGTGGTCTGCGGCCCCTGTGTCCACACACACACACACACACACACAAAGAGACGTACACAAAAGCCCAGTGGCGGGGGTAATCTGCTGCTTTGATGTGCAGTTAAATCAGTCTGCATCTCATCACAATCACAGCGTCAGTGACTGCCAGATACAGACATCCATCTGAGGCACCTTGGAGGACACACACACACAACAAATCATCAAGTCACCGGGATGCAGACAGACAGATGGTGTGTTTGTATCATGTTCATGCGGGCAGGATGTATGTGTGTGTGTTAAGTCTCATCCAACACTGCGGCCACCTGAGAGGGAGCTTCTGAGCCAGCGTGGATGCAGACAGACTGCACTGTGTCCCGTTACCTTCAGCTACTGGCTGAGTGACAGCTAACGGCTGAGAAATCCGACTCTAACAACACCAGACGGGGTAACTATGTCTGGTACAAAAAACAGAAAAGAAAAAAAAATTTATTATTTAAAATGAAATTGTCTGATTACAACAATTCAGTGGTAAATTATAAAAAGAAGACAATGAATTTAAAGGCTAAAAATGTAAAACAGTATGCAGCATGCTAGCGCTGTGAGCTTTGTGAAGCCATGCTAACATGCTTACAATGACAACATTTACCGGTATATTGACCATGTCCATCATCTCTTAAGTTTAGCGTGTTAGCGTGCTAACTTTTGCTAATTGGCACTAAACACAAAGTACAGCTGAGGCTAATCGGAATGTCTTTAGTTCTGCTGATATTTGGTCATAAAGGGGTTTTAAAATAATGAAGCTCTAGTGAAAGTTCAATAAAGAAGACTATTGTTTTGCATGGTTAGGCCTATAGTTTATTTCTCATCCCATCCTGCCATGCACTCCTCTCATTCATGGTGTGTCGCTATCATTGTATGTGGCATTCAATCATGATATCAGCTGTTCTCATCTGGTCTCATCTATCCAATAGCACAGTGACACACCACACCACACACCAAAATACACCCAGTCTTTGCAGATTCATCACCTTCATCATTTTATCAGCCCATTAGTCTCAGCAGAGTCATCAGCCACCACCACCAGCACCAGTGTCTGGACTCTATGATTGGATTTATCTTGCTGCTGTTCAGAGGAGACCTCCATCATAAAAATGTAGAGTTTAAGTCTTTCCGTCAAGACTTAAAGGTCCAGTAAGTAAGCTTTAGGGGGCTCTATGGCAGAAATTGAATATATCATGCATAACTATGTTTTCATTAGTGTATAATCGCCCCAAAAAAATGAATTCTTATTGTTGTTACCTTAAGATGAGCCTTTTATATCTACAGTTGCCACGTCGCCTTTTATATGGACTGATATGTTTCTACAGTAGCCCAGAACAAACCAAACACTCACTCTAAAATGAATCTACAGTGGCAGTGACAGTCCCTCCCTCCCTCACTATTATGTACACATATCATCTGTTACACTAATCTTTACTTAATTACCTTGTCTTTCCTGATTGAAATTACAATTCATCCTGAGGGTGACATTATGTTTCTGTACAAAATGTCATGGCAAGCCATCCAATATTTGTTGAGTTTTTCAGTTTGGCGCCAGTGTTGCGAAAGATCTTATTTGGTTAAAACTTCAGATGTTGAATTAAACATTCACAAAGACAAATATGTGAAGACAGGGAACTGCAAAAAGCTGAAACAGATTTAGGAATGCGTATTAAAGAATACACCCACCACTTGTGACTTCTGATTCTGAAGTAATTTGTTCTAATAGCATTTTAGCTCTTCATTTAATTTAAACTTTTTTCTTGTGCTTTATAAAACACAATTTCCTAACACTGAAGTGTGAGATTAACTGAACTTTGAATATGCAATGTAAAAGCATGACAGATGTTAATATAATTTGTTAAAGAAAGATTCACTCCATTTTTCGATCACAAAGTCAATTATCTAGGATGATTTAATCTGTAGTAATACATCATAATTCTACAGCTGTTAAAAAAAAAAACTGGAATCTCTACTACACAATTCATGGTTTGATCCTATTATAAATATAATAAATGAATGAATCATGGGTAGTGAGACGTGACTGAAGGCTTTCAGGGCTAGAAAGGTAGAGTGGAGGTAATCTCAGTCTATAAATGGATTTAAGATGAAGTAGGAAGACTGATTTAACAGGTAAAGAGACTGACAGACAAATACTGAGAGAGAAGAGTGAGGGTGAGATTAGTGATTAGACGTTGACAATGCATCAGCTCTGACAAAATGTGCCAGACTGTGGATGTAAGGGGATGTCATGGAAAGAAACCTGGAATTCAGAGAGAGAAACATGCCAGAAAAAGGAAGTGATGGGAGATGACAAAATGACGAGCGTAAATATGAACTGGAGCGCACTGCGGCCGGAGAGAAAAGAAAACTTGATTTTGTCGGGGGGGCAACGGAGAGAGAAAAGAAACAGCGTGAAGGAGAAAGACAGTGCGTTGTGATAACTGTGCAGGAAAGAGAATCGAAGTGTGAGAGTGAAAGAGGAAGAAATCAAACGCTCCAAGCACCAAGAAAAGAAATGCAGAGGGGAAAAGGGAAGGTGAATAGAGAGAAAGCGTGCTCATAGTGGCAGCAGCTTTGGTGTGTGCTCTGTACTTATTAAATAATAACACTTAGAATGGTTAATGATTTGTGAAAGTCTGCAGATGTTTCCAGTATCCTGTTAGGAGCGACAAAACAGCGAGAATGCTGCTAAAGTGTAAATAAGGAGGGTGAGGAAGGTGTGAGACGCCGGTGGGAGTGCAGCCATGGGAGATGCAGAGAAGAGGAACGACTGCGGGGAGGGTTAAGACACCTTGGTGAAAAAAGAAGATAACAGGAGAGACTAAGGAAAGGAAAGAGCGATAGAGAGCAACAGAGGCTGGCAGGGGCTTGATGGTGCAGGCTATTTCCAGCTTTATTGCCGAGCGTAACGGTCTGGTCTCAGTCCGAGCACGATCCCCTGATCTGAGATGGAGACAGACTGGGATCCCCTAGGTATATCGATTCTCAGACACACTCATTTGGGAGAATCAGAATTGATGACACCTGCCTAAGGCCAAGGTTTATTTACTTATTTATCTGGTGCCTGCTCTGGCCCCGGCCCCATCTGTCTGAGAATATGAGGCTACCTAGTGGGGCCCAGCAGCTCCAAATGTCCAGGCATGACAACTAATTTGAGGGCATGTGTATGTGTGTGTGTGTGTGTGTGTGAGCGAAATAGGGAGAGATACTGAACATGCAGCAGACCACCGACACCGTGCACAGCCTCCATAAATCAAGATGAGGCGGCCAACACAAATTGACATTTCACAGAAGGGCGTAGTTTCATTTGAGGTGCACTTGATTGTTAGTTTTAGGCTGTTTTTGCAGTGTTGTTACGAGTCAGCCTGCAACCAGAGGGATCAATTTAAAACAGCTATGTGCTTTACTCCCTGCTGCAAAGTTTACAGTCTTTAAATTACACCCTGTCATCATTTTGGTTCTTAATCAACAAAGGATATTTCCAGGCGCTTCCTCACACGTTGACACTGTGTCTACACTATGTGGGTAATCTAAACGGTATAAAAACCTTTACAAAGCGTGAAAACTACAACTGACCGTTTTACAGGGGATTACTGCTAGAGTATTACTCGGCAGGGAATAGTATGGGAATGGGCTGCTTTTACACATGTATGGATTAAACAAACGAGATATAACATGTTAATTAGTGAGCTACAGAGGTGTTAAGTGGATTTTGTTACTGCTGAACAGAGCCAAGTTAGCATTCTTTAGGCTAAGCTAAGCTAACAGGCTCCGGGCTGTAGTTTTGTATTTGACAGACAGACATCAGAGTGGTATCAGTCTCTTCATCTAACTCTGACAGACAGCAAAAACACTTATTTTCCCAAAATGTCAAACTATTGCTTTAGGCTTATGCCGTTATCTGGTGACTACGAAGGCAAAGAAACCCCATTAGCTCGCATTCAAAGTAAACAAGTGTTTCTAAGCATCTTGTATAAAGGTTTTCATTCAATGAAATTCCTCATATCTCACAGCCAGACAGTGTGTTTCCCCGCCACTTGCTATCTCTCTCTCAGCCCTTCCAATCCTCCCCTCCCCTCGTCGCCGCCCCAATCTTGTAAGCTACACAGACGGCCTGATAATTGGATTCCAACAGACAGTTCAAACGGTGGCATAAAATAATTAGCGACAAACCTCGGAATCAATCTCAGGCACGGCGATCATCTCTCTGGCCTTGGCAGGTCTCTCTGGGAGCGCGACCAGGAAAATGCATGATATCGGTTTCACACAGATTGAAGCTTTTTTGTGCACCTGCATGCGAGGCAAGGCCCGTGACGGACACGTGACGTGATGAGTCCCTGGGCATCCTCATGTGCAGATGACTGAGTCCGTACACGTGTTCATGGAGGTTGTGCGCACCCATGTGCATTCAATATGCGTTTGATTTCTGACCTGGACAAATATGTGTATGTGTGTGTGTGTGTGTAGAGGCAGTGATGAGAAGCCCTTGGAGTGTGAACCAGATGTAGCAGAGTATCCATACCCCCCCCACCTCCGCTCTCCTTCCTCCATCCCTTGAGACAGGAACAAAGAGGCCAGACTACATCAGGCAGGCCTTTGATCAGCTCAGCTGTATCGTGTTCCTATCAGTAATTGACAGCCCTTGGATCCCGGGTGCTTCCTCTGCAGCGTGCACACATGAGAAGTCTTAATGTCCTCCAATATATCACACGGCCTATGTGTTTTATGTACACAACAGGCAGTTGCTCACAATATGTCCATGTGGCTGTCATTCAAAACATCTATAAAGGTGTTCCACTGCAGTAAAGCATTCGTGTTTTACAAATATAAACAACAACACATTCTAATCTACGCTGTTTTCCATTTTGCATGCAACACATGAAGAGTTTAGGGAAAAGCATGAGGCTGTGAAGCGCTACACACTCATCTTTCTCCCAAGTGGCCTTATCACCCGAGTTAATGTAATGAAACAGATTAGTACCTGTAGCCTAACACTTGACCAGGGAAAATTAGAGCCAGCCATAAAGTGCTTATTCATCTCCGCTGAATCCACCTTCAGAAGAAAAGTCAGGAAAAAATGAAGGCGCTGAATGTAAAGTAATAAAGTGATTTAGTTTCTCCTGCTACTTTATTGGACGGAAATTAACCTGTTTTACAGTGGAGAACAGTGTTAGCAGCCTGTAAATTTGATCACATTTATTATATTTCGTCCTGCTCAAGAGAAGACGAAGTAGAGAAGGGGGACTTTTAAATTTTCACTCTGTGAGCTGACTAAATGAAATGATTTCGGCATCGTAGCGCTAAACCAATTCACTCAGAAATGCTGTTTCTTCTTGATGAATCAACAGTGGTGTTTTCCCAATAACAATTCTCGCCATATGGTTAGGGTTAGGGTTAGGGTTTATAACACACACACACACACACACACACAAACACACAGGTCCAAGAGAGAAGTGCACAGCTGCTGAGTTCCTCATTTATAACAATATAATAAAATAAAGGAACCAAACTGTATTAATTGTGAACTCCAGTCTCTGATTTTCAATTCAGCATGGTGACAACCTGCCATTCATGCTAAAATGTAACTTGTTGTTATAATCTTGTTGATAATAGCTTAATGGTCCTTATTGTTGTTCCACAACATTGGAACTGGAGTGCAGAGCTATTAGCCCGTCATACATCAAGCCCTCAGTGTCATGTGTAATGGTTAAGTGTTTTGAACCAACTAGCTTGTGGCAGCATGAATCTTCCTGAAGGCTGGTGATTATTAATGACAGTGGCAGCGCAGAGCAGCCACCTTCAATCACACTGCAGGTAAATCCTGCTGCCGCAACAAAGACAATGGCAGGGAAGTGGCCTTTAATTCCTTTTTGCCAGGAATTAATCAGCCCTGTTTCTAATTTCTCATCCAACCGATGTTAATGCCTTTCCTGTGTGATACTCTAAATAAGAGATTAGACGCCACATGCACACACGCACACACAAACACACACCATTGAACTAATGACAAACGAGGACGCAGCAGCTCATTTGAATATCAGAAAGAAAGAGCGCTGGCATGCCAACGTAACCTCCTCCAGCCTGTACAGTAATTATTCAGCGCTAGAACACAGGAGCAAACACGGGGTTTACGGAGCATTAAAGAAAGCAGGTTTGAAGACAATGAGAGCAGGTGAAGGAGCACGGAGAGAAGTGTGAAAGGAAGGAGGGAAGAAGGAGGCAAGGCTTAAGTGGACTAAAGAAGGAGTAGAAGAAAAGTTAAGAAAGTTTGAGGTGATTTAGGAGGAGAGGCGGTGTGTTAAGTTAACACCATCGTTCTCCTCTTTATCGAGCTAACCTGATGGGACAGAGATGCAGAGCAGTTTTCTCGGGCCATCTGTTACATGAAAACCCAATTGTACACAACAGCCACAGACAGAGAGCCGAGGAGAAACCAATTTCTCTCGATGACGCCCTACTTATTGGGCTGTTTAAACTAGGCATTCCTCTCCCTCCTTCTTTATCTCTATTTCTTTTCCTAAATATCCTGTGACGCATTATCCAGAATGTCCCTTCTTTTGTAATAGTCTTTCTAACTTTATTTCTGTTCCAGGGTGAATTTACTTCTTCTTTTAACTTCATATATAAATGACAAAATAAGGTTCTAGCCCTCCAAAATGACCAATGTACCAAACAAGCCTCTATATCTGTACGACAACATAGGTTGCTCTGCTTGTGTTTTCTGATATGCCAGCTCTATGGTTAACTTTTAGTTCATTTTAAGCAACTATAATTACTATAATTGTGTTGTGAAAGGTCTGTGCTAGCAGCTCCTTGAGACTGTACTTACACAGTGGGGATGGAGCGGTTCAAGTAAAAAATCCAAACTGTTCAGTTCACGAGCCACAAGGTCGGGGCATGTATGTATTGTTTGATTCATTTGAAATAGGCTTTGAATAAAGTTATTGGGGGGATAAAAAGCCTCGCCCGATAACTCAGTTGGAACAGATTAAGTAGAGTGCAGCTGTCAGTCAAAAATGTACCAAACTCAACGGAAAAACTGTGACCCCAAAACTCTGATTAATTAATGATTAACCAAACTGTATGTAACCGTAACATGCAGACAAACTCTTTTATAACTAATAAAACTAACAATGTTTACCATTGTCACCATCTTTGTTTGGTGTGGTAATTTTATAACTGGCATAAAAAGTGCAGCTGAAGCTGAAATCATTAGTTTGTTTGCTCATAAACCAAACTACTGCAACTGCCCTGATGATGGCGCTATGTGAAAAGTTAAGGCATTGCCAAAGTTATTATAAATTACCCTGAGGGTAATAACTTTTCACTCAAAACTACAAATGTCAAATTGTAGTTTTGTCATGGTGGCAGAGAGGAAGAGGTAATCACCAAAGTCATTAGGATCATTATAAAGAGACCTTGAATGTATGTACTAAATTTTGTGCCAGTCCATCTAGCATGTGGAGATATTTCACTGGATAAATGGAAACCTGCTGGTGGCGGTCGATGACTAAAGACAGGTAAACAAAGTCATCAGGATTCATCCTTGGGGCACCATGAATATCTGCACCAATCTTCATGCTAGTCAATACAATAGTTGTTGAGATATTTCAGTCTGGACCAAAGTGTTAGACCAACGGGCTGACTGACTGACATTGCCATCCACAAAGCGTGAAAACTATTTAGCTGATGTTGTGGTCATGATTAAAAGGAAGAAATACTGACTGTTGGTAGAAAATGTGTATGCCTAGCTATCCACTGCACACAAACACACGTCTGCTAGTAGACAGTCATCAGTTGTAAACACAAAGTCACTGGAGGCATGTGAACAAACTGAAAATGCTGTTGTTTTTCTGGCAAGAACAGCCTTTGTTCATTATACATCATAATGGTGAAAAGATATTTGACATCACCTGTTGTTTTTTAGCAAACATTATGCTT
>NW_023339674.1:19102077-19102220 GCF_004916995.1 Morone saxatilis | reverse complement strand
CCCTGCCTACATCCAATTTCCTGCACCGTTCCTCTCTCTCTGTGGGAGCACTGATGAGTGTCTTCGCAGGAGTAGACCCAGTGAAGGTCTCACTCCAGGGGTCTGTCAGAATTTCCCTCAATGGCCCCACACACACACACACA
>NW_023339674.1:19096325-19101994 GCF_004916995.1 Morone saxatilis | reverse complement strand
TCAGAATGGGCAGCATGATGAATTAATATTGCATTCTGCAGCAATTTTACTTATTTTGTGAGCGTAATTAAAGTTGATTCATTGTTAGTTTATGTTCTGTTTAAAACACTACAGTCGATACTTTCCTCCCCTCCCTCCCCTCTCCCTCTCTTTTGCCCTCTTTCTTTTTGTGACTCTCTCAGAGACCCTGCAGGTGTCAACTCTCGGTTCCAACTCAACACTTAATGACTAAATTGGAGCAATTAATTACCCTGATCGGTGATTTTAACCTCCACCTCTTCCACCTGGACTCTTGGCGGTACAAACAAACGGGCTGATTCATGCTGTAGCCTTGTACCCTGCTCGCTATTTATCCCCAATACTGCAGCGGTCCTCGAAGCACACTGCTTAGACAGACTTAATGAGAAATACCAACATAGGAAGAGAGTGTATATAGAGATAGTTCAGATATGGGTGTGGCACTGAGATAGAGATAAAACAGTGGAATATGATTGCATGATTGTACAAAACTGGATCAACCTTGAATTTTATAGGCTACAATAACTTCTCCTCTCCTCTCCTCCCCTCTTCGCCCCTTTTCCTCTCCTCTCCTCTCCCCTGACCTCTCTCCTGGCTCATTTCCCTTCATCTCTCATGCACCTGCAGCAGTTTGTCAGGCTGCTTTTGCTAATTACACATCTCATCACAACCACACACAGCCAAAGGCTCTCAGCAGTCGTCATGCATTACCACTGTAGTGGGACTTCACAGGCATGATCTGCGATTCTGACAGAGGAGTCATGTATCAAATAATAGGTCCCACTACAACGACTGACGCAAATTACAGACATGTTCTGTGATTTCTTCCGGGAAAATAAACAACCATGCTTTTGATATTTTACAAGCAATGATGGGATAAATGGGGTAATAGTTGTGACTGTGTTATTGGTGCAGCCTGCTCTCTCCCTGGTAACCTGCCGTCACCCATCAAGCCCTGATGGATGCTGTTCTGTCAGTGCAGCCAACTGTTCAAGCAATGGCTGCCTCTCAGCCCTTCTTTCCCTGCCCAGATGCAGTGCTGGCAGCCCAGGGACACATCTTGATTTTAATAGCTACTTCGCACATGTTCAATTAATTTGCAGAAAATGACTATGAAGACCCATAGTCATTCAGGTTGTGGATTATCTTGAAAACAGTACAACCCATTTTGGATCAAACAGCAAGTTCAGCTCCCTCGGAATTTGCATTTCTAGAAATTTCTAAAAATATTTTCTGTCCTCTTTTTCCTTGTCTTCTTCTTCCTCTGCTCTGACTGTACTGACTCGCTGTTTGGTCAATGATGGCATGGAAATTGGCTGGCGGAAAAGAGGAACTCAATGGGACAGGTAATGCCCAAAGGAGTGAAGGATGCGATGAGAAAAAAGGGAAAAGAAAATCACAAAACATATGGACATATTTTCCAGTCTGTGCTGTGGGTAATGTGTTGTTTCTGATAGCAGTTCAAGCTGAGTACCGTCTGCAGATTCTTCACACACAATAACTTGAAAAGAAAGTGTCAGGATCAGCTTACAACACATCATAATAGCATAACATTAAACGAAAGGACAGAGGGACATTTTGGCACAACATCTATGTGTCACAATGTTGAAAGACACAAGTGGAAGTAGAGGGAAGGAGTTGCTATGTCAACAGCACAGTGCAAAATATATAAAGGACACTTATCTGAGTTCTTGCCAAGAGTTAGATGATAGGATAGAGACCACTCTCATAACTGTAGGTTAAATACTGTAAATTATCTTTATCTTCTTTAATTACCTCTGTGGCAGAGAGAGGCCTTAATGTGGACCTTGTATTAGAGACAGGCTTTTATTCCTAATTCCACCTTTTTTCTGGTTAATCTCAAAACATCCTCCATGTTTACCTGTTGCCTTGATACATTTCGTATTGTGCACATTTCCACAGTACTAATCCCATCAATACAGCAACAGAGGTATGCCCTAATCCCATTTTCATTCACCAATTCATTCCAGTCCTTTCACTTCGTTCTTATGCAGTCAATGAGACTCAACACTTACTGCAGACTGTTCATATTAAAAGTATTCCAGCTTTCCCATTATTAGTAGGCTTTTCATCTTGAAAATATTTTAATTTTATAGATAACATCGGTCAGGAGAAATGTTAAAGTGGAAAAAGTGGAATTAATATGTGGATAAAACAGATATTTCTATTAAAAAGGAGCAACCCAGAGCAGCAGAGTGCTGAGTATAACATAATTCTGTTATTGTAATGACAGAATTAGTGCTGTGGAAATGTATTGTGCAGATTTGACCATGTGAGCAGTTGTTGGTGGCTACAGGTAATTTCATTCCCCTCAATGATTTTTCTTACTTTCTTATTTGTTTGTGCTGGCTGAACCCCAGCCATTATTATAATACCAGCTTACATATGAGCATTTGCAATAAGAAGCTCTTACCTTTGGAAAGAGCCAGGCATTTTCAGTCTTTATGCTATCAATTTTCTCATCTAACTCTCAGCACGACCCCAATAAGCGTATTTCCCAAAAAGTCGAAATATTCCTTTAAGCACATAACAAAAAGCATATAATATGAATTGGTAGGGCTGCCCTGGCCTCCAGCAGTCTTTTGGGTGTTATTTCACTTGATTTCTCCCTAACCTAACTTCAACTTGCCAGGCAACATCTTTTTATCTTCCAATGTATCTTTCTAAACATTAAAAAGATGGTCCAGATACAGGCTGAACATTTTCTATCTAAATATATGTTTCTCTTCATTCACTCTGACAGCTACAAGACCACAGAAGAATACCTGCTATCACCTGACAAGAGAAGAAGTCAGGGTACAGTAGCTGCGTGTGCCGTACCGTGGGGCAAAGAAAATACTCTGAGGCACAGCCGGTGGGAAAAGGGTGTGAAAAGTGGTGAAAAGTGGTGCAAAGTGCTGCGGTGCAGTGTGTCGACACAAATAAATACAGGTGGCTGTCGTGACACACGTGATATAGCATCGGCGTGTTTGATATTTGGGAAGAGGATGAGGAGAGAGAGAGAAATGGTTGGGGGTTATTGTTACAACCCTCTCTTACTGTATTATATGTGTTATTTGTAAGAAATAAAAGCTTTTGTTTGTGATATCTGGTTAATGTTATCGTTACAGAGTCCCTCGTGGCCTTAAGAGACTCAAACAAAGCAACAAGAAGCAGTGAGACAAGTGGCAAGGTTTCCATGTTAATGCTATGAGCTTCTTACATGCTCATTTTTTACGTAGGCATTGTATAATTAATGACAATGAACATGAAAGCCCGTGCTGCTCCAACATAATGAGTCACAGAGGAAGAGAGCTGCACACCAAGGCTAGATCCAGACCAAGAGAGACATGAATGTTACCTGAGGAAAAAACACTCCATGGAATGAACAAAGTCACAAAGGGCACCAAAGCGTCTGTTTTTTTTTCTTTTTTACTAATCAAAGATGAGAGCCCGACCATGAACTCCATGAATGAAGTCTTGGTGTTCAAACCTGCCCAGACCCCTTCAGTTACACTTTTGTTTTCCGCACCGCGCCTCCTCTCTAAAGGAGGAGGCGTCTGCAAAGCTAATTTAACTCATCAAACAATGTTTACTGAGAGAAGGAAAAACAAACACCTGGCTCTAATTCAAAACGCACTTCCACACAGAGGCTGAGCAGAGTGACGGGGGGCCGGAGGGAGCTTTGTTAAGTAAATGATCAGCCGGAAGGTTTAATTGAAAGGAACCGAAGGGGAGGGTATGGAGCTGTGTATAAATGGATGAGTGGAGGGTTGATGTAGCACGGAGAAGTAAAAGAATATAAAACATCTGTTTACTGAGGGAGACGTGCTGACTGAGGATGTTGGCACAACAAAGAGATCTTTTGCATTCCTCTAAAAAAAAATAACTGAACAATATTCTTTGAATGTAGCCAAAGGATTTGTTCAGGTTGAACCATTGTCAGAATAAACTCCTGCCAGCCCTCAATGTTTTTGTAGTTTCGTATTTTACATTTCCTTTCTTTTCCTCTACTGCCCTAGTGACCTAGGGGTTTACAATGATGACGAGATTCGAGTCAAGCCAGAGACCTTTGTTGCATTTCATCCCTTGTCTGCTCTCTATTGTATAATGGCAAAAAGAGTTTTTAAAAGTATATTTTGAGGGGGACGTGAACTGACTCAACTAAATTTCATGGCATCCATCCAATCATTGCTGAAGCATTTCACTCGAAACCACAACTATCAACCTCATGGTGGCACTAGAGCGAAAGCAAAGTCATTGGGATCCATTTTCTTGGAACCGCGTCCGTACAGAATGCATGCTAGTGGCGCTAAATGGAACGACAGGCGATCACCAAAGACATTGGGATTTGTTCTCTGGCAACGATGAATGTCTTCAACTTCATGCCAACTCATCCAGTTGTTGTTGAGGCGTTTCAGTCTGGACCAAAGTGCACCCATGAGCTGCTTTGAACTACTGCCTTCTGGGAGGCCCTTGGTTTTAATTCATGTCAGCTCAGGATGAAATTCTGTCTCAGAAACTCTTGACTGCTTCATTTGTCTAATCAAGCTGTCACAAACAAATTAGAGAACTGGCAGCAAAAAGGAATTGAAATCAGGAAACTGTTTTTAGGAAAACAATCGACAATCAGTGCAGAGGGACGTTTTAAGGGTGATACTGTGATTGTGGTAGTTTTGAATTGAAAACCTCTTTAGAGATTTGAGGCTGATACAAATCTTCCATAAATATAGTTTTACCATTTTACAAAAAGAAGATAATCAGACTAAACGTTCACCCTGATGGATTACTGATGTCAAACAATTCTCAGGTCTCTCTAAGGATACCTTGACACTGCATGCCTCAATTCTGATTTATTGCTCTGATCAGATTCTCCGTTTACATTACTTTTTTAAATGTGGCCCATATCTGAGTCCACTGTGAACAAGTCCAGGTCCTGAAGTGACCCGCATGACAGATGTCGATCAATCAAAAGTCACACTATTTCTGATATGACTGTTCACACTGAGGTCACATTGCAAAAAAAATCAGACCTGTATCTGATTATATTTTTAGAATTAAAAAAGCTCATATTCCATGTGATTTTTGCTTTTCACACTGTCATGAAAAAAAAACTTATGAGTCACATATGTGCAAAAAGATAATCTGATTTGCAGCACTATTGCAGTATGAATGTAGCCAAAGTTGTTTTTCCTCTTGTGCAGAAGTGAAAAGCAGTTGCTGTGGGGAAGGTAGGAAATCCATCTACATACTTATAGTCAGCATTGGGAAATGGTTGGCACTAACCTAGAGCATAAGTGATTTGTGGTTAATGGGCTAACACATACAGAACTACTGGTCCTTTCACAAGCTGAGTTTTGAGTCGCATCAGCGGAGCTCGCTTTCCCCAGCGAAGCCACCCTCGCTGACCTTCTGAAAGGTACCGCTCTGCCAAAGAAAAGCAAACACCTCATTTATCTGGCGGCCAATGCAAAGAGCAGATGCCACAGGAGGCCCAGTGAGCTGGCAGTCAGATCTGCGGCGGTGACAAGATGAGCAGTCTAAGCTCCTGGCTTTAGGAAAAGGCAATAGCGGCTTGGACATACGCCGCTGCAAGATGGCAAGCAGGTGGGCAGGTTAAACAAAGCTCAGCCCAGACATAAAACCGGCCA
>NW_023339674.1:19093333-19096304 GCF_004916995.1 Morone saxatilis | reverse complement strand
CACAACACAGAGTGAACTACGACATCTCCATCTAAAAACCACGGTTTATTGCAGCCATCTATGAAGGACACTTCCAGTCACATCGCAATCTTGAGAATTCATTTACAATGCTAATTTCAGTCTGGATTTAAAAAGGTGCTATTAATCTTGAGCAGCTTCTTCAACAGCAGCAGCAGGGTGGTCGAGGTAGAAACAGCAGCCAATTAAGGCTATTTGTAGTAATACATAAGAAATGACAAACGCTGTGATTGCTGCGGTGTGTGTCCTGTCTGAGATCCTGATGAAGAATAAACAGAGCAATCAAGAAGCGTGATTGCGGGATTGGCCTCTTAAACGTGCCAAAGTTCAATTGTGACCTTGATGCATTGCATTTAGAGAGATGCAAGAGAGGCGGAAGAAGGAGACAGAAGAGGGAAGAAGGAACGGGTGATTTCCTCATGTTGAGATTTAATGATGTTTGCAGCACTATGACTACACACACACATTCTTGTGCACACAACTAAGTGAAGAGAATCTCTAGCGATGATTGACTGTGCATCTCCACTGGCCACTTTGAATCCACTTCAAACTGCTCTCCTGTCGTCTCAGTGCTGAGTGTATGAGTGTGTGAAAAATCTGTATCTATAGGTTCTAAGGCAGCGAAGTTAAGGTGGGTAAAGAAATGTTTTCCTAATAAATCACAAGGGAGCTTTTAAAATCAGTGCGCGGTCCGGCGGGGAGTATTTCTTTCTCCATTCCCTCTGAGAACACCTAAAGCACACACAGCTTGACTGCTAATGGCTCAGTGGTAAATCACATCACGCACTGTAGAGCTGACTCGCTATTTGGACCATCTTGCAATTCTCTGGTGCTTGTCTTGTGTTACCACTGCCAGGAAAAAAAACAACTAAATACACATATAGTATAGCATACACACACACACACACAAACACACAGACTACCCACTGAGGTGAGTGCTAAACATCCACTCCACACCTTCAGACAGCTTTGACCCTCTTGGAAAAGCTTTGGGAGGCAGCTAATGGCTGCTCGAACATGCCTCCTCTACTGTTGAGCCTGGTGGTTTGACATGGAGAGGAGGGGAGGGGATGGGGAGACGAGATATCCTCAGCTTTTTTGAGTGTCTCCCTCTGATCCCCTCTGTCAAAACAATGAAGGTCACGCCAAGACAAGGCCCAATTAGGGCTCGGCCTCGAACGCCTGAGGTGCCTACAGCCCTGCAAGCTCAGAAAAGCCTTGTGTTTTTCTGTGTGTGTGGTTTATGCTTTTTGGAGTTTGCCTGTGTGCTTCTATGACAAAATCAGCAAGCAAGTGGGCAGTCGAATATTATGGGAGCACACTTACCAGCGTGCATTAAAGCAGTTCTTCAAGAGATGAACTGCTGTTTTCTCTGCTGCTCTCCACTAAGCTGACGGGACACTAATGTAACGGCTGGACGGAGCATGTAAACACAGATAAGAAGAAGCAATGATTGTTTATTAATGAACGTACACACTAACACAGTGCAGCTACAGTAACCCCTACACAGTGACAGACAGTGGTCAGGGATCAGCAGCTTAGCCAATAGTCCAGTGCAGAGAGTGATCCATCACAGGCAACAGTGCCCAATCAATCTAAGCACAGAGTTGGACACTCTTGGGGATAGCGATGCTCTCAGATGAACTTCTCTATCACACACACACAGAAACACACACAAGTCACAGGCATCCCCAGTCACTAGAGGTGCCCCAGCAACAGTTCTGAGAATAGTTGCCAAATTTATCAAAGACGTCCGGGAGCAAACTGGAGGGTTCCAGCACCACTCACCAAGGGTAATTATCAGGAGAGACAGAAAGACAGACAGACGCACTCTTTAATTACCGCTGAGGGGAAAAGCCCAGAGAATGTGGACAGAGAAAGGACACGAGGGGACGTATTTCATGATGGTTTTAGCGTTCAATATCTTAGTTGAAAGCAGCACAGAATCATAGAAAAGGCAAACGCACACTCGCACACAACACAATAAGTTGATTAATATCTTTCTTGCCTGACTAGTGATTGAATGACTGCAGCAACGTCTCTTCATTTTCTGCATTTTCCACAATATATTTTCTCCTCTATTAATTTCGCAGCATGACAGTTAATTACAAAACAGAACTGGTAACCACCCCAACAGTTCATTTTGAATTTGCCACAGCAGAACAGAAAAGATACTCGAACCACCGAGGGGGAATTTGTGTGCAGAGCTTCTGCACAAAGCCACAAAATGGTAATTGTTTAACAGCCTTGTACATTCAAATCTGCAGCCACAAAAAGCGACCTCCATATTCATTGGCTGACTGGGTGACTGACTGGTTTTGTCCCAAATTTGGAAAGCAAACAATTGTGTTTTTATTTCTTTGCTTGCTCTGTGTTGACAAAAACGCAGTAAAAGCAATTTGAATGGAAATTACACTTTAAAATGCTGTTTTGTTATTAACAATGCAAGAAAACACTGGCAAAATAAATGGCCTTTTCCCTAAAAAACTGTTGGTCTCTTTACAAACTAAGTCCCACATTAGGCACAGGCCTTGAGCAAAAGTTTCAAGCTTTTACTTGCTCACACACACACACACACCTGAACATCTGCTGCCCCCCCCTTCTACCATCGACTCTAATGCCTCTGAGCTTTGAAGGCGGCACGCTTCATAGCTCCATGTAAAAACCACTTTGGTGGAGCATTGGCAATCTTATTACTGACTGCAAAACGACTAGCGACTCTACTGGCAGGACATCTGACCCGCTATGAGCCTTACAAATTCCATATTAAAATCAATTTGATGGTGTCTCCAGTTTTTCATTCAGCACCCCAAGGCGGCACAGAGGAGATGAAGTGAAATAACGGTGGGGAATCAAAGTCTGGTCAGGACTGCCTAAGACATAATAATTTCACTTCCATTTATTGTAAAGTTGTAAAGACAGACAAGATAGGTGGACAGACAGACAGACAGAC
>NW_023339674.1:19087327-19093279 GCF_004916995.1 Morone saxatilis | reverse complement strand
AGATAGATAGATAGATAGCAGTTACCTTCTCATCCTCTATCTAAGCTTCCTGGCTCATTCTCTTCAGCTCAGCATATCTCTTTCTGGATCCTACTGACCTGTTCAGTCACAAACACCAAAGCACACACATACACACACTCAAAAAGTGCTCACACACAACAGCATACACGCAGGGCTAAACCTCTGAAGGAGAAGATTTTCTGATATCTGTCAGGTGGCTAAACCGACATTGACTACAAATCCAAGTTTCACCCAAAGGCTGAGTCTGGACACAATTGACTAAATCCACCTGGTGAGGGCTGTAGGTCGGCCAGCTGCCGCCGCTCACTCTGGCTGTTCCTCGCCCTATCTGTGTCTGTATCTCCGTCTGTCTCTCATCTGTCTGAATCGCTGTTGATTGCTTGTTCACTAAAGTGCTTGAGTCTTTGTTGGTTTTCTTTTTTCAGTCAGTCCACCACATAATATCTCAACATCCATTGGATGGATTGCAATTTAGGTTTGTACAGACATTCATGGTCCACAGAGGATGTAGCCTAATGATTCTGCTGATGCCCTGACTCTTCCTCCAGAGCCACCATGAGGTTGACACTTTTCAGTTTTCAGTGAAATGTCTGGACAAGTGCTGCATTAATTGATCTGGTACAGGTATCTATGGTCCCCAGACAATGAATCCCAGTAACACTGGTGATCCCCGGACTTTTCATGTAGGACCAGGTCAGAATATTCCTTTGCACTGTACTTGTGACCAAATACCTGCTAAAATATTGACATTCCATCAGCAGCAGCTGTACTGTGTGTGGTGGTAGCACTTAGCTCAAAGCATACTAACACCATGCTATTAACACCCCAATATTAACACCATGCTGTGTCCCCGGTGACGCACAAAATTCCTCCAACTGGAAAATGTATTCAGCATCAGCAGATTTGGTTTGGTTCTGCTGGCAATGTACTTTTACAATATATTAAGATTAAGAATAAGTTGACACTCCTTATACTTGTCCATGACTGTCAACTAGTTTTTGTATTTTAGTCTATCTGCTTCAGTGTATGTGTCTGTCTGTATCTGGCTTTATTAGAAGCATGATCACAAAAAAAAAAAAGAGTGATGTGCAAACATTAAAAGGCAGTATTACCACAACAACAAAAAAAAACCTTTAAGAAAAATATGATTCACAGCTTCAAGCCTCCGAGACAGACGTGAGGATTAGAGAAACCAGTTTTTTTCTGGTTGGTATATGGAATAAAAGGCAGAGCTGAAATACACCAACAACAAACCTTTTGAAGCCACAATATTGTACAGTAATTATGCGCTAAGGCATTCTACACATAATGCTCTTTCAGGTTTCACCTTTCAGTATTTGTCTGAATAACACAAAGGAGGGAAAGTCATATTGCGTCTTTATTAACCAACAAAAGTCAAACACAGCACTCACACACATGCAAACCCCGCAGACACGAACAAAGCCATTGCAAAAAATAGGAAGTCAGCATTCATGGATCAGTCCGACCTGGGTGCAAGGGATCTGAATGAAATTAATTATATATCTTTCCTATTCCCTTCCATAAATCCCTGTGATTGGTTTTGGCAACCCTAGAGCTAGATCTCTGATTAGCAAGGAGAGCTTTATAAGTATCACACTGGTGCCACAGCTTCATAAATAGCCCTGCTGTGTTGAAGCCAGGCAGGCAGGGTGAGGTAGAGGAAGACAAAACTCACTCTCAGTGACAATGGCTTACATTTCTCTTCTTCTACCCACTTATGTCTTGCTTTCCTTTACCTGTAGTTCCCATTTTTCTCAGGTCCCGGGGATTCCTTCCTACCTCCACAAATTAAAATTGAACACTTGTGCACACACACACACATGCACTTCTCTTTAGGGAACCGCAGCACACGCGAGTGGAAAACATTGGCCATCTGTAGGCCTCTCAAGCACTGCCTCTTTACCAGCTCATCAGAGTCTGACAAATAGAGCTTGTATAACAATGATGCCAACATTACATACTAGATAACCTTCGGTAATGCATCTTTCAGTCGTTCCCTGTGTGTGAAGATGTGTTGTCGGGTTTTTGTTAACCAGGAAAGAAAAACTATGAGGTACTCAAGACAGGCAATGCTTCAGGAGCTGTCCAGTGCTGAAACTACATAAAGAGCCTACAGGGAGCTTTTCTTTTTCTGAGGATTGGCTCAGACAGGAAAACATTGGAATAATAGTAAAACAAACAGCTATGTAGTATTTACCGCTCCTCCAGGGTGTTTTAGGAAGTGACTGATAGAGACGCAATCCAATTCAGATCTACTGAAATGCCACCTGACTTTAACAAAGGAAGCATCACACCCAACTGGTGAGACAAAGGAAAGGCCAGGAGAGGAAAGGTAGCTGAAAGGCAATCCCCCCTCCTCACCCCCTCCTCCAATCACTGAAAGATACTCGACCGTGCCCCTGTCATTAATTCAGCAGACAAAAACTGTTACCAGATGTCATTATTTATTTATAGTATTTAATAGGGAAAATGCTTCCTTTGAATAATACATTTGGTGGGAGAGGGGTGCAGAGCTGGGGTTTGGGTAGGGGAGGGAGGTGGGGGGGCTTTGATGAATATTCACAAGCTGCGTCTGGAGGGATTGTGGTAAACTGCCTTTTTTTTTCTGCCTCTGTGCCTCCTGGGCTTTGTCTGCTCTTCCACTGGCCATGATGGCCCCAGCTGCCTGCTCATTTGCTTGGCTCTAGTTGCGGTGGCTAGTTCAATATGGCTAATGCCAGACTATTATATTATTAGCCAAGGCAAAGCTAGCAGCGGCCCACTTAGGCTCTGCTCCATCTGCTCTGTGGTGTCAGGCAGGAGGAGTGGAAGGACGCGAAGCTGTCGATCAAGCAGACTGACGTGCTCCGGTGAGCAAAGGTACAGCCTTCATTAAGCCGATGAAACCACCCCGTGACTGGGGGGTACGGCGGCGCCAAGCCTAGAAGATCAACTATGATCGTATGTGCGAACAGACTCCACTGTCACATACATGTGCACGGACAAACCTGAACTTTACCAGACAGGACAAAGTGCACACACTTTTATTTATCCAAACAGAAATGAATATGTGTGTAGGCTGCTGTGAGTGTTTTCACTGCTTAATTGGATCAGGGTTATCTAGGTCTGTAAATGAGTCTCTCTCTGTAGGAATCTTTCAGCATCCCTCGTACCCCTTCTGCCACTATATCCAAAAAAACTAAGTCCATTTCCTAAAGCACACAAAAAAAATCCTACTCAAATAATAAACATCTTTTTTTCCACTGTAGAATTACAAGGATTTAAAGCCAGCTATTAGCAACAGCAGGATCACAACTGACTCATAGCACCACACACTTCCAACTATAGGATTTGTAGCTGGAGGCCCTCTCCAGTCAAACAGCCAAACTCAAGCCCAGAGATCCTCCGTACCGATACTGTGCAGTTACTTGGCTGCTCTCCCTTGTTTCATCCCAAGCCAGGGTGGCTTTGTTTGTTTTTAAGCATAGCAGAAGGTTCATTGTATGAATATTAATGTCTTACGTTTGCAAAATTTCTGTAAAAATTCACAGTTGCCTATTCACTTGCTTGGACACTACTCAAGTGCAAAATTGAATTCTTGCCCATTCACATCTTCCGCTACAAGTGTCTGCACTGAGCTGAGCGCAGCCAGGCAGAAAAGACACATTATTGAAATATGTGACAACGCAACCTCGTGCAAAGAGCAGATAATTCTGTAAAATTCTCCCAGTCTGTTACTTCCCTCCCTCACTCTCTTTCTTTCTTTCTTTCTTTCTTTCTTTCTTTCTGCTGAGCTGCTTTTGGCCTTGACCACAGTTGGAGTAGAGCCACTAAGAAGCAATGAACCCCTCTCTAAAGGAATATTGTTCATCCATTGTAATGCCTCATCACACAGAAAATGTGAAAATAGGGGCAGTGAACTGGCAATACCACAGAAAGGAACACCTCTTCTGAGAACAATGGCGTTAACAGCACAGCCTGTGATCCAGTGCAAGAGTGATAGACTTCAAACGGAGCGAGACGAGAGAAAGAAACAGACAGACGAGAGGGGGAATGACAGAAAGACAAACACAGAGACCTTCTACAATATGCATGAGAGTGCACAAGGCAGAAAAAAGCAAAAGCAGTTAAATGCGGAGCCAGATCATATTAGCACAACAGGAACTGACACAATTCAGGAACTGGCAACAGAGGTGACCAGCAGCTCACACACACAAGTATTCTACTCACAACGGCCTACACATGGCTGCCCATTCAGTGAGAAGGGAACATTTTATCTACAGTCAGACACAGAATGAAAATGAAGCTGGGTGCTTTGTGATCTCTGTGGTGTTGCTCGGCATCAGCTGGGAAACAAAAGCTCCTAATCCATCAGCCATCCTCTCTGCAGGTACTGGCTTGGCCCTGTACATTAAGGATCTACTCTGCCAATGATAAGCCCAAATACAGGACCACATGTGTGTGGGCCTGAGGGGAGGTTGGGAGAGATAAAATATCAGAGAAAAGGAGCGTGGGATCAAGTCTGCCAAAGACAGCTAGATACTGTAGGTAGACTGTTTGTGTGTTGCAACAATGTGTGTGCAAATACCAGACGCATACAAGGAGAGCAAGAAAGACAGAATAACAGGCCAAAAGAGAGCAAGAGAAGGAGGGAGAGAGACTGGTCTAGTAACCATTTCACAAACTGCTTGGTTGAATCTCTCCTTAATTTCCCAGGGGGTCATGAGCAACTCCGCTCCTACTCTCGCTGCCATTCTTTATCTGACACGCTGCCATACACTCCTAAAATGAAGACTAACAGAAAAAAAAAACAAAGTTTTTCCTTTGCCATCCTCAACAACAACATCCCTCATTGCCAGATATCTCACTAAAGGCATGTTTGTGGTAGAGGACTGTGGTTCGGACCTCCTCCACTTTAATCAGTTTGTAGCCTAGGGGTGCTGCTGTTCGGCGGAAAAGTTACCTCCAACAGAAATAATTGAGAGACCCATTTGGCGGAGTGCAAGTGCCATCCAAGATAATGTTTCGGGTTTCCCTCTTTGCTCCGCTGACAGCACCGGCTGCGCTGCCTATCGACTTTCACCCGATCCAGCAGCTCCCTCCGTCTTCTATCTACTTCACCTGGAGGCTTACAGGGGTTTTTACTTGGAGAGGTGGAATGATGGTCATACAGATCCAAATCCGTCAGTGACCCTGTTATGCTGAATATCTTTTAAAGTTGCTCAACATAAGTAGCTTCCAAATGGGGGGAATGATACTTTAGCCAGCCACATTTATTACGCGTTAACAGATGCAGCATAATTGGACAGTCATGACATCATGCAAACAGGCAGAAAATTACAAAAGGGGTACAGTGGGGTAAGACAATAGTAGAGTTACCCTTATTTCCTCTATTTCAGGTGGTATGAATGAATTTGGTTACAGGAAAGGCATCATTTAAAAAAACTAACAAAAAAAGGTATTTTACAAAATTAAAATACATTTCCAAACATGGCAAAATGCTTCATTTTTCTAAAAAAACATCCCAATATAAGCTTAAAGCAGAGCAATAAAAAATGATTTCAAGGGTGAATGACCCATCACTTGTGTCTTCTAGTACACCTGTATATCTGATCATAGCCATAGATCTTTGTCTTTGAATAGTATTGACAAGCTCATCACCGACTGTAGTCAACATAAGCTGTAAAACACAGTTTATTCTTGATTGTGTGGGAGTGCAATATTATTAAATGGACTAAGCTGATTCTCTAGTCAAAACGCCAAACAAAAAAAAAGCAGCTAAAACAACTCGCCTTCACCTTTCGGATGAAGTGAGATCCAGTCCAGAGGAATGTGGAGCGATGCCGTAGCCTTAGAGGAGCGTCGGTCTGATACGGTGCAGGTACACGGGGGAGCTGAACCATCCAACGACGGGCAAAAGCCCCGCAAGTG
>NW_023339674.1:19075120-19087227 GCF_004916995.1 Morone saxatilis | reverse complement strand
TTATTTCTCTATTCAGGTGGTCGATGAATGAATTTGGTTTACGAAAGGCATCATTAAAAGCTACAAAAAAAAAAAAAAGGTCTTTTACAAAATTAGATACATTTCCAACCATGGCAAAATGCTTCATGATTTTCTAAAGAAACATCCCAATATAGCTTAAAGCAGAGCAATAAAAATGATTTCAATGGTGAATGACCCATCACTTGTGTCTTCTAGTACCTGTACTATCTGATCCATAGCCATAGATCTTTGTCTTTGAATAGTATTGACGCTGCATACCCGGATGTAGTCAACTAAGCTGTAAAACACAGTTTATTTCTTGATTGTGTGGGAGTGCAATATTATTAAATGGCTAAGCTGATTCTCTAGTCAAAACGCCAAACAAAAAAAAGCAGCTTAACACTGCCTTTCCTTTCGGATGAAGTGAGATCAGTCAGAGGAATGTGGAGCGACTGCCGTAGCTTAGAGGGAGCGTGGGTCTGATACTGTGCAGGTACACGGGGGAGCTGAACATCAACGACGGGCAAAGCCCCGCAAGTGCGGGTGTAAACGAGAGAGTTGTGGGTGCGGGTAGGGGAGGCAGAGACCGGTAGAGCGCTTGGTGCGTGCAGTATAGTGACTGTCTGGAGCAGTGTGTGTCCGCTCGCTTCTTTCGGGGACGAGCCGAGCAGCGGCCGCGACGAGTGGATGAGCGCCAGAGTGCTGCTCACCTCTGCCAGCAGCTGAGGCTACTGAACAAAAGAGTGCTCCGCAGGCTCTCTATTCAAATAGCAGGAGAGGGATGGAGGGGAGGAGGAGGAGGGATGAGGAGGAAGGGGGGGGGGTCTGGTCCTGAGGTTGACGTAAAGACCAGAAGTTCCTGCGTCCAACGCGGTCTAATACCAAAACTTGATTCAAAAACCGCCTCATATAACTACATTTGAGGGGTCAAATCTGGCTGATGCCTTATTGTTTGCCCGCTGTGATAAATCATCTCATGTGGGACACCCACACAGCTATTAGTCCTGATCCCCTGATGTAATCTATAAAGCAGGGAGGGAGGGAGAGGGTTTGGTTAGACGGTTTTTTTTGGAGTCTCTGGCCCCAATGTAGGGCCTGTAATCCCATTTTACCTTTTGTCTGAAACACTGTAATTAATAACCTCAGGGATAGAATTACCTTGTTTGGCAGTGCAGCAATGACCTCGGACCTGCAATGGGTTAGTCTAGACTATTAATTAGACCAGCCTTACGCTTAAATTGCCTAGGATTTACCTGGCAAAGGTTGAATCAACATTTTTCACCTGATTGAGAGTTTGACATGAAACATAGAGCAGGGCACGATTGCCTTCCAGGTATTGTGGTCGAAGCATACAGTTAACATGAAGATCATTATTATGGTAAAAGCTTAGCTGCACAGTGGTGCCTAGGGTCATTTAAAAGAGCTTGCAAAGTGGTGTTGCTATACATTCCGACTGCTTTGTTGCATATAAAGAATAATGATCCCCCACGAGACGCCACGCCGCGTGCAGGGAGATTAGCGCTTTGTTCAGCAGAGTTGTTTAATTTACACATAGCTGCTTGCATTGCTTTTTTTTGTTGGTTTAACAAAAAAAAAACTGCTATGTGTTTTCTATAGGCAGAGTGTGTTGTCATCATAAGCCAGCAGAATACTTTTTATAACTTGAGATGGGGATGTTGTAATGAAGGTCACTGAAACAAAAAGGGCCTCTCAAGGAGCTGTTCATGGTCCTGAAGTGGTTTAGTTTAGCAACAATACAGAGAGTTGACATGAGCATGGACAACGTGTAAGACCAGGATATACCTCGAATAAATCCTTGGCACGTCACTAATAAGAGTTGGTGAGAAGTCATCCATAATCTTAGTTTCAAAAGCTCAACCTCATTTAAAAATCACATCTTTCCAAACTTTGCATATCTTGTCTTTGTAGCACAGTATGTTCCAGACACCACAACAACTTGACTATTTTGCATAACGTTTCTAATATTATTGATTGTTTCATCCACACACAGTACAAGTGGCCACTCCACCGGTACTTAAAATATACAAAAATATACTGGTAGGACATTTGTCAGCCAGGAACAAAACTTATTACACATAACATTATCATTACCAAAGAACTCCCACGGTCTACAGATGAAATATACTGCAAAAGGTTTTCTTCTCTAACAAACAGCTTAATATTACTAAAAAAGTGTAGCATCAAAAATTATCATTTAATGAGCAAGAAAATATGAAAGTGACTGAATCTCCAGTCTCACCTTGACAGCAATATAAACAAAGCCTTTTCTTTTCTGTGAGACAATTAAACTTGTCTGTTTCTGTAGCTAAAGGTAATGAACCTGAACACAACACATAGAAATCTTTGATTTAGCTTCTATTAGAGATATACAACAATAAAGCAAATTTCAGTTTCAAAGAGAAGGTGAAGATGATTCTGACTGATTTTGTTTTGCCTCACCTCATCACCATCAGGTCTAAATTGCTTCATGACCTAGTCTACGGTACTGTAAGGCATCTCAAAACATAAAGCCAAGATTTCCATGACATGAACAGTTAGAAAGCATATTTAATTGTAAAAGAATGACAAGAAAAGGTAAAAAGTGATGAAAGTAATCATGGAGTGGAATTTAAGAATGACTTAATGCTGACCTCATCTTTGTAAATGCCATGCTGACAAAGTATACCTTGAAATTGTGTTTGAGGATGTCAGCAAGTTCTGATGCTCAAGTCCTCAGGCTGGCTCTTCTAGAGGTGAAGCCCATGACACTAAAGCCTGCTTTGACACAGGAATTAGTAAAAACTACAAGGCTAAACAATGGAGAGATCTAGACCAGACTTATCCTATAAGTATATGTGTTATGTAATCAGGTGCTAGTCCCCTGAGTGATTTAAAAAGTCAGTATCTTAAAGTATATTATAAAAATAACAGCAAATAAAGGGGGTTTAAAACAGGTGTAATGTATTCTGTTCTTCTGGCCATAGTCAGCACTTGTAATGCTGCATTTTGTATGGTCTGCAGTTTATTCAAAGCTTTGTTACACCAGAAAAGAGACCATTAGTCGAGCCTGTTGGAGTTAAAAGCATGCAAAAGCTATTCAGTAACTGACCGTGAGAGAAATGCATATTTCTAAGACCGCAAAAGACAGTTTAGGGATAAAACATTCACATCAGAATCAAAAACTACACTGCGACATTAAACACTGCATTGTGCAAAGAAGTGTATGCAGCTCATGAGCCTGTTTTTGAGCATCAAAGTGAACTAACTCCCAATATGATAAGCCTTATTTGGCAATTTCACTCATAGTCAATTTACACACTCATATACTAAGAATATTAACCAACCACACAATGACGTACATGACAGTACAGCCACACAGCAGATATATACAGTTTAATGGTATTGGGAATATTATTTGATTTAAGATGAGATGAAAAAACATTAGACACAACTTTAATGATCACTGCCGGGTAAAGACTTTTAAAGACGCTACTCATCACTGAGTACAAATCATCTGATGTTTTCAGACAGTTTGTTGATGGCATAATTGCTGTGCTGTGGGGACAGCTGAAGTCCTCATTCTGTTCAAAGCAGCACATGAGAGTTACACTCAAACTATTGTTGGCTGTGTGTTTGAGACCGTGCTCGGCATGAAAGAATAGCTGACGCCAGAAAGACTCTCCATTGGGTTTGACACCAAAAGCACTCAGCGCCACAAACCCTAAGCCCATGCTTATCAGATCTCTTCACACACTGACTTCAAAAGGGCAAGACCTTTTGATGATGACGATGGTAGAGATGACGATGAAGACTACTGAGACAGTGGTTCCTTTCCCTCTGCTTACTCATTCTTATTCTTCACCTCTCTGCTCTTTCTGCTTCTTCACTTCCCGGAATGACCAGAAGGCAATCAAACTACAAACAAGAGAGTAAACAAAGAAACAGCTTATATCGATCCCTGGGCTTTATAGCTCTGGGTAAATGTGTTTATCTTGTGTAGCCACTACATTATACTTAGATTAAATACATATTTGATGTGGTGGCTGGAACTATAAGCAATGCACTGCTTGGAAGCATCCTCTGGCAAGAGTTTATTACATTTTGTTAATACCTTAATTAGGCAAAGCATGAGAGAAATTAATCCCTGCAGAATTGGCTTCTTTAAAACACTGTCCAGCCACCCCTGAAACCCAACGGAATAATTAGGCACAGCACAGAAATGTGTTTGTCCCTGAGAGGATTTTGGAATGAAGTTTACTCCTACCTCCTCGTCTGAGACAGGGGCTGGGCTTTTGTTTGGACAAAGATTAAATTCTGAAGGTGTAACAATCATAAAGCCAAAATCTGCTTTATTGACAAGATTAGGGGTTTACGCAGCCCCAGAAACTAAAAAATATCTGAAGATACAATATGTGTATCTTGAGTGCATGTGAATAAAGTCATCAAAACAATGCGCCTCAAAGCCTCGAAATTCATTTATAATGAACATAAGATATATTTGTTAGGTAACTGTTACTTGTTTTATGTCTGGGACTGGAAATGAATGCAAAGGTCAGCAGACATACAGACGCCCAGGCAGACTTCTGCTGTTCAAGCTTTATATTCACTTTTGTTTTCCAATAAAAACCCTGTCTCTGTAGCTTTAATCAAAAATAAAAAAAATGTTTTAAAAGCCGACAAGAAGTGCAATATAATGAGCTTTATCTTTTAAACAATTACTTGAAAACTCCATTTGGCTATGAATCAAAGAGTTTATACACTGCATACCTTTTTACTAAGAGTCTAAGAGTCTACAGCCATGCTAGCAGTTGTAAGGCTATACATAGGCACAGCGGTTCTTTGAGCAAAATGCTAACATTAGCATAGTGAAATGACAATAACAACATGCTGATGTTAAACAGGTATAATACTTGAATCATGTTTATCTTAGTTTAGTGTGCTAGCATGCTAACATGGGCTAATTAGCACTAATAACAAAATACAGCTAAGGCTTATGGGAATATCATTAGTTTTGCATATGTTTGGTCATAAACCAAAGTATTGACCTCATTCAAATTTTGACCTGATGATGGCACTAGAGAAAGTTAACAGTCTCTGTTATTACAATTCATCCTGAGGGGAACATGAACATCTGAACCAAATGTCTTGACAATCCATTCATAGTTGTTAAGACATTTCACTCAAAACCACAAATGTCAAGCTCATGGTGGCAATAGAGGAAAAGTCAAAGGGTCATCAAAATCATTAGGGTACGTCCTCTGGGAACCATGAACATCGATACTAAACTTCAATCCATTCAATAGGTGTAGTGGCATTTTAGTAAGAACCATAAATGTCAACCTCATGGTGGCGCTAGATGAAATGTCAGGGAATCACCAAAGTAGAATTCATCCTCTGGGGACCGTGAATGTCTGTGCAAAATTTACTGGCAATCCATCGAATAATTGTTGAGCTATTACAGCATGGACCAAAGTGGTGGAGCGACCAAAAATGTCCCGCCTGCCATGTCGCTTGAGTGGCTACAAATGACAATTACATTTATCCCAAAAAGACTTCTTGCATTGGGTTTAAATTAGTTCAACAGAATAAGAATACATCTAGTGCAGCCAACCTAGGCTCTCTGCTGCTCCTAATTAGCCTGAGAAATCCTTGCATTTTCACTGTCATGGAGATGGAAATATGTTTAATAGGTTATATAACCATCCTGAAGAATGGAGGTTAATATTTTGAACATCCAGGATACAGACTCACAGTAGCTGCTTTCATTTAAAGAAAGCTGAAATTGATGCACATCCAGCCAGCGTAAACAACCAAATTGGTGGGGGAGGTTGAGGTGGGTTTTTATTGTATTTGAATGCGTGTGCGTGTACATGCTAGAGACAGCATGAAAAGACGGAGTGGGTTCCACACATTGTTGAAATTCGGTTTCCAACAATAAAAACTGCATTTACACACATACTGGCAAACTAACCCAGCTAACCATTTGCTGATGATAGTAATACGGTCATATGCTATTCTATGTTTGTACCTGGTTTGCCTACTGAATATCAAACAAGATCAGAATAAAAGCAATAAAAAACAACTCACAGAAACAGAGGGAGAGCATATGGACGGGAATAATACGGCCGGGTTGGCAAAACACATCAGTCAAATCAATAATTATGCTTAATTATATGTCAATTAGTTTGTTATTCTTATTGCAATATTACACCCCCAAGTGCATGAATAAGCTCTGCTCCATTGAGCATTTACAGGCAGTTAAAGGATTCTGGCCAATAATTGTAGGCGTTTTTTTTGTTTTGTTATTAAATTATTGGCTTTGTCAATTCCTTGGAGAGCATTGTGGTTATCAACACTGGTGAGTAACTCAACAGAGGGAGGGAAACAGAGTGCTGGGTTAAGGTTATAAACCCTGTATGTGTGACCAAGGGAGGGATATGTGTGTGTCGCATGTGGGGTTCAATCATGCCGATCCGGACTCCGCAGCTCACTGACCCAGAAACGACTGACATAAGCACTAAAAGGCAATCAACAAACTGCATGCAGTCATTTGCCATCACTGAGAATGACCTACCTAATGGTGGAAATGAGGAGGAAGGATAGAGAGTGAAGGATAGCATGAGGAAAGGGAGGCAGACAAAGAGTGGGGAGACGCTGGTGGGGTTTGAGACAACTGCACCACTGTTGAAAAAAAAAGAGGAGTCAGCAGACCAGAGAAGCTGTAAATGAGGGAGTAATGAAGCCGTGCAGGTGGGGAGCAGGTGATCTATTATGAATGAAGCTGAGAGGGGAGGAGACAAGAGGCTGTTAGCTGGGCTTTGCTTGATCTATAATAGACAGATGACCAATCAGAGAATCTCTGACTGACCTGGTGGAGAGGTAAGGTTTAATGATGTTCCCAGGGAGGGTATGAGTGTAATACAAAGTAGCCAAACCAAAACCAGCCTGTACTAGTATGATACCAATATGTGTTTTTGTAGCGGTCTTAGTACAAATATACAAGGGTATTATAATAATAATAAAATCCAACACTGTATCGTACAACATCAAAATTGATGAGTTGACTCAAAACTTCTCTGACCCACTCTAAACAGGTTTGAACTTGACTGACCTTATGCAGCTTGCCTATGTGGTTGTCTCATTTCTGTTTTTATCTCATAACTTCTGGTTGCTATTGCCAGCTACGGTAAACAACTCATAGTAAAAGAAAGTCAGAAGACCCAGGCCTGGTCAGTTTACATAGCATACTATACATTTCTCAAAGTTGTAAACACACATTTATGAGGTGGTCACATGGCTTGAAACTACCACATCCACTTGTGAGATCATGCAAGAATCCATCTTGCCAGGCTTCAATCTAAGTGTTTGTGGCCCAACTACAGTGGTACCGGACCAATTAGTGTCCTTTGAGTAGGTAGCGGCATCGATGGGGATTGGTAGTTATATCAGAAGTGGAGAGTATTTCTTTATTGAAAAAGGCCAAAGAACAGGTGGATAAGATGTTTTTGCACTTCTACCAGCTGGCTTCGGTAAGAGTTTGACTAAGTTATATGGTTTATTGAGCTGACTGGTTGAAATGTTCCCATGGTGGACAGATGGTTCATCTAATCACCTATTTTTTGTAAAGCGTCTGCCCTTTTCCAGATGGTTGTGTATAACAAACCATCAGGTGCAGCCAGGTTAGCTAAGTATACATCTCTATCTCACTTCAACTAGCTTACTTTGTGTTGTAGCAGTGACAATCTTATGTTTTTATTATCTACAAATATAGCACAGACGCTTACCTTATCACTGCAGTGATACGTTATAAAGTACTGTAATAAACAATATTTGTGTTCTTCACAAAGCATCAGTAAACTAGCTTTATGATTTTTTTTTTACTTCTTTATGATGTCATTAATGCGTTATGATTATGACTTATGAACATACTTTTTCTCCAAACAATAATATAATATATAATATCACACAGTTTCTTAACAAAATGAAACAATTTTAAGTTCATGTCATGTAAAATTGGACTGATCTTGTTAATTTCTATTACCTGAACCTCCTAAAGACATTTGATAATATGAAAATACACCTTTATTCCCTTAAACGTGGGGAAAAGGTTTTAGCTATCTCAAAGGAAAAACATTTTGCTGGGAAATCAAAGGCCAGCATTGTTGCACATGATGGAAATTTCATCTTTTGGCATATTTATTCAGAAAGTCGACTTGCCAGATCTGTTCTTGTGGCACTCAAACAGCATCACATGTCATTTTCGAGGGCATTACTCTGGAAACACCTCTTGGCTGTGTTTTTAACTAACGACAGTTCTCCCCCTCCTGTCTAGTCGACTGACAGTAGGGAAGGTATGATGACAGAAAATCATACCCTGTGCATAAATAACTGTAATATATTCAGTTGTGATCCCCAGGAAACAGACTCTATGGAACTCAGGGATAAGAGAAATGTTCAAACCTGCTTTATATTTTGCCTTACTGTGGGCCAAGTCAATATTATCTTCTGCCCTTTGTCAAAGCAATATGTCACTTATGGGCATCAGTCTGCAATCTACTTTAGAGTGTTGCTGAAACACGCTGACCAACACTACAAGATTTCATAACTGACACAAAGCTGTTCATTGCTGCAGACAAAACTCAATTTCAAACAATGGCTGTGAGCAGAGAGCTATGTCATGATCAAAAACTGCATCCTGAGGCCTGGTTGTATTACAAACTAAAGCAAGAGATGCTTAGCTTTTACAGCCCCGTCAGCACTGACACCAGAGACCCTTTCCTCTCCCGAGAACAGAATATCCTCGCTCTGTTTCATTTCTCCCCGCCTCTACAGGCTATGCTATCATCTTACTGTTTAAAAGGTACCTCGTCACCCAAACAACCGCCTCTGTAAAGGGAGCGGGACCTCCTCATCCTCCAGCGCTCTACACAGCCTTCAAATGCACAGGTACTGAGTGTTACAATAAACCGTAAAGAGGACAGTTCAGGGGAAAAGCCATCTGTAAATGGTGTCTGTCACGGTCCAGAGGGCTAGGAGCTTGATGTTAGCCAATCTCTTGAGCTATGAATCCAGGTAGCTCGGTGATAATAAGACAGTGGAAAGATCAGATGCCAGCTTCACAGTTTTCTTACAGAATACCAACAAACTCGTGGAGCCTTATTTGCATAATTGTAGCCCAAAAAATATTTTAGAATTTAATATATGTATGATCAGTAGGCATTTTCTGGCATTTGGTTGTGCAAATTGTTTCTCATAGGAATTACAAAGTAGCAGCTGTTGTTGTTGAAGTAAAGTCATCGCAGGATTTGACATATTTTAGCCCATTAATTACAAATTGCATATGCTTTACATCACTCCTAACCATTTTTACTGATTTCCTACATTTTGATTCAATATTTTTCCTTAAGGGATGGATGCCACAATTCCACATCCTTAAAACATCAATTTTAAAAACCTCTTTAAAGCTGATGTAATGAATAATAAAGTAATAAAACGAAGTGTTTTAGCATCTTTTAGCTTGTTGTTTTCATTTTATGCCCTGCAACTTTACTGTTCAGTCTCATCGTTCTCATCAGCCACTTTCAAGCCAGATATTTCTCTCAAGATGTGGTAGAGGTAAGAAGAGAGCAAATAAAGGACTTCCATTTGTCAGGTGGCCTGATATATGCCTCAAAATGAATGCTAATATTGCTCCATGTCTGCTGGATGTTTAAATAGGCAACTGTTTGGCATAATGACCCCCATATCAACTTTTGTGTTGCCACATGGGGGCAGCACACAGATAGTCACTTTAATCGAAGTCCAAAGCCAAAGATCAATGCAATTTAGTTTTTTAGCCATGTCACTGTACGCAGAGCGATGCAGGAGCAGCAGCATGGCAGGCTGTAAACCTCACAAGCCGAGTCTCAAAATGACCATAAACGCCACAACCAACTGTGATAGAAGGGGAGAGGGGTCATAGTAGTCTGGTCTGTTGGCTGCTCCAATGCTCTCTGCTCCGGTGCTGACTGTCAGTAAAGTCGGCTAAATCACTTTAGAACCAGACAGTGGTACAACCTCCTCTGTGGTCGTCCACTTTGATTGATTCTTCAGCTGACAGAGCTGTCAAAGGAGACTCTCCGTGGAGTGCCGGGAATTTTATAACTGAACTATGAGCAGGATGCACACTTTCACTTTCTCTGACTGTGTGGAAATCTGATGTTTTCGCAACACAGATGAAAAAGAAAAGCATTAAAATGTGAGGTGACAAAAAATTCTGATTTGGGAAGAGCCCTACTGACAACATCTCCAATGAATGCAGTACCTTTCAGTAGATCACCAACTCTTTTATCCCTAAAAGTATCAGCAAGAAAAGTTAAAAAAAAACTCCATTCTCCCAAATGAATTACCATACAAAAATAATCGAAGTGTGACCAGAAAAAAAATTATTTGGGTGACTACGTGTTCGCCGTGATGGATTACCCATCACAAGTGAGTTTCAAGGGTCTGATTTACATAGCATATAAAGGGAGACCACTGGCTGACTAGAAAGTAGGAAATCAAAGTTATGGTTTGGAAAATGGCCAGCAGTAATGTTAAGTATACATGATTTGCAGTTAATGGGCTAAAATGTGCAAAAGCAACGGTACGGTGCTTGAGCGGTTCAGTTTTAAACTTTTATGATATAGATTTCTCATCATAACCCCCAGAAAATCTAGAGGTAGAATTCTTTTTAACAATGAAACAAAGCTTCATCCTGGAAACGGCAAGGGAGAGTAACACTAACATCATGTCTTTTAATGGAGTCAACTCTTTTTTCTGTCAGTCAACAGCACTCCTATAGCCCTGTTATAAATCAACATAATGAGGCATAAATCAGCATTAATTAGCATATGGGTTGCAGGCACACAGTAAGATACATAATGGCACATGACATATATTCTCCATTATCGACTCTCACAGACTAGCAGCAATCACCACATCATCTCTCCCTCTGCCTCTCTTCGCCAGCTCATCATTATTGGCAATCAGTGTACTGTGTGACTTCTACAAAATCGCAAGCGCCAGTGCGGAGAGCCAGATGGACGATGCCTGCCACGGTTTTGTATTGCAGGAGACTCTTCCACAAACACGCCAATGACTCTGATGAGGTGGAGGGTAGATAAGATGATAGAAAAAATCTGATATTTGGAAGTCGACACTTGGCAGTATTGAGCACTGAAAAGACTGAAAGTAGTACAGGTAGACTCCAGGGAAACACTGAAACGAAGATTAAATTAAATAAGGCAAAGCAAAACCTGCTTTTGATAGTATAAAGAGTGAATTTCAAAAACGTCCTTTATCTCGCCCTTTTTAACATCTCTCTTTCCTGTGTACACTTTTCTCTCTTTCTTCTTCTATCCTTTGTTTTTCCCCAGTAATCTCTTCACCCATTTCCATCCTTATCTTCTCCCACTTTCCACAGAGAGCTCAGTCAATCCAAAGGGGAGTTGGGCATAGGGGCGTTTTGAGTGTCGCCAGTCAACAAGAAAGCAGTTCTGTCAGTGACGCTCGGCTGCTGGACGGCAAACACACAACCCGTGGAGGCCCAGCAGTGATCTGTCTGCTGAAGCGTCTCCAAATGCCTCTCTCAGTCTGCCACTCGGCATAATCAAGCTTCCAAACGCAGCGCACCGTCCCGGCCCCCCTGGCTTGGCTTTATCTGAAAAGACAGCGTGTGTAGATAGACCAGCGCGGGGAACAATTTGTACAATCTGGAGCCAGAAAAAGAGTGGATATATTTCAGCCCCAAAGGCCCGGTGTCCAGCTGTAGGGCCCCTCATTCATTTGGGATTGGGAGGCGGTTGACTCTATTCATCTATTCACTTCAGACTCCATAATTACCTTGTGCATATCATTTCACTGCTGCCCTCTTTTTTCACTTCTCTTGCATCATACATTACTTTTCTCTGACCTCCAGCAATTCCTGCTGCTAGATTCAGCATCTTAAGTTTCTCAGACCTCCACTGTCAATAAATTAACCTGAACAGCACAGCAGTTGTTGACAGAATGCAACAAATCAATGAACTATACCTTAAATAGAATTATGAATTTAATTTTTATCCTTTTACCCCCCCCCCCCCCCCCCC
>NW_023339674.1:19073552-19075020 GCF_004916995.1 Morone saxatilis | reverse complement strand
AAAAAAAAGAAAAGAAACGTCCTTCTATAGTCAGTCGAAGTAATACACTGGTAACCAGCATCTTAAGCTGCACTTTATGTAAAACCAAATAATCTTGCTCCATTAGTTTCCATAGAGAGAATAATCACAGCTTCCTATGCATATTTTAGCATGGCAAAGCATGCCTGGGGCCATATGAATTTGCTTCTTTTTCATGTTGATCTTTCTCTTGTCTTCTGGAGTCAAATGAAACAAAAGAGGAGTTGCTGTTTTAGGGGCTCCATTATGGTGATGCCACACCAATGCAATTGTGATCATGCTGCTACAGTAATGTATAATGTCTGATGTCACATACATGTGTATGAATGTTGGCATTTGAATGTTAAAACATCTGCTCAAATGAGCTGTTAATGCACGATTAAAGCAAAAAAAATTGATGATCTCTAAACATACTTGTGGGCTGATGACTCAAACAGAAAAGGGATAAAGTGAACACAGCAATTTCATGTCAAACTGGAGTTTCAGGCAAATTTGCAGCCTTATTGCTTTCTTTCAGACAGTTACGTCTGTCTATTCATGACATTTCTAATAAAGGTGACTGCACTCGCTTGCACCAGTATTGCATGTCATTGTTATTCAGCTCTTGTATCTTGCTCTGTGGTGTCATCTTTTTAACTGGAAAAATATTCAAGTCAATGTGACCCCCACTGGTAGAGAAAAATGTTGTTTCTTTTGTTTTTTGTCTTCAATATTAAACCAAAATGATGGAAAAAAATTCCAAATATAACTGTCACTTTGTTATACATGACCATCAAGTCACTGTCATGCATCCCACACATATGCTCATGCCAACACATGGAGACACCCTACTGGTGGTGTCTACCAGGATCTTTATTTAAATAATGGACTGAACTGAGCCACAGTCATGTCCATATGGTCGCCTCCAGCTCTTCCTCCTCTAATGATCTCATTGGAGAATAAATATCAGGACTCAGGCGCTCGCAGGGGGGAGAGGCTCACAGTGCTGTGTAGAGCTGTGTACCCTCTTCTTTCTTAGGAAGGGATTTATGCCACTGTGGAGCTATACAGGTTCAATAGACACCTTCAGGGAAACAGGTGTAAACCACTTTAACAAAGCAGGAGGGGACCATTTTAGAGAAGCCACTTACTTCTCAACACAAGTCCTTAACTAAAACAAAATTCTGGGCAAATATACTTGTCAATTGTTTTTGGTAGGTTGCTGAAATGGCTCTACTTTCTCTCTCTCTCTCTCTCACACACACACACACTATTTACATACCTGTGTCATCCCACATCTTCAGAACTGACATTTACTCAAAGAGATGACTTCCCTTTTCATACACCGTTTGTAAAGATCTAACTGCCAGTTGCAAGAGTTCTTGGAAAGGAAGCTTGACATACACCGATTAGATATAACATTATGAGTGAATATCAGCTATCAGTAGGTGGGATATATTAGGCAGCAAGT
>NW_023339674.1:19054450-19073545 GCF_004916995.1 Morone saxatilis | reverse complement strand
TGATGTGTTAGAAGCAGGAAAAACGGGCAGCCTGAGGATTTGAGCCACTTTGACAATGGCCACATTGTGATGGCTAGACGACTGGGTCAGAACATCTCTGCAGCTCATGTGGGGTGTTCCCGGTCTGCAGTGGTCAGTTCCTATTAAAAGTGCTCCAAGGAAGGAAAAGTGGTGAACCGGTGACATGGTCATGGGTGGGCGAGGCTCATTGATGCACATGGGGACTGAGGCTGGCCTCTGTGGTCTGACCCAACAGACGAGCTACTGTAGCTCAAACTGCTGAAGACGTTAATACTGGTTCTGATAGGGGACTAAAGGGGACGTGTCAGAACACACAGTGGATCACAGTTTGTTGTGTATGGGGCTGCAGAACATTAAGACCACTGGAGTGCCCAGGTGGTCATAATGTTACGGCTGCTTGGTGTACGTTATGACTCTCTGCCTGGAGTATTAAATGTCATGTTGATAACATTATAATATTGTCTCTTGGCGAATGAATGTAAATTACATTTTGAAATCCACTGAAAAATGCCTAGAAATGTCTTTATGTTATTGTTTTGGGTAACAACACTGCAAATATTTGTGTTTTTAAAAAGCAGCAAAGTCTTTACACATTGAGTTCAGTCAGAGACTTTAACATACAGCTGTATTAGGTGTAAACGCCTCTGTTCCTTGTGGGAGCAACCACAAGGATTTAGCTGGAAGAACTATTCTGCCTGAATAACAAACACATGGACTATTGTGAACAGAATCCAGAGGTAGGTGTAAACATACACTGACATAAGATCTTATCAAGATATATCAAAATTTCTTAGGTACTTAAAATTAAGGGACTATTTTTTTTTTAAAGGTGAGGACTGACGTCCACATAGACATGAATGGTATAATCAATGACTATGTATGCATGTAGCCAGACTAAACCTTTTGTCATCTCAACCTTAAGGGAAAGCAAAAACTAATGGGAACTAATGGCAATGTATAAAACAATGTATTAGCACTAACTAACAAGTACAGAGAGAATTTGTCTTGTTTGAGTTCTTCATAACACCTCAGATCCAAAGCAGACAGTTTACCATCTAACAACCATTTTACTAAACCCTATCTGGGACAACGTAAATGCAACCATAAAAGATATCAGGGGATATTTCCCTTCCAACTGTGCTGTAATGTACCTACTGAACATTAAATAGGCTATATAAGGAACAGATGGATGTCTGGCACAAGATTTCACTTGTAGCCACCAAAAAAGCAACAAACTGGCTACAAGCAATGGCTTGATAATATTCAGGAAATTCATTCAGTGGAAAAGTTTACCCCTTTTATAGTAAAACAAAATTATTGTAGCAGAAATTGGTAAAACTGGATCATTGTCATGAAACAGAAACCCATGATAACTTTTTGTTCTGTGTTGTGTATTATTTGTGCTGCTAATATGTGAATTGTGTTGCTTACAAATTTGAAAACCCAAGAAAAGTATAAAAACTAAATAAATGCTGCAATATACACCTCATAATAATAATAATGGAGTACATTCATATAGCCCTTGTCTAGATACTCATATTGACTCAAGTAAAGAGGGGAAGCACCTCAACCACTACAAGTATGTAGTACCCACCTGGGTGATGCATGTTAGCCATTTTGCACCAGAACACTCATCACACATCACCTTGAGGCGGAGAGGGAGGGAAACATAGAGCCATTTACACAAGGGGGATGATTAGGTGGCCAGATGGGGAAAGCAAGAGACACAAAGGAACCCCCTACTCTTTGCAACAAATTCCATGGGATCTTTAATAACCACAGAGTCAGAACCTGGGTTTAACGTCTCATCTGAAGGATAGTGTCCCTGTCACTCCACTGGGCAATTAGGATTTTATTAGGACTAGAGGGAAGACTTCTCCCTACTGGCCCACCAACACCACAACTTAGTTTTCCCATGAGGTCTCCCATCCAAGTAGTAGCCACACCTGCTTAGCTTCAGTCAATCAGCAAAAGTAGAGTTCATGTTGGCATGGCTGCTGGTATGAATATGATTTGATGTTACAATTCAGCTGGTAGCCAATCAACTGATGCAAGTGCACCTTTATTGTTTTTCAAAGTTCCATTTGTGGTTAGGGTGATGCTGGGCTTATTTTCTCAAAGTGAAAAATTACTCAAAGAATGTATGGTAGGCATGATAAATAAAACTGAAGGAGATAAAGTCAGGGTCAAGACTGTTTTGGGCAGAAAAAACAAATCAATGTTGTTCATAATATTGATGCAAAGCACACATAAAGATATTAAAGGGATGGTTAGCTCAGTATAAAATGTACAGAAAAATCTGTGACGGTAGACAAATCTATCTATTCTAGTCTACTGTCTCAAAGGATTATTCATCATATGGACCAACCATACCATGATCATCTAAATATAGATACTTTTATTTGAGGAGTGTGAGCACTGAAATCGAAAAGCAAGCTGGACAGAGCGGGGAAAGAAGGAGCGATGAGGCTAAAGGGGAGCTGAGAGGGCAAAAACAAATGCTGCTGGCTGAGACTAGAGGGCAGAGAGGAAAGAAACACTGAAGAAAGATGAGTAACAGGGTAGGTGGCAGGGGAAGTAGAGGAAGAGGGGGAGGTAAAAGAGTTAGTGAGACAGAAGTGGCAGAAGGGAATCTACAATTCGGGTCCACTGGGACCAGCATTATTCTTTGTAGTCCTGTCCTGAAACAGCCACAGTGTTGTATGTGTATATATGTGTGTTTCTCCCTGACTTGTTAAACTCCAGACAACCTCCGCTTTCTGTCAAATCAACATACCTTTAATCTTGCACGCAGAGCCGTCTCTTCACACTGTGTTTCACCCCATTTTAGCATTGCGTAATAATCAGGAGAATGGTCTGGCATAAGGTGTTTGTCAGGGCGAATTAAACTGAGAGAAAGAATATGTTGTGTTTACATCAGTTTAATGTACTGATGCCTTTAATCTGCCCTGGCTGATGCAAATTAGGAGGGTCAGCCTCACATTTCTAGCTGGTGACCACCAATTTGCTGGCAGAAATGTAAACCAGTACCAACACTTACTCGGATAACAAGTTTAACATGGTTTTTTTTTTAGTATAAACTTCCCCAAATCCAACGGAGCAGGACTAATATCTGCTAACATCAGCTGGTTTTAGAAAGGCGGCCGAGTATCATTATACAGTCCACTGCTTCGGCATGTAGAGAAATCAGAGAAATAAGCTATGACTGGTCTCTTTCTGCCATTTATCAGCAAGGGCAAGGAGACACCGTGCTGGCTGTACAGTAGGTACAGTTCAGTGAACAGTAGTTTGACTTGTCCTTAGATTATACTCCAACATGGAGGCATGATGCACAAGAAGAGAATGTGGATATCAAGCGGTTTGTTTATGTTCTAGAGTTTGTTCACTTAAACCAAACATATTGCTATTAAGAGTCAAATAGGCTGTTATTATAGGTACTTCTATATCCAATCCAGTTGATTAAAGGTGCTGAGCAAAGCTAAACAAGCTCATTATAATAATTCTGCTCGCTAACATTATCATGCACAGTTTACACACACACTGGCAGCAGTTCTACAGACAAGTTGCCAGAAGTCCATTAGTCTTTCACAACCACAGTAACAGTTTTTCATTTATTGGCAAGGAAAACTTGTCTGTAGATGCGGCCATATACTAGCATAACTTTACGTCTCATTTATTATTGAAAGAGTTGATGAAGTAGCTGATTGGTACCGCTGGAAATCAGCTGCTTGAAACTGCCATAAGACAGCTGCAATGCGATGTAGTTCTTGGCAGACTGAATAAAGAATCAGCCTGTTTGTTTCAGCTACACAGAGTGGGATCAGACACTGAAGGTTCAGAGCAGAACAAAGAAGTGAAAGTTAGTATGACTTTCACACACACTCACACATATATGGAAAAATACATATATATATATATATATATATATATATATATATATAAGTCTATTGAAGGCAATGCTTTCACAAATACTGTTATTGTTTCTTGAAGTATAATCTGGCTCTATGTATAATCTAAAAAATAATGATGGTTTCCTCTGACTGCATTTTATGTGTGGTGGAAAAAGCCATAGAGAGTAATTAAATGCGTAAGCAGTCCTCCATATGAATGACTGTACTCTCCACAGGGGCTCCTGTCTGGGCCACATCATTATCCGACTTCAAGTTAAAAAAAAAATTCACACTTAAGACTTAATTGAGTTTAAATTCTTAATTGGCTCCACCACTGGGGGTAATTAAACAAATTGTTTCTTTGAACAAAGACTTTCCGTTGGGCGACAAGGTTCCTCAGCTGAGTTTTGGAATACGGTGAGAGATCAGAATATCATATTGATCGCTTCCATCCATCATTAGTTTAATCCTGGATCTTGATTTGTTTCACTCTCACTAATTGAGCAGGCAATGCACTTTTCTTTCTCTGTCCTCTCATCATGTTACCTCTGCCTCTTTAATATATGTTTTATTTATTCAACTGTCCGCAGCACGTTGTTGCACTGTATTTGAAATTATGGATGAAGTCTCTTTCAAGATCTCATACACCATGTACTGCTGTTTGGCAGAGGAAGACAATTAAGGATATATAAAACATGCTTTTTTTCTTGTCTTTCTTCGTTTCTCTGTCTCATTATCCTCGCGCACACACACACACACACACACACACTGTTCAAACCCTGCCGCCAGCATTGCAGCATTTAGATCAATTCAGAACAACTGATAAAACAATGTGTGGCATCTTAATATGGTAGTTTTGCTTTGTGTTTTAGTTGTCTATACATATCTGGCTCCTGTCAAAATATATTTTGAATTTCCGAATGAGTCAACAGGCCGACACAGAGTAACAGGGGCTGTGTCACAACTAATGACTTGAAATACTTGCATCTCATCTGGAGCTAAAGATACACTGCAGCACATAGTGTACATCTGCAACATCAAACTGCATATATATATCCATGATCAAACTCTTCTAACCCAGCTGCTTTAACACATCACATTTCTAACACACATCTAAAGAAGTGCCATGCCCTTGTGTACATAAAGAATAAAAGACTGGCTATCTCACAATGTGATTATAGAAAATGATTCTTGATGCCTTTTGATGGATGTCATTTTCCATTCCTTTACTTACTGTATGATCACATTCACAACAGCATAATCATTAATATTGATCAGATAAAAAGTCCAATGATTTATGTTATCATTAATAACTCAACATAAGCTTGCCAAGTGGCAGATTAAGGTTTGGAGTATTGGTGAGTTTGTTACAAACATGCTACAGCCCCAAGGGTGGGTATAAATGCATGTCAATGTTTTTCTTAAGACTGTTGTGAATGGAAATTCATTGTGAAGCTAGAACTCTGTTACATAACGTTTCACAGGTTGAGCAGGAATTTAAGCTTAGAAAAAGTCTGTCTTCGGGTGTAGGCTAGTTTAAGGTAGCTAAGTTATCTGAATCTTCTGAAAAGCTGAAGAGTTCACAGCCAAGGTTTGATGAAGTCATTTTTTTGAGTCCCTGTCAGTGTCACCGGCTACTACTAGTCCTGCTCTTAATGCTACATCCTGCCGGGCTGACGTTGCTCTTGAGCCTGGAGGATTTAAGGAAAGATGGGTCCAAACACCCCATGAGCCTGTTTAGGAGAAAGAGATATTTTCTTGCTGCCTGGTACCAGAGCAATGACTGGCTGGAGTACTCTGTGAGACTGGATGCAGCTTTATGTGATTTGGATCAATTTCGGTCAATGTAAAACATGTGTCCTTGGGGTTAGGCTTACTTATATTTATTTTTAGTCAGATTATTAGGAAAGTGACGAGATGTACTATTGTTGTTACTTTTTGCATAAAAAATTCTCCAGGGGAGCATACCACTGAATGGTTTTACTTTTACTACACAAAACTATATTTCCATTTGCATTTATTTCCAATTCGATTAATGTTAAACCAACCGCTACAGAATTCCAATATTTTATTATTTGTCCTCTTTACCTGAAATATTGAAGCTACTCTCTCGGTCTGTACATACGTTCAAATACAAAAATGTTTTATCCATAAAGCACTATTTAAAAATTCTAGATAAAGAGTTTCGTGCATGCTGAATGGTTCACAATCACAATGCATCTAAGAATCTATTATTTTCCATCCATAACCACCGGCTGTGCCATGTGAATGTGTGTATGTACTGTATGATGGAGAGAACGAGAGAGGGAGAAATAAATAGAGAAATGAGCAACAAAGAAAGCCTAGAATTGGCTTTCCTGTGCTCTCCTTAAACCCTGCTGCTATAGAAATAGCCCTGCAGCCCAGTGTACTTCATAACTGCTGAAGGAATCAATAACAATGTGACTGGGCAGACAATGTACGGTGCTGTGAAGGATTGTTTCTATGAATGACATCAGGAGTAATCAACTTTATAAATGAATTGCTTCTTCTGGTCTACTGCTGAAAATATTAGTTGATTAATTGATTGGTTGCTCAACAGAAAAGGAACTGCCAACAATTTTGTCGATCATTTATCAACCAAAAAATGCAAAACAGTCTTCCAGATTCTCAATGTGAGAATTTGCTACTTCAATCTGTTTTACATCTTTTTAAAGCTGCATAATCTTGGAGTAAGATTTGCATTTTATAGACTAAATGATTAAAAATATTGAACCTTCATTGAAAATGCCATTAATCAATAAAATAATCGTCAGTTGCAGCCCAAATCTGGACTGCAAAAATAACAAAACAAGAAACAAAAATAAAAGAGACTACACTGGACCCATATGGGCAGGGCTGGACTCACTCACGAGTTGAGCTAAATCAAACTGAATGCATAGGAGCATGAAATAATGTTTAGAGGGCTACCACAGGCTTTGAGTCAAGCCAGGGATTGTTGTTGCAGGTCGACCCCCCTACCTGAATTTCTTGTCAGCTGTCTTCTGTCACTATCTAATAAAGGAAACGTGCTTTTAAAAGTAAGTGTGATAACAAGATCACACCAATTTGCACATTATAAAAAACAATTATCCCGTTGTTATTGTTCGGCATCACACGAAAAAAAGTGTGCAGGTAGCATTTGAAGTCAACCCACAGGCGAGGACGAGCAGGAGTGCACACTGGAATGGATAGCTCTTAAGGGTGATTTGCACTATGTCTCAGTTAAGTGAGCTCCATTCAGGTTACTGGCCCTCGTAAGGTTTTTACAGGTTGTACATGAGCGAAGGGAAATGGCCTGTGGTTGAGGTGATGTGAAGAAGATATAAGGGACATGAGCCAAAAAGTGCAAAAAAAAAAAAAGAAGCCATTACTTTCCTCTGAGCTGCGATTATTTGACAACGTTCATTGAACATAATAAAATGTCTGCAGTTAGGTAGTTACTGTTTTTATGGCATGTTGGTGCTATTTGGTAGTGTGGAGTGAGAGATAAGAGAGAGAGAGAGAGAGAGAGAGAGAGAGAGAGAATGACAGGAAGTTGGTATCATGTCCTTTACATGTACAAATGTCCTTTTTTCTGCACTACAGGAGTTTCACAAAATGTTATTACTATTGCTACCATCATTACAGTTTAAAACCTTTGTCTGTGTTGCAGCAAGGCCATTCAAGTGTTAGCAAGCTGGTTTTAATATTAAAACACACACATAAACTTGCTTCTCTTTGAACTATAGCATGAAGCTCAGTCACCAGAGAGATGGAACTACAAATCCAATTTCTCTGTATTTTCTTATTCACTAGTAAAGAACATGGACTCCTGGAGTTCCAGATCCACCTGTAATGTCTTTGCCTTACTGTGGACCAAGCATATTCTTCACTGCTTTCTGTAGATGTGAGGTACATCAAGTTATTTCTTCTTTTTTTAATCAATTTACCCACCATCCACATCCACCATCTGGTAAATGGGCCGTGGCTGGCAAATATATTTATTTTCATTTTACTGAGTTGGGAACTTATTTCTACAGATAGAGAGAAAATCATATTTCACCAGCAGATCTCCGTCCTGCTTGACATTGATGTATTACTTTGGTCCAGAGCATTCCCATTCACTTCTGAAGTAATTGCATTTAGATTCCAGCACCTGCATACTGTAAGAAAAATTTGAAATGTAAACAAACCAGAAAAATACAATTATCCAGTTTTGAAAATGTGCCCAAGGGTGCTCATATAAGATAATACTGTCTAAGACTATAACATGTTTGATTTCAGGAGAAGGACACTGATAGAGCTCACGTCGGCACAGATCATTCATTGTGAGCTGTGCTTAAGGAAATGAAAGAACATACTGAAGATGTGTTCCTTCAACCTATGCCAATAAATTTGGTGATAAGCCTATAATTATCTGTAGGGGTACACCCAATTATTTTTATAATCCACTTTCTCTCATTTTGAAAGATTTTCTCAGCATTTTTCCTTTATTAGAAAACAGCACATCGGCAGACAGGAGCCGAAGGAAGGATGACATGCAACAAAGGTCACACAATCACTTGCAGCTATGTGATCAGGATTCCCCCTGTCAATCATTTTTTGATTGTTTTTGATGAAATGTTTAGCCTATAAAATGTCAGAAAAACAGTCCAAAACTGAAAGATATTCAATTTCCAATAATAATATAAAGCACCAAAAAGCAAATGATTTATCAATTATCTCAATTGTTGTCAATTAATTGTTGATCATTGATTCATGGATGATTGATTATTCGCTTACTCATTTTAGCACTAATTATTTAACAATGATACAATGAACATATCAAGACTGAATCTGAATGTGAATCCAGTTAAACTTGTATCCATTAAATCAGTTAGTCCAAAATACCTAATGAAATGACTATATGTCTGTGCTTTTATTCTCTGTTTATAGAGTGCAAATGACTGACACACAGGTCTGTTTTGGTTCAGCACTGAAAAAACAACTACTGGATGAACTGCCATGAAATTATGTAAAACTAATGACACTCCTATTAGCCTCTGCTGCACTTGGTGTTTAGTGCTAATTAGAAAATGTTAAGATACTAACATGCTAAAACATTGACACTGTGAGCATGTTAGCATGCTGGCGTTACCACTGGGCCTAGGTACAGCCTCACAGAGTCGTAGCCGTGGCTGCAGACTCTTAGTATTGTTTAATAATGAAATACCTGAGAGCGTCCGAGTGTCCTAAGGGCTGAAGGCACTGACCATGAACTGCAACGTCTCCAGTTTGAGTTTGTCATCCGAGGACCTTTGTTGCATGTCATTGCCCATTTCACTCCCCTTATTTCCTATCATCGCTCTACTGTCAAATCTCTAATAACTTCATAAAAATGTCCTCCAAACCATAAATAAATGGAATACTATAAAGTTAGTACAGCAGGTACATTAAGAGACGCTGCTCAGTTATGTAAGGAGGAGGAGCGCACACATACAGTAAGGAGATCTCACCCACCACGACAATATTTTGGCTTCAGATTTTGAAACATGCAGCCAACTGGATTCAACACAAGGCAAAGAGACAGCGTACGAACACACACAAACACACACACTCTCACACACACACATATAATGTTGAAAGCAGAAGACAAGTAATGCACCGCTCTCTCATAGCTCGTTTCCACTCACATTCTACATCCTTTTGATGTCAGCACTTATAAATCCTCCTCCAGCCTCATTTAGAAAGTTGACTTTAAAAAAAACCCTCAACACACAGGTTACCACTTAGTGATCGGAGCAGAATGGCATCAAATAACACAATCGAGAATCATGCAAAAACAGTGAATGTTAGAGAGTTGCAGTATAACGCAGTGTTACTTGGTAGAATATGTAATCATGTGTGTACGTGTGTGTTTTTAGATGACTTGAAATTTTATTAAAGCAACTGACTTCCACAAATTCACAATCCGAATCAGTATCACTGTGTTCATGAGCAAAATAAATACCAGAGTTTCGCTATGAATTAGTATGAATAAGACCTTGCACACAAAGGGAAAACATTCTAGAGAATATTATAACATTTGAAAAAGGCATCTGCCTAGATAAACAAAAGATAAACAAAGATGCATTTAACTGTGTATCATAGAAATAGGATGACCTACATACATGCACATTTATAAATACTGGACTGAGCGGATGTTCAAAATGTGTGATGAAGAACTGACAGTGGGCATTAATTGAGCTGATTGTACATTTCCAAAAACAATTCACTATTATTCCCTTAAGAATATTCTTCTCAGTATTATCACAAAGGCCCATTGTATTTTCATATTTTGTAAATGAGGTGCGAGTTAGCCTGATCAAAGACTAAACCGCAGAATAAACTCTCTGTTCTGCTTTGTAATGAGTGACAGCACCAAATTTCTGTTTAACAACCTGACCTGTCTTTACAAATAGAGATACAAAGCCTTTAATGTGACGTCTAATAGCCACATTAATTTTATGCTGTATGCTCTTCTGTCATTGTTTGGTAATCACACACACAGCAAGTGTTTTACAAGAAACCATATCTGATGTAAAACCCCAGAGTGGTTGCAAATAAGTTCTACTTGGAAAAGCAATTAACTGAATGGAGCGCTCCTTCAGATTCCTGCTTCTGCACTTCCTGCTGTCATTGCACTACTGTAAGCCTCACTGCATCACTAACTAGGTTAGCTGTGCTACCTGTGCAATACACTAAATCTCTGACCATATGGATTGCAGGATGATCTGAGATGGATGGACCTTTCAACCACTTCTCCTGATGGATAACTCATTTGCTTTTTGACGCGGTAGTTAATTAGGCTTGACCAAGGACCGTCTGTGTTGGCCAACTAGCAGATCTCTGCATGCTGCCTGACCGGATCATAAATAATGTCTCAGGGGTTGCTGTTAGTCAGCTGGAGAAATACAGACTAGATGGTTTGCTGTGAGAGACTACAGAATACCCTTTTAGTTACAGAAAAGTGCTGGGGCTTAATTATTTTGAAAGTGGTGTAATTTCGGCTTTAATGGCTGAAGCATGGCGGTGTTTTCCCCAGCCCTACCTCCTGTCTATCTGGTCTCACATAAAAATAAGCAATCAGACTGCACTGATACAATTTGTGCACATGGAAATGAATACTGCTGCCTACTCACTTTCATATGTTCCAGTCTTTTCATTACAACCTTTATGACAGATATCTCCCTAAAAGTTGCATAATATGCAACGCTCTTCCAATTTAAAATATGCTTCTTTTGTGAACACATTCAAATGGAGACACTTTGTCCCCTAGCTTTAACATTAAAGGACCTGACAGAGACAGAGAGAGAGAGAGAGAGGTGGGAGGAAGGGACAGGAGGGAGTTGTTGAGTGTCTGCTGATGGGCTAACTCAATTTCAGGGAACACAATGGAGCCAGAGGCTGATTTCCAAAAGGCAAATTGTCATTCTGAGCGGTATGGCACCTGTCTGGTGAGTTCATCTCCTGTGCGGTGGGGGTACTCGGGGGAGGAGGCTGGGGACCAGAGGAGAGGACCACATTATGCTGGGCCCTGTGATGGGAGGGAATTGAAAGTGAAACTGTTTGAAATGCGTTTGAAATGCATTGAAATGAAAATCGGGCAGGCTCTTATGGCTGCCATTGGAATCCATTCAGAAAATGCACTCAATTGGTTTTGACCAGATTGAGTGGGTGAACAGGCGGGGATCGAGTGAATCGACCCAGACAATGATGCTGTTGCCTCGGTGACGGACTGAGGACCCCGATCCCCAGGACTTCTGCCGCCAGTCCTTGTACTCTCAACCCCCCATCAATGCAGAAAAACACAGTCACACACACAGACATGCATACACACACACACATACACCTCCACATCTATTATTTCTCCATCTTTCAGACTGGGTGTACCATCAGCTGCAGACCCCCCCCTTCATCCAGTGCTCCAATTACAAAGCTGTCTGCACAGATTAAAGAGGCAGCCTGTCTGACAGCAGCTAAACACTTCAACATACACACACAAAAACACAAACTGCGCTGTGCAAGCAAAACGGTACATCTAACCCCATCAATGTCCAGACATCTGCACATGTACATCTCCTGGCTGCTCTGCTCCATAACATAACAACCCAACACTACTTCACACATCCGTCAGCTCAGCACACTTTACCCTATCGACTGTATGCACACACCTTCACAATGAACCCCACAGCACATAGCAGGTGCTTGATGCAGCTGTCTGTCACATCCAGGAAGAAACAACAAGCCGTAATGAGAATGAGAGCTCCTAATTAAAGGTGCCATCTTTTTTAATTGTTGTAGAAACAATTTGCTACGGTTAAACTAGGTAGTCTTGCATGTTCAGGTGCCTACGCCATCACAGCAGCTGTCTGAAAGGTTTTCCAGTTCATGTCCCTGAGCTCACGCTGTGGCTGGTATTCTAATGCTAGGACACGATCTGAAGAAAGCAGACTAATCTTCTTCTCTATTATAGTCTTTTTATGCCCCCATCATTCACTCACCTGTCTCTTAGATCATTACCTACTTTACGTGTGAATACCTGCCCTGTGGTTAAAAAAACAATTTACCTAATTTTCACTACAATTTATTTTCTCTATTCTGCTGTGTTAAATAATTCATAGTGAAATAACAAATAAAGGTAAATGTAAGAAACCCGTAACACTTCTGCTGCTCTGTTCAGAACAGAATGAGATTAAATCTTTCATTCCTTTTGAAGTTACAATGTGGTACGATTATTGCAAAAGGTATCTATAATATATATTATACTACAGACAGAGTACAGACCTTTAAATCCCACCCTGAGTGGCTGATGTAATTTCCTTTTCTTTTTCTTTTTAATAAACCTTATAAATATCTCTGCACACCTGAATGTCTGACACTTGCGTCATGTGCCAGAAGTGTGTAAAGCGTGTATATTCTCAAGACATTTCATTTACCAAATGACACAATTTTTGTGGTCCTTTGATTGGGTAATTTACTTAGTGTCTATATATAGTGACGCGTGTGTTCATGTACTTGTTATTTTGTCTGAATCATTGTTTTTAAAGCCCCTTGGTTGCAGCATAACATGCTGTAAACACAATAAGACTGTAATAAGGAATTACCCACCTAGCAGACACAGAGCAATACTAATGTTGATTCTTTAATGTGTCATTTTGTTTGTTATGCTTTCCATTTAGCTTTGTTTTTGTCTCCACTAACTCCTGAGGTAAATATCTAGCTCTTCCACGATGCTTCACTAGCTGGTTGATCATTTTGTTTGCTGTTTGATACTGGTCAGGTAGTGTAAAGCCAGTTCATCAAACTGCTGCATCTGGAAAAGAGGGTGATATATGCGGTAAGATTAAACCAAATCTGTAAAGTTGTTGGCCGTAAAATCAAAGAGCTCAAAAACACTAAAACGCTTCGTAGTGCTGAGAGGAACAGTAGAGCCAGGTGACAATTCTCTGGGAGTCCCAAACTACAAGTAGTGCCTTTCAAAGTGTACACAGTCATTTTTTTCCCAACTAATATAAAAATATTGATTACTGCAGCTTTAAAAAGAAAAAAGAAAGTGTGTGGCTCTTTATTTCTGTATTGTGACAACCACTATAAACCAGCATTAGTTCTCCCCATTATGAAGTGAGTTACTGCTGCATATACTGCAGCTAAAGATGATCAATCTAAGGGGTTTGAAGAGGTTTTGCAGTATTGTGGAACAACCTTCACCTTTTTATTCTGTTGTGAGTTTTTGTCAGTCTCTCTTTCTTTCACTTTCTCTCTCTCTCACACACAGTTGTCATCGTTCTCCCTGTGACCTCTTCTTGAGACTGTTCCATCCACAGTATAACCAAACAGGAAATACATTTAAAAGACTGTGTATCAGGTTGTTGCTAAGACAAGTGCATTATTGTGCATTCTCACTAGTGGTACAAGAAAAGACTGTTCACAGTCTGATTCAGCTTCTCGCAGTGGTAAACCCGGATTATAATCATAGCAAACCATTGAGACACAGCAGATAAATCGAGTTAAAGGGATCTGCAACTTAGTTTTCTGCTCTGACACCAAATATTTAGGAAATCAAATGCCCTTGCCCTATTACCAGCCTTCAGTGAACCAGTCTGACATGGAAAACAACAACTGACAAATGGGGCTGAGTGATCTCTGACGATGTAGTGCATCGCCTCTTCTTACCTTGAGAGAACAGGGAGGAGGAGGAGGGTCTGTGAAGTGCTGCTCTGATGCTTGGCTGCTCATGTTCACAAGGTGTGTGTTGCTGAGAATAAAGTGAGACAAAGAGATTAAGAGGATGGGAGGTGGGGGTCATGCATGCAGCTGGGATAGCACGCTGGAATACAGAGTGTGAGGATTAGTTCGCCTCCCCGTCTAGACAGCTAGAGCTGAAGAGAGGTGAAAAGAACGATGTGTAAGACTTCAAAGAACAAAGAATGTGTGTATCTAGTACCACTCATATAGTCTTAAATGTCATTACTCTGTTATGCCTTCTTAAAACAACAGAATGTCAACTTTGCTAATCCAACTAATTTCCCTACTATTGTTTTAGTCTCAAGCTATAACCTGAACCTGACTATTCAAGTAAAATCCCCTCAACCATGAGATCCCCTGCTCTTGCTCATGACAAATCCCTGTGACCTCCCCATAAAATGATACGCTCTAGCATCTCTTGCGGTCTCCAATGGGCGGTCGCCGGTGCTCCGGTCATTACTGCAGGCCCATTTCCTTGCTCAGATATCACAGACCGGGTATGCGGTTGTGGCACTGAGGCTGCAGGCTGAGAGGGGTGAGCGAGGCATGTCCTGTGGGCCTCCAACCACATCATAAGCAAGCAGGGATTCTGACTGCTGGAGCATGAAGTGGAAGCAGCCACACTTCATAAATCCTGCCCATCGCGATGCTGCACGTAGTCGGGGATGCAAAGCCCGGGGGAACAAAAGAATTGCAGTTCTTACATGCTGTGTTCAGCTATACAATATAGTACCAGGCATGCACCTGCATTATAGCCTACTGTCTTCAGGCAGCACAAGTATTATGTTGCAACAGCTTGCCTTAGTAAAGAGGTTCTGAATAATTTAAACCAATATTAAAAACTCTTGGTTTCTTGATTTGCTTGTCCCCTTGTATTGCTTGTGTCCACAAATACATATTACAGTGTATTCTTTCTATAATTCTGCCTTAAAAGTGTGTCCAACCTCTGGGACTCAGCACTAAGTAGTCCCAGAGTTCCATTATCCTCCGGTCATCCATCAATCTTTCAGTAATTTAAAGCTGTGAAGGCACGCGTGTCCACCTTTCCACTGCCTGGAAGAATAACAAACCAAACCAAGAAGAGAGTGAACCCTCTCTGTGTTCACACAAACACAGCTACAGAGGACGAATGATATCTGACGCTGCCTCATTGTAAGTGAATAAATTACAAGTGATTGTGCTTTGTAATGAAGGCAGTGGAGCATATTGTGCAAATGCTCTGCTTTTTAATGATTTAATTAGGGAACCTCACTCAAAAATTGGAGCAGAAAATTTCAACATGGAGATGAGCGAGGAGCTCTGCCAGAAAACGGCGCCGCGACTCAAGATCCTGTGTTAATTGTTGCAGCAGTCGACAGATGTGCCTCACGTTTTGCCCATTTCCTGCTTTATTAAAATTAGTTGGACCCCAAAGAACGCCAAATGTTGTCTTCCTAAACTAAATGATTTACGACTACTAAGCGGCATCATGTCATTCTAATTTCTGACATACTCTACCCACTTTACAAAGGATGCAGTCTGTGGCTTCAGACAGCTGAGCTGGTGTTAAATCATTAACTACAGCCATCATCAACTACTGATTTGTCCCATAATGACAAATCTAATAGGTTCAACTTCCAACAACCAAACTTTAGAAGTTTCCAATCTATTTTCTTTAGCCTCAACGCATACCACCAGTGACTAGACCTACTATTTTCACACCGACTCCCCCATTGCCCCAGAAACTTTCAACTTTCCGGAAGGACTTCTCCTTAATCAAACTAAACTACCCAAAAAGAAGTTCAGTAAAGTCAGTGCAGTCAGTTTGTCATGTGGACCAAAACGGCTCGATGTGCTGTAGTGCTGCCCGACTGAATGCTGTGTCCCTCCGCTGACAGCAGCACGAGCATTAATCACCCAACTCATTAAGACAATCTGCACAAGTGCCCAGAGCTCATAAACTCTAGAATAGACCATCGTGACTGTTTTACCTCCTGAAGCATCTGCTTATTTACCTCTATATACAGTCAACCGCCTCATACAACCATTTCAGATGACACTTGGCTATGGCTGTTTATCTCCATCATCTCTTTTCATAGTCTTAGTTTAAATTTCTTATCCAGAAATCCTTCAAAATCAGGTCTATTCCCCAAAATACCACTGCGTATTAGTAGGCCACTTCATGAACTGTATAGCTTAATAGTTTGCCCCAACTGTTGAGTCACACAAGTGGCAGGTATTGTTTTTCTTTAAGTATGTGTGAATAATAAACATCATACTTTTCAATAACATTGGTGCCCAAGGAATTGCACTGAAATTGCAAACAAGGGAAATAGAGGAAAGAAATTGATTTTTAACATTGATGCACTCTCAAAAAGTACCAACTATTACAATGAATACAAAATGAGCAATGTATCAGTCAAGGGCAACCCTGATTCTGTTGCCAAGGCAAGAGAGCATCGCTGGACGTAGACTGCAGATAGTAAAGCCTAAATACTTATCATTTCTATTAAGCCTAAGAGAAGTATGCAGAAGACTTTGTTGGTGCTGAGCTAAGAAAGCTCACACACAAAATGAAAGCTTGCTCCAAGGTCCCAACTTGAATAGACAGAATTATCTAATGTTTCTCATTGCTCCATCATCCAGGCACAGTGGGTGTACTTTTCATTGAAACAATATTTAATGGTCACATTGAGGCTATGAAAAGATTTTCTGCTCACACAGGCAGCCTCATGTTCTCCCAAGGCTGCATTAAAGGAAACAGTGCGGCGCAATCTACTGCCATGATCACTCATGGGAAAGCTGTGAAAAAATCTTCAACCACGGAATAACAAAGATTTGCTGATAATTAATAATGAATACCTTTTATTGTTTCAGCAAATGTTCTTCTACAAACACTTATAGTATCAATGCACATCTATTCAAAAACACAGTTTTTAAATCTGTGTGTCCAAGTTCAAAGCGATGCCATCCTCTCAGAGTATTGACTTGTGAGGGATCAGACTTTTACATACTTGCATGTGACAGCCAGCAGGTTACGTGTGCAACCTAAGTTGCCATGGTGATATGTACAGCGTGAAAAGTGAGTCACTGCATTGAGACCAAAAAGCCAGCTGGGGTTAAGCCTAAAGTTAGTTTTCTAACCACTAATCCTGCCTCAAGGGACATAACCCCGAAACAGAGGTGACAAAAGTAACAGCAACCGCTGTGCTGAAAGAGTGACAAAGACGACTGAGGGAACATGGGGATTTAAGCCGTATCAGTGACAGAGGTGAAGATAATCCCCTAACAAGCTCAGTGAGCAAGAAGGGCCAGAAATGTTTCATTGTGACAAAGCTGACCATGAGATGTTGGAACAGAGATGCAAACAAAGCCTGTTTTTAGTCAAAACAACAATAATCACAACATATTCTGGAGATGAGTAATCGAAATAGTACTCGCATCCAAGACCCCCCTTTTATCTTTTATCCCACCTTGGAGTTAGAGGAGAAGATACCACTCAGTCTGTCCCTTAAATGTAAGGCTACAGCAAAGAGACAGTTAGCTTAGCTTATCTTACCTTGGCATAAAGATTGGAAACTGGGAAACAGCTAGCCTGGCTCTGTGCAAAGGTAAAAAAAACGCTGCCCACTAGCACCTCTAAAGCTCACTAAGTCTCCGCTGGTTGTCTGGCTGACGGAGTGGACCTATTCCTTTAATGGACACAAAAAAACATATCAAAATAATAACAGAGCAATTAGGGCTTTATTATTAAAAGAACATCATCACAATCCCATTTTGACAACAGAGAATGTGCCTTGGAGAAAAGTATGGTTCTTGCCTCTCAAGTATTTTATAACTAGAGGGAAGATACATTTAAATTAATTCTTCAATCTTCATTTTATCCAGCAAAATCTTTCCTTAGAGATAAAAACGGGACATCGAGTCTGACTGCTTATTCTGTAAACATTCAGATGAAAATCTTGCACCTGCGTTTTTGGAATTGTTCTCCAACACAGGTTTTGGTCAGACTTTGTGGAGATCGTCAAAACATTTTTCATTTCAGGCTTCTCTTTATGTTTTAAGGATGTTTTCTTTGGTGTATGAATGAATGAATATATCTAGCTATGAGGACTGTGCTATTATACGCCACCATATGTGATCTCTCAGGACTGATACCAAAGCAAAATAAATTAAATTGATGCTATCATAGACTTTTGAATGAAAAGCCTTGTTTTCTTGTTATTTTTGTCTACGTATTGTATATGATAAAAATTAATTTAATGAAGAATAAAAAAATAAAAAAAAGGGGCCATGTGGGTTCTTAGCAGGATTGCGGATGTGGGCCCCAAGTGCAGCCCACATTGGTAAAACAAACATGGGCTCTTTATGGAGCCAACAGACAACATTTTATGGGCCCCTATGCCAGCTCATCATTCACCCTTGTGAGGCCCACATGGGTATGTTGGCCAGGTGGGGGTCCAAAAATGGCTACAGGCCAGAATCTGAGCACCTGGCAAATTAAGTGTTGAGCCAGCATTTCTGATTAACAACTCTACAAAGCCCGCAGTGACATACATCACAGTCACTCATAGATATGGGATTGTACAAATATTACAGCAGCTTTAAATCACAATTTATACTCAATCTCAAATGCTGTAAAACCTGCCATATGAACCAACACTGTAATGCAAGTGCACGGCTCACAAAGTCAACGTGTGTGTGTGTGTGTGTGAACATGGTGCAGATTCTGGACGTGGTAAGGGGGTGTGTGTCCAAACCTTACAACCCAGTCACTCTCCCCAGCCCCCTGCACAATTTTCATGGAGGCTGGGTTTCATCAGGTTTTGTATTTCAGACCTATTGATTATCTGCAGTGAGGGGGCACTGTGACAAAACCTCAGCAGGAGTTCTCCATCTGCAATAAGCCATGTGCCAAATACAGTCTCTCTCTCTCTCT
>NW_023339674.1:19028702-19054430 GCF_004916995.1 Morone saxatilis | reverse complement strand
CACACACACACACACATTTCTCTGCTTCTTCCCTGGTTATTATCAGAGAGTGATATAGGAATATGCTCACTAATAAAAGTTAGCTGGTTCTTTTATGACATTATCCAATCTGCTGTGAATCAACGAAAACACTTTGTTTTTTTTCCTTTTTTACAACCACATGTAACATTTAAAGCTGCCTTTCCTTCTGTGTGTTTCATTTGAAGGTTGCAATCGGTTAGCTGATCGATTCACCTTTAGTGTGGGGCCCAGTGTCTGTAGTCCTCTCTTCCTAATCGATTGGTATCTCCCTGACCTTCCACCAGACAACAGGAGACACGCAGGTACAAACCAGATGGAGAGCAGCTAGCAGCTCCTTACCGACCACTAAACACACAGATTATAAAGAGTCGAAATGAGCTTAATGTTTAATGCTCTTAATTATTCATTTTGAGCCGTCGGGACTTCGGATAAAGATGAAGACTTTACCTTCAGTGTGGGTACCAGCAGCCATAGACATATTCACAGCAGCAGCCTTCATTTAGACGGAACGTGACTTCCATCTAGTGGCGGGAAGAGGAACGGCTACACATTCACGTCACTGTCGTAAAAAACAACACCGGAGCAGCGCGTTGCCGCCTCGCTTGACGGCAGTTCGTGATTTAAAAACTCGACATGGCTTCCTCATTGATTTGCAGCGAAACTCAGAGCAGGTAGACAACAACTGTAAATAAATGTAATGTGTGTCTGTTGTGTTTGAACGCCTGTCTCTCATTAGTCCAATATGAAACACGCTGTGCTTTGTGTTCAGTGCTAGTAGACGTGTAAACTAACGACTGGGTGTTGTCGCTCCTGTTTCAGGGTGAGTTCAGTGCTGAACAGAGACGTGAAGCAGTATGGAAAGAAGTACATGTTTGACTGCAACGAAGAGACATGCTGGAACTCAGACCAGGTACAACTACAGCTGTGTCCCAGTTCCACAATACTGTATACTGTATACTGTACAGTAGTGTGCTGTTCTTGCAGTTAATATACAGGAAATCAACATGCTAAATAGTTTTATACTAGACAATGATGATACACTAAGTGCAAAATGTTTACTACAAAAATGCTACTAACTAACTAACGTTTTTGCAGTTGTGAGCATCTCCTTTTTTGTGCATTGCATTGTGGGAGATTGGCATACATCAACAGCACACTCAAAATGAAGCCTTTTTTTAGTATGTATACTTACTGAGGAGCTTTTATTTTGTAAATGTGCCACTGTGAACACACTAGATTCTCAAAACGTACTTACAGTCTCTATGTAGTATGGAATATAGATAACCACATACTGGGTGTCACAATGAATCATCATCAATGTCTTTGACAGGGTGAATGTCAGTGGGTGTCTCTGGAGTTCCCTGAGTCTGTCAAGGTTTCAGAGTTAAAGGTCCAGTTCCAAGGAGGCTTCTCAGCAAAAACATGTAGACTAGAAGGTAAAACCCAGAGAAGTTCTTTTTCCAACCGTAAGCTTCATTGCAAATGGTTTCCTGATGTGATTATCCGCCGCCTTTTCGTTTCCCATTGCAGACGTTAGGTGTCATGAGATAAATGGTTTTCCACTTGTGCTTTCTGCAGGTTGCCCAAAAGAGGGAGACCTGACAGTCATCAGCCATTTTTATCCAGAAGACAACAACTCTCTCCAGATATCCTTCAGTGTTACTGTGCAGCATTTGATAGATTTAATTGATAGCAGGTTAAATTCTGCTGCATAAATGCCGTAATCCCTGTAACAGATTTTTAAAATCCAATGCCAAATGGGGTAAGCAAAATCTTAAAATAATAATAAAGCTTATATACATGTCTTGACTTACCCGTAACTGCCACTGTAGCTATAAATGTTGCACTTGACCCTTGATTTAACTGCATTAATCCTAGTTTGCAACCAAAGTTGATGTGCCATAAATAATCTTTAGACTGACAGGCTACTTTATCAGACGTATTTATTTTCCACCACCATTTTTTCAAACAGATGGTTAACAGAATACTTAATTTTATCCTGCTTTAACACATTATAAATTCAGTCCGTCAGACTGGGTTTTACAGCAGCCGAAGCTCTACCTGTCACTCTAGGAACGCTGTGTTTCCTGTTACTGCTCTAGATGGTTCATAATAAGTATCAGACAATATTTTCCTGAACATGCTTTTCATTTTTACCATGCTTATCTTGTTCTTAACTCCACACCCACAGCTTTCCCATACAGGAGGCCCCTACAGTGGACAAAGTAAAAATAATGTTTGAGAATAGTGCTGACTTTTTTGGGAGAATTATTGTTTATTCCTTGGATGTCCTGGGGGAAAAGGCTTCCTGACCATTTTTTTAAAATCCTCTCATGAGAGAGGAAATGGCCCCTGAGTAAAGTGCGGGATGCAGGATGGTGTGGTGGCACTTGGGAAACATGTCATCTGTTCTGCCACCTCATGAACTGATGTGAATGTGGCCTTTTTTGGTATGAAAGCTTTCAGGGATGTGTCTAGCTATCTCACCCTTGATTACTCAAACACAGAAGGCTTGGCATGGAGTCTGAATCTGAGTTTTAAATGCAGATTGTTGTGATCATATATCATTTTGTTATCACGCTCTCTATACTTATATTGTGCCTTTTACGTTGAAGCATCATTCCAGTGGAACACACAGTATAAAAATACATTTTTATTAAAACTTGTTTACAGACCTTTTTCTGCTGCTCTTCAGCCAAACAAAATAATTCTGCTGCACAACCATCACATTTGAGTCCTTGTTTGTACAGTGTTTGTACATTGTAATGCATACAAATGGAATAAACTGTTCAAAAAATAAAAATGCAGTTTAGTGTAAATGTCTCTGCATATGTACTGATCTATTACAATGACTTGATCTTGTGACGGAGGTCGTCATCTCACCACTGATGATAGCTGGTCTTAGATCTGAGATCAACAGTGTCAGACTGTCCTTTCCATTTATTAATTTTAATGAATGTCATGTTGGTGGCTTGTAGAGTTTCAGTATATGGTCCTCCAACACTTTCTGAACTAGGAAACAAATGAGAGGAAAATGTTAATTCAGCAAAACCTTTTCTTTTTTTTTTTTTACAGTAACCTCTAAAAATAAATTGTCAGGTATAAGAAGACTACGTACTCTTTTTGTGTCCAAGGGCAACAGCTAAGGCCATGGGACTGTACCCAGAGTCCGACTCAATGGTCATGTCTGCCCCTTTGGCTGCAAGAGAGTACAGTGAGTGCCATTAATAAAGCATTCAAACTGAATTTGACAGAATACTTCACATCATAGACATGCAATGTACCTAAGAGTGCCTCTACACATTTGATGTGGTTCCCTCGTACAGCGTACAGAAGAGGAGTCCCACCATTCTGAGATAAAAACACAAGTCTTCATTAAAAAGAAAAATCACATTGTGGTTATATTTCAATGTTTTTGTCCATTTGAATTATTTGTGTTGGCTTCCCGTAACTAAATCTTATGGATTTGTAATGACGTGTCTGACATAAAGAAGGACATTATGTACCCAATCATAAGTGTTAATGTCCACTCCATGTCTGAGAAGAGACTCAACAATGTCCACGTAACCTCCAGAGCTGGCCAGTGTCAGGGCACTCTCTCGCTCCCTCGCAATTGTTTTGGGGTCCGCACCCTAAAAAGAAAATCCCATAAAACATCACCAAGATGATGCATTTCGTCATATCAACATGTGCATGTCTCTCCGGGCAGCAGTAACTTATTTCTTACCTTCTCCAAGAGAAAATCCACCACTGCTTTCTCTCCAAACGCTGCTGCCCACATGAGCGGCGTAAAGCCCCGTTCATCCTGTTTGCTGAGCAGTGAACTGTCTGCAATATACAACAGGTCACAGACCATCTGTAAGAATATTGTACAACTTCATGCTGGAGAAAATGTACATTGTGTTCTACTTTCTGGTGTCTGACGGTGACATCCAGATTCCTCACCTTTACTCAGGTGTGCAGCCACTTGTGAAACCTCACCTTGAGCTGCCAACTGGTGTATGGACAGAGCTGATGGAAATAAAGTCTTAATATCCTCTCATGCTCAAGACAATGAAAATACCATGCTTGCTTGTCTAACACAGGGTCACTAGCTCTTTGCCAGTACTTACAGTCTAATGTTGCCGGGCGTACTGTAACCTCATTCCCACGCTGCTTGTTGGTCAGAGTGGTGGAGTGTTTGAACAAACCCTCTTCATCCACATCCATGTTCTCTGGAGACACTGACCCATCCAGATGAACCACAGCCATGTCAGTGGAAGCAAGATATACATCTGTTTAATTGATTATTGTGAGGCTACAAACATCGGGTGACTGCACGTGTTATACAGAAAGATGAATTATGTCAAGAAAGATCACAGGTAGAAGATGAAACCTTAAAAAAAAGCCACAGTTACCATTGGACCGCTCGTCTCTGGACTCGGACGGACAAACATTAGCGGTTTGTCCATCTGCAACCTCTTCATCACCTCCGGCCTCCATGATCGCTGCAATAAAAACAAGACATTAACTACTGAATAACGCGGTGCGGGCATTCAGAAAAAGTAGGCAAAATTAGTTTATAAAGCCAGTGACATTGTCCACTCACCACATCCAGCCTCACAGTCAAATTTGCGCTAACTTCCTTTTGGGAAAACTGAAAGTAAATAATTTCAAATCACACGGCGGACCTCGCTGGTGCCGAGATACATTACTCACCGCTCAGTTGATTAGCTTTTCAATTAGTCAATTATTTTGACGAGAGAAATGAAAACACGTTTGGCACAACCGAACGCATCACGACAATTGGTACTCTTTGAAGGAAGAACTGTTTTTTTTTTTAATAATCGCTATTTCTGTCCGGAATATTGTCGTGTGGCACATGACAACAATAATACGGAAGGAGCAAGAATCAGCTGACACCAACTCGCGTACAGCGGCACTGTGTTATCGGTTTAAGCACCTTTCATCATGGAGGACCAGGAGATGCAGCTGAAAGTCAGAAGAGGTAAACACTAGCAAAAACAAAAAAGCACACAACTCACCTCATTGTTACTTTGGCGACGGAGCTAGGAGCTGTTAGCTCACGGTAGCCGCTAAGCTAATGCTATGCTAGTACTGTGTTTACATCGCTACTTGTGCTTTTTGGATGTTTCCCACCGTTTCTTTTTAAGTTTCTAACACGGGTCGTGTGTTCTGTGCATTTGTCTGTGCTTCTTTGATCCTACAGTGACTGATAAGTTCACGGAGAGCATGTACGTCCTGGCTAACGAGCCGTCGGTGGCTCTGTACAGACTGCAGGAGCACGTCAGGAGGTCGCTGCCTGAACTGGTGCAGCACAAGGTGATTCACCCTGCTGTGTCATGTTGTTGGACATGAGGGACATGTAAAAGGAATTGGACATTAAAGGGAAAATGTACCCCGAAAACAGTTTATAGAGTGCTATTAGGATAACCTTAGACAGGAACATTTGTATTTGGGAACATACAGCTGACCCTCATCTGTCAACTGTTAGGCGATGTGAGATGACACTTTGTAATAGGTTTGTGTGTTCACAGCTCGGAATAAGAAAATGCCTTCATATCTGAGTGAAGATCACAGTAGTTGTTGTTATTTCAGAGCATTTCACTCATGCCACGAAATAATGGGTGCTTCATATGTGCACAGGGTAAACAACAAATGGGCCTCTGCTCCTTATTTTATCGTTAAATGGCACCATCAGTGTGTCCCTGCTGTTAAATTAAATGCAGTTATTTAAATAAGTTAGTCAAAAAATGTATTTTCCCTAATTGGGTTTGGTTGCTGTTTCTGACTGATTTTTTTAAAGCCATAAAGGTTTGTTGTTGAACTCATCATCCACTTTTAAATCAGGAGGCATAGCATGTAGTGTGTTTGTGTGTTGCTGGTGGTAAAAAACACCACTTGATGTAAACTGTGTACTATAATTAAACAGACGGCGCCTCTACTGGTATAATGTTGGTTGTATTTTCTGTCATTTCTCACACAGACAGACATGCAGAGCTGGGAGGAGCAGAGTCAAGGAGCCATCTACAGTGTAGAGTATGCATGCAGGTGAGAAGAAGCATAGGCCTACATATTTGCAGAATTCCCACTGCCCCGCTGTCATGACTCTTAATGGCTCTAATAACTCTTTTTGCAGTGCCGTGAAGAGCATGACGAACAGTAGCGTGTATTTCAAAAACATTGACAGCCTCCTCCGTCAAGCCATCAGCATGAAGGAGCAGATTAGCAACTCTCAAGGACGCAGGTAGGAGGCAGCAGTGAGATTGTAATGATAATACACAAACGTATCTATATCATGTCATCATGTATTAATTAATTGGGTTTGTTATTCTTAATCTTGGTGTTAATGGTATCCATTCATCAGATAGTATCATCGCTGGGTTTGTGGTCCTTGCCCAATTCCTGTGCTAAGTTGGAACTAATGTCTACTCAAAAAGCAACAACATGTGCAAAGTTAGATGCTCAACAACCAACCATTTGTCGACCGCTAAAGTTATCTCCTGGTGGCTGTAACACAACTCTTCCATATGCAACACATGCTCATAGCTGCTTCAAAGAACTGTTCATTAGTAACTGTCACTTGAACTGAACTACATTTTTTTAAATTTGGAAACCTTTATGCAAATGCACTGCCTGTGGGTATAAGATATTTGAAAGGTAAATTATGTATGACATCCACTATAAGACACATCTCTACAAAACTCGTCAGGCGAAGAGGTTTATGGGTGTTTCTTCCAAAATAGCTGTGTCTGTACCCAGGACTGTTTTCTCATTGTTTAATCATCTGGAAGAGTCATCATTGGAGGTTGATTTCATAAACACTTATATTTCCAAACCAAAAGTATTCATGTAATCTTTGTCAATATTTGAAAAAGACGAAAAAGACAGAGAATTATAGGCTATTACTTCTTTTGGCCAAATCTTGTGTCGAAGATCAACTTGTGATTTCTTCTAATTTCACATTTTCCTAAATCTCTTTTATATAATTCACAAAGTCTAAAAATGAGAACAATTAGTGACTCAGTGTCTGGAGTTTTATCCTGTTTGTGTTCATTCTTTGCTCCACATCATACCTTTATTTGTGTACCATCTTTGTTTCTATTTGTTTTATATAATCCCTCATTTATAATAATTTGTATCAGTTCATACTTTTACCTTCAGTTTCTGCCAATTTATTCCCATAACTGCAAAATACTGAACTTTTTGTAGCTAATGGGAGCTTCATGTTTTCTGTTTTATTTTTCTGTTCTGTTTTTTGTTTCCCACTGACACCTGCATGAAGCTTAAGTGATGTGACCCCCTCTCCCAGTCCCCTTGTCCCTGCTCCACATGCCCCGTCCACTTCCTCATGACCTCTGGACAGAGGTGTCCAAGGTTAGTAGTTCCTCCAGACATAACGTAATCACATTCAGGCCTATGTTTTGACATAAAATTAACAAAACTCTTTCAGAAATTATTGAATTGTGCATTTAAATTACATTGAAAGTGTTTGAACATTATTTTAATGTCTTATTTATGTGTCAAAAAACATCCTACTTTTAAACTGAATTATATTTCCACAAATTAATTCATTAAAAGTTGAACTACGAACCCATAACCTATAACAAAACACATTTGAACATTTTGCACACATATTTGGCAAAAAGCCACCCTTTACAGCAGAATGAAGTATTTACATTATAACAATGAAAGCTATAAATTTGCCATGTTGATCCTTGGGCAACATTGGGTTGTGTAATGAGATTCAAATTCATTTATACAAAACACTTACAATTATACAAAACTTGTGCTCAACATGTTCAAATCAAATCAAAAATGCTCTATAATCTGAACAGGAGAAATCAGTTGATGAAGGTGAAACTTGGGTGTGTTTTTCAATCTCTGTCCCATGTTGTCTACAGTCAGTCAGGATAAACATGCTGAGTGAAAAAGGTACAAATTGACAGTTGTACATCTGTTTGAGATGACAACTGTGTTAGCGGTCAGCTAATCGGTGCCTTTAACCCCGAGCTGTGCCTGCTTTGTGTCACACAAGAGTAGAGTCTTTTGCGGAAATCCCTGACTTGCGAGCAAGGACACTCCTCATCTCATTGTTAACCCCATTCCAGGGTTTAGCCTGAGCCTGCAGTAGGCCAGATTCAGTAGACAGGGTCCTGTGCATTCTGGGACAACTGCCACCACTGCTGTAGCCGTCTTTATCACTTGCGTTGCCCTGGGAACCTCCAGCCGGGGAGTACTGCTGTTGCTGGTACTGTTCTCGCTGTCTCGGGTTGCTATAGTGAGGGTAGGAGATCGGATGCTGGATGTGAGACTGGCTGCGGTGCATCCGCGGTTTGTCCACACCAACTTTGAGCTCGCAGGATCGGGAGACAGGCGTGCTGCTGCTCCCGTGGTCATTCTGGTAGAGGGTGTCGAGGTGGTCGTCGTAGCGCTTGGCACTACAGGAAGCTTTGACCAGAGAGTGGATCACAACAACCAGTAGGATTAAGATCCCTGAGGAGAGTATGCAGGCACTTGCGATGCCTGTCTCCACCTCAAATATCAGCAGCATGAAGATGGACATAGCTGCCAAGGAAGAGAAGGAAAATTTATATACACAGAAACACTAAATGACTAACTTTAATGGGCCAAATAAGTAAAAGTTGTTCTCTTTACTTGTATCTCAGTTTGCTGTTAGTTTAAATGTTTGCTTCATTTCTATGTTCTTATGACTTTATCCACATCACACTAATTGAATGCTTTACAAAAATGTACTTAATTTTGTTGACATATAAAAACTAGCAGTTTTTATCTAAGCTGTCCTATGTTTATCTCTAGAAAAAGGACTATGGACTCAGGAATGCTGAAGGAAGGGGGAGAAAAGCACAGCTCTGGGATGTGATGTGACTTCCTGAGCCGGTGGTGTTGCTGCTACAGTCGCTTGCTCTGCTACCTCTTGATTGAGTCTGAAGGGGGGTCATAAGGGCGACACCTCCTCATCACAATGGAGTGACTGCCTCCAGTGACCCCCACAGTACAAGCCGCTCAGTGGAACAGCGCACCACAGCACTGCCAGGTTCAGCATTAGAAACACTTAAGTCATGGACGCTGCTCAAAGAATGCATTGTTCTCTCGGACTCACTGGACGGACCAGAGAGAAAGCAGTCGTGCTGCTTTTGCCTCTGCCGTTGAAAATCCACTGCACCGCCAATGTTTTGGACACACTTTCAGGTCTTTGTGAGTTTCTTGTTAAAGGCTAAAGAAAAGAAAAAAAGTACCCTGCATGCAAATTATAAAAACTCAACACACATACTCAAGGAAAAGATACAAACGTGTGCTAGAAGGCAATAACAGGTGCCTCTAACCTGTATTTAAGGATTTAATATCTGTACACTGCCAGATTAGCCACGTTCTTGAAGAGAAAATCCAGATTCTTACAAAATAAGAAAATCTTATTTTTTATTCTTTTGTTCTTACCTGCCAAATAGACAGAAACCCCGAGGCAGAACAGTCCAATAGCCACATGTCGTACAGCTCTGCTATCCAAAAGGAACCAGTCTGCTCTGTGGACACAAATGTCATATGTTCAATGTTGTTGCTCAGACGTTGATGTTTACACTTTAAAACTGCTACTGTACTTTTCTCTTCAGTGCATAAATGAAGATGATTTTATGCAACACAATTTCTGTGTTGACAATTTTTTTTGTTTCAACTCATTGCACATTTCTTTTACTATGCAATCAGACTTTTCTTGGTCCTTTTTATTTATTTCTCCCCTGGTAAGTTTTCACATCAGAACTTAAAGTCCTAAAACATTTGATTGTTGATTATTTGGTTAAATGCTAGATATTTTGTGATGCTCATTATTATTCACATTTTCTTGGAATGTCCCCTCTGTCAGTAGGGAGGTCCTGGGGTATGCTGTTGGATTTGTATACTGATGTGGGAAAGGGCCAGCAAGAGGCTGTGTGCTGGGTGCATAATGAGAGGAAGGCTATTGTTTAGATGGGATTCATAGAGGTTGAGAGGTGGGGGTTGACCAACAACACTGCAGTGCAGGCCTGTGCACTCTGACACACAAGGAAGACCCATTTATGCGTCTGAAACTATGTTTTCTTTTCATGAAACTTAAAACAGTCAACCCAGATCCCCGGTGGTTAACAGAGAACAATTAAAGAAGACTGTGGTCATGGGCAGACACACTCAACTTATTAAATGTTAATTTCCACTTATAGCAACAGTTTTTAACAGTGACTGCATTACCAGAAAATAGGAACTTAAGTAGGATGTAATGCAGTGCAGTGCTGTAGCCTTAAACTTTGTTTTGGTGTTGTTTTTCTCTGCCTTATATTGAAAGTTGCAACATATTATTTTGCTTTTCTTATTTGCTAAGCGGAAAAACCACAAACTACAGCCTCAAAAATTTTAATAAAGTTAAATTAACATCTTTATAGCATCGCCCTTTTTTATTACAATCCTTATTACAGAGTTGTAGTATTGTTGCATTAGGTAGCACAGTAGTTTCTATATTCCAGGCCATATTTCACTTGAACCAGTTAAGTGAAATTATGTAACTTTTGCTTAACAGTAGCCACTTTTGCCACAATTACAGAGTAATAGTACATGCTAAAATGTAGTTTAACAGTAGCAAGTAAACTGAGTCATGGCCGTTTTACAACAATATCTATCTGTCTGCTAACATTAGCCACCTAAGCTACTGGTCACACCAGCCTGAGTAAGGCTACAGCAGGAAAACTGCTGAGCAAAGCTGGGTTTTATTACTAATAAATTCAACTTTTTATTAGTTAATTAAGATTGTTTTATTTAGGTTTATCTAAAACCTAGCTACTCTCGCTGTAAAAAAGTTGCGTTCCCGCATAAGAGGTGCGTATTAACATTGTAATTAACTGTAACGCATCACAGGTGTGCTTGAGCCTTCAAACGTGACCCAGCCTATCAAAACCGACCGGAACTATCTGTTTGTGACCAATTTGGATCAACAGCAGCATAATACCAGTGAGTGAAGCGGCTGACAGCCCTGTCGCAGTTCCAGGTGTGTGTGTGTGTGTGTGTGTGTGTTTTTTTTAAAGCAGGTGGAAGAAGTAGAGGTGCGTTACATGCAGGCTAAATACCTCTCAGTATCCTGGTCTCCTCTGCAAACCTCTGTTGAAAAGTAGCTGTGGAGAAGACACACTACCACAGAGCTCAGATGGAGGGTGAGGGACAGAGCCGAGAGCACCGTGGAGACCGGCAGCAGCACGGCCCAGATATGAGCGGGTATAACCGAGGAGGTGGAAGGGGGAGACTCCTTCACCGCCGTCTGTTGAGACTGAAGCTGGAAAATCAAAATGACCGATAAAACAGACATGATGGCCGATAAAATGCCTAGTAGAGACAGCACTAGTAGAGACCGCTGGCTGTACTTGAACGTCATCTTTCTCCTAAATCCCCGGCGGTCAGGTTTCTCCCGAGAATAAACACTTAACCCCCTTTTTTTGGCCGATCGGACTTTTTTTTTTTTTGTCAAACACACTTCTCCGGCGATCCTAAACTCCCAAAAAGTGCGCTGGCATTGCAGTGTTGATGAAATGTTTCGGTCCTTTCGGGATGAACAGTTTCTCCCCCAACATGGATTTTTTTTTGCGGTAGTTTGCCTGTTGTGGTGGAGCGCCCCGCTGCCCAGTCTGAGCATGTGATGTGCTTTAAATCCCCCAGATTAAAAACTTCGCAACAACAATGGACTTTTTCTCTTGGATCCTCGGAAACAATGAGTTGACGTGCTCCTGGGAGAGGCAGAGCTCACTGACTAAACACAAAACACCATGACCGAACAAAGGACATTAAAACAGTCCATTCACACCACTCAAGTTAATACAACTTGGAGCTACCTAATTAAATTAAATAAAGTGTGAATTGCACCCAAAAAAATACATTGAAAGCATCCTTTTTAGGGGAAAAACAGACCTGAAATAACTCAAATATTTCCTTCTGGCAATAATAGATTAGCCTACTTCTTATGCTGTGATGTAGTCTCCTATCCTCATGAAGTGATTAAAGGATTACAGTTCAACAGGCTATTGATATTCTACTATCTAACAATAAAAGACATGAGCAGAAAATGGCACGCACATCATAGAATGAAGTAAAATAAAATGTGACTCCAACATCCGAAAAAGTCCTAAAGTGCTTCTGTGCAAAGTGAGACCATGGCAGGTGTACATTACAGCTAACTTTTGAGGAATTTGCAGCCGCGTCGGCCACCTCGGCTCACCCCTCTTCGTTGTAGAATACCCCTTTTATTCTTAGTCCAGCTCCTCAGACTCTCTGAATCTAATTAACTTTTCACTTGTTGCCGTGGAAACATGCACAGTTTACCAGAGATGCACCTTTTCTCTTCTTTTTTCATTGCATCCCCTTCTTCTATACCTGAGGTTTTATGTGCACACTGCAACCATGTAATAAAATAAGTTGCATGTCCAATATCTGCCTGATTTAGTAGAATTGGTACTCAATGTTCTTTTCACGTATACCACTGCTGGACAGCAAACACCTTGACATACTTAAATTCTGTGTCACAGAGGCCTTATTGTTCTGTTAGAGGTTGGGGTTTGGTGTGTGTGGGGGGGGTAAAGGTGTAACCCTTATTCTGTTGAGATGTAGATAAGACTGTAGCTATAAAGGTACACAATGTGAACAATTGCTCTCACACATGTATACTGACCAGGGAGGCTATTTCTGAATCCGACAGCCTCACCACATGCTCTAAAAGGGTCGAGGCTGATCTTGTCGAAAGCAGAAGTGAGAAGTTTCAGGAAAATGAAAAAAAAAATGGACTTGATACGGAAAGTTCTCAAAGGCGCCTTTATCTCTCTCTCTACTTTCTGCTTAATGGCTCTTGCCTTATGTGTTTATCAGTAATATTTAATAACTGTGGTTGCAATTCAACCTTCAGTCTCCAGCTTGACGGCTCGCAGTGTCCAGAATAAATGTATGAAGAAAACAGTCACGTAAACAGCACAGTGAGAAAATATGTAATTTCCCCTTAGCTGCTGGTGATTAGCTTGCTGTATTTACAGATAGGGGTTTGCACTATCCTCTGTCGGATTCACGGGGCCCACACAGGTGAATCCTGGAGGTAAAGGCTGTGGCAGTCTGCAGGGATGTTGCTAGCTATTGCATCAGATGCACAGCGTGAGCTATCTCTTGGGGATCTCAATCTGCGTGTGTTTGTGCATGCATAGCTCTGCGTGTGTATGTCTGTGTGCGGACATGTTTGTCAGGGTGCATGTAAGAGAGAAACAGAGTTGTTGTCCACACTTCCACAGATGATCTGTGCTAATAAATTGTCACTATATTATTTTTAGGAGTACATTGTGTCACATCCCAAAAATAGTCAATAATTCAGCTCATGCAGTGATTCAGTTATTACCTCTAAATATATCTATTGAGCTGACAGCATGTCTGTTTTCCATTAGTGTCTTAGCTTTGCTTTTCTGAGCATTTTATTTATCTTTTATTCCCCTTTACCTCTGTCATTGCTTTCTCTTTAATTAGCGTTACATAGGGATAGCTAATAAAAATACATGATAAAGCTAAAGTAGACTGCACATAGACAGAAAGACTGTGTATGATGTTTTAATCCTGGTTAATTTGTGTGGTTTTTTAATTCTTATTTGCACAGTGCGTGAACACAATAACAGCAACCACTGTACAATATAATACAATCTAATACAAATGTTTCTTGAGGCTGTCATAGAGTTGTTGATGGATACATTATAGCTTGTTGTTAGGTGTTTCTGTAATTTTGTCCAACCCATAGGCCTGCATTTACAGAGGTAGATAAAATTACAATTATAGTTTCAGTTCACAGCCTCAGTTAGGGTTCAGTTCAATACCCAAATAAAACTGGAATGCTTTTTCAACGATCTAATCATAGCAACAGCAGAGCATAGCCATGATGTATGGGAGAGGCAACTCTCACTAAATACTGATGATACTCAGACACTACACATATATGACACCTAATTAACCTGTAGGGACTCAGTAAATTGCCAAAGGACACTTCAGCAGACAGCCTATATAATATATATATAATATACTTAAACCTTCCTACTTTGGTTGAAAGATGGTCTATTCTACCAAAGGGCCACCCTGACATGCATAGTTCTTTTAATAAATAACACTGTTTTATTTTTTATTTTTTTTTATTTTTTTAATAACAATACAACAATAAATTATTGATCCAGTGATCCATTATTGAAATGCACACAATGTGCACCAAGATTAAAATTACCTTTCTTTTCAGAACATGGTTGATCATTTGAAAAATGACATGCAAAAATTTGTTTTGTAACCATGCTGCAATTAACAGCTTTAAAATTCCACTAAAAGGTGTAATTCCTCTAATTTCACACATGCTGAGAACATACAGAGTGCAGCTTATAGAACCCTGAATAGTGTTTATACATAGTTTAATATTGCATAGTTTTACTTTGAAAAAGTAAAGTAGACATTACTTTGTATCAGTGGGTCATAAACAAAAAAAGGTTAGGAGTCACTGTAAATTCCTTCAGGCCTTTTTTCTGTGGCTACCCAAGTTCATATACATTAAGCATATTAGCCAGTGATCATACCGCATGGCTTTATTGTCTCATCTAAATCTAAACACTGCACAGTCTCATTTTATCGATTAGACACCATGTTTGAGACAGACATTTAAATTCCCCTCGAATTAAATAAGGACAAACTGACTCATCACAACAAGTGGTTACAACCCCAGAGAGAGTGTATCACAAGAGTATTTTAGTCTCACCACAATCTTTAGTCGTTATGTATTGATTTTATTTAAGAAATGTCAAAACGTTATTAGGAAATCAGCAATGATGCCAGTGTGACAAATGTTGGTTTCCTCAGAGGGTCCATTGAAATGAATAATGGTCCAATCTTATTTTGTCATATTTTCTTTGCTTGTTCATACTTTTTATGTAATATCATATAACTGTGATGCTTTGGATGTTGTTTTGCAGACTTGTCCACACCTTATATCTTCAGTTTTTTTTAAAAAACAAAAAATATGCAAATTGTACATCACAAGACTCCACTTTCCACTTCCCACTGTCACCTCCCCACCCCTCCTGTGATGAAATTCTACATAAAATCAAAATTACTCTGAAGTAACAGCTGCTTTGGGACACAATCTCATCAAAAAAGCTTTTGCTGTCTGCTCTGTAACGCGGATCTTTCCTCCAGCAGCCCCTTGACATGAGTGTATGCAGTGTAACTTGTGCTGTGATCTCGCTGACAGCCCTGAGTGACTGCTGGTGCGTTTGAAAGGCGGGTGGGAGGTGGGGGGGAGTGTGTCCAATGGCACGGCCGAGGAGGCGGTGTATGGTGACAGAGAGAGGCGGGTTGCAGCAGCCAGCTGTTGGAAAGCAGCGCTCCTGAACCATCCGCTACTACTGCACCAGGTGAATATCTTCAACATCACCAACCCGAGACAAGACTTCTGCTCTCTGACACACATCTGTGCGTGCGTGCGTGTGTTTATGCGCGTGTGTGTGTGAGTGTGTTTTCTCTTTAATCCGCGACTTTTACTGTTTGATTGGTCTCGATCAAGTGGGTGAAACTCGGAGGCAAACAGAAGAGAAGACCGAGAGCAGGTGAGATCAGATGTTGTGTTTTCTGTGTTTTGAAGCGTTGAGTTTTTAGTTGTTTTTTTTTAGTGTCTCTGTTGTTTCCTGTGTGTGAACATTTTGTGACACAGTGAGTGAAATACCTGTTGCTGTGTTATTGACAGCAGCCTATAGATGAGGCTATATTAGACAGGGATGCTTGGCAACTCGGGGACAGACGGGCTATTCTTAAACGGTCTATTTTGAATGACGTCAGCAATTTATTAGGTCTAATTATCCGCAAACATTTTTTTCAAGCTATGTATTTTTACAGTTTTTATATTTAGCTTGCTGTGCAAATGAATCCGCGTCCATTGGGTACAGACACATCCCATGACTGTTTGAACCCATTCACTACAGGCTGGGTTCATCTTCCTCTCCCCCTTCACAACCTGTTGCCCTTTTCAATCCTTTTGTCTTCTCGGTCTCATTCAAAATATGCATTGGTAACTCTCATGTTTTAGGGAGTGTGAGATCATTAGCTTATTTAATTTCTTATATTTTTATTCCGAAGAGCAGTCAGTTGTCATTAAGGTGTGTCTCATCTTCACACACAAACAGCTTAAATAGAGTCCTGCAAAGTTTTTTTTTACTCTGTTCATGGAAAGATCAAATGTTCAGCTTGTGCCTTCGTGTACTATTGCTATTCTGGCTCTATCAAAAATATCAAGGCAATTCAATTATCTCCTGTTAAAATTAGACAAATATTTCCTCACCATTACTCTGCGAAGGCCCAGTGAGTGAACTGTCTGACCCTGAAGGTGACACACAGAGAGCACACGTTTGTTTATTGTGGTATACTAATGCTTTAATATATAGAAAGAAAATGCCATTCACTAGCTTTGAACACAAACCTCAGTAAGAGATGAAGAGTTGCCCTCTGGGTTTTCTCTCCTTCAAACGCCTTTCAGTTTTGATTTGAACTAGTAAGACAGGGCCATTGCCATTTCAAAGATACATTTTTTTTGCCCATCACCCTTTTTAACTTTTGGTTTGGGAGGATTTATGTTTTGGTTCATGCAAAGTTTGGTAGCAGTCTTCTATTTTTGGAGACAGTTTGGGGCCTGGTTTCACATTTTACCATCTCAACACGGGTCTTTGATGTGACTAACACGGGAGAGACTAAAATGACTGAAAGAGCGAAAACAAGGCTGTGCACCACCTCAGTTAGGTGTCATCCACAGCACTGCAGTATATCAGTGTAATACAGAAGTCATACAGCTTCTCTATTTGTCTTCTTGCATACTATAATTGACAAACACAACTGAGCTTTAATACAATAGTGCAGAAACATTCTTAGATAGCATTAACTAAAAGGATTATTGTTGCAGTATTTTACATTTGTTATCACTTATGGAAACTGAAACACTAATTTTAGCCTTTCATTAATCTGGCTGTTATATTTAGCCACATTTAACAACCAATACTGCCAATGGACCTGTGTGACGGTGAAAATATGATTAGGTGTTGTAGGAATCTTTTTTGCTACCTCACAGTGAGCCATCTTTAGCTAATATTCTTACACGTGTTTACCATGTTTTTGAAACATTATCAACCCACCGTGCTCTGAATGACTCATGGAAAGAAAACCATCGAAGCAGAACCCTCAATACTCTAGAAATGCCCTACTTATTTTCCCCTTCTCATTCATGCATACAGTTCACTGCGGCAAGAAAAACATCCAGTGTGCAATACATTGAGTTTCATCACAACTGATCAAAGCTGTTAAAATCATCTTGTCTGTTGACGCACAGGCTTTTGGATTTCTGTGCATTGTTGTCCCAGTGAGGTCCCCAGTGATCAGTCAGAAGCTCCCAGGGTATGTCAGAGAGCAGGGCTACCGTGTGCCTGCTGTGCATCTCTGCTCAGTTTTTTCCACTGTCTCGCCTCTGGGAAAGCGTCTGGAAAGGTGCTCTCCTTCCCTATAGAACCCTAGCAGCCAGGGGCAAGTGTGTGAGTGTGCAACTCTGGCACTATTACAGGGCACACAGCGATTTCGTTTTACATTTTGCGACTATAGTTCAGCATGAGGAGGTGAGAAAAATAAAAGGCCTGCTATTTCATTTAATTCCCATCTTTTTTCAGTGATGAGAGTTAACCTTAGAGATGAAAGGTCACAGACTTTAAGGTGTGTGTGATACTTTTACTAATTCTGGTACATTCACAGACCTCAAACGGCAGTTGTCGTACGGGAAAACATCCAGAATTAGCTGATGTGAGAGGCACAGCCAGGCTTTTCCTGCCTGTCTTGGCCTTTAGGCCCTCAGCAGACCTAATAAACCACATACAGTTCTATACCAAAGTCCACGCCGTTTGGCTGGAGGTATAGCTATATTTACCCAGCTAGTCATGTGTTTAACAGTGGCTGTCTGTGGCGGTGATAGTCGTCGTTTGGTTATATCTGAGAGGAGAGGAACTTTCTGTAAAACACTTAGATAAAGATCTTTCTGCCCTGTTTAGAGCATATGTCCCACTTCCCTCTCTTCTCACCATTAACATGTCTTGATATGAAGTTAAATTGTCTCACTTCGGGTCCCAAAAAACAGAACAGCTTGACCCAAGTTCCATTCTTTGTGGTTGTTGTTACTTAGATGGACTAATACTGGTTTTTGTGGTCCTTTTCTTAAAAGCAAGAGCTATTTGTCCGCAGTATGCCCCGTTTTACTGTAGAGGCAATGGCAAAACAAGTTCATCTGCAGCTGTCAGGGTTGAGGTGTGTCTTGTCTCTGCAGTATATTCAGCACAGTGGATATCACAGGACTTTATAAGGTAATAAAAAGGGCAAAGAGGTGGATTCCTCCAGAAATGCCCCAGATGCCTGTGTGCCAAGCTTACATTGAGGGACAGCGGGCACTTTAGGGGTCGTGGGAACACAGGCGCCATATCCGCTCAGGCACCATCAGGAGGGACAGGGAACTAAATATAGAGTTGTCCAATACATGTCCAGTATTAAGGGGAAAAACCAGTGAAAACTCCTCTGGGCTTTGGAGAAGCACTATATGGTCAGGTCAGTGGAGTCAGACCACCACTTTATGGAGTCGTTTGACTGATAGTGGAGTGTAAAATGGAGATAACTCACACAGCAAATTTATGTATGCGTTTGAATTATGCCGCGATTCAACCGCAGGAACTTTCCCCAGGGACTAGGAACCTTTGGAGGAACTTGCGTTTCCACCACAGGGACCAGGGTTTCTGCAGACATCATTTATTATTTTACCCCCCAAAAAGTCCCTGCTTGGGGGGGTAGTGCTTTCCAAAAGCACAGGAACTTTGGGGGTGGGGCTTGCAACACTAAACATTTCTGATTGGTCGAGTACTTACAGACGTTTATTTCAGCCATTTTTAAAAATCTGCAGCAGCAAACCCGTTTGTTTTTTGTTCATTGTGCTTTTACACATCAGCCTGAGCCAAACTTCCACCCAAAGTGTCAAAAATTTTAGTCCCAGGAACTGTTACGTCAGCCCAATGTTGTCTGTTGTCTTTCATAAGACCTGTGAAGGTTAAGCAAATTAGTCAGCTGACCCAATTTTACACGTCATTTTTGCATGCAGATTGTGCATGGGCGTCGTCGGTCCTTCTGTTGTGTAAAATGAGCACAATGAGCAAATAAAAAAGAAGAAAGCATATGACAAATGGACTGATGTCCAGTCCTCATTGTTGTATAGTTACGTGCAAAAATGTTGTGTAAAAGCAGACATTGCTTTTTTATACATCAGGACAAGACCAATATGCCTCATCTTCGCAGGTCTTTAGACCACGGTGGAAATCGAGACAACAACGGGCTGAAAGAACCTTTTAGTTCCTTTAAAAAGTAGTTCCTGGGACTAACAATATACATTGTGTAGAAACGCGGCTATAGTGTTTTATGTTTTTTTTGCTGCATGGTTGTCTCCCATAATGCCAAGAGTGAAAATAATTCCCTGATTTCACATGTGCCCAGCTCTATACGGTCCTGCAGGGGCAGGGAAAGCACAGGGGTTTTTCTAGACCGAGGGAAACAGAAAAACATGGACATTCTCAAGCCAACCACAATCCATCCATGCCTTTGCCTTCTGCCCCTCAAAATCTTGCTTTTTTCTGACCTGGCTGTGCATGAGAGAGGAGTGGGTGGCTTTTAGCTTCACCCATCTTTCAAAAACACACTGTTTTCCTTCTACTGTTTAGTTTTAGCTATTGCCTGATGAACCTTTAAAAGGAGCCATCGACTGTATTTTTAACCCTGTCTCTTGGGGCTGTGCGGTGCAGTCGAGCACTGTGCTGCTGGCCCGGGGGTAACCCAGACTGTGGGGGTGTCAGACTGCGCGGACTGCAGGCCCGGCAAGGGCCGCTCTAACTTTAGACTGCATCGCCTCATGGTGGTAAAAATAAACACCCTGCCCTTACCAAGGGGGAAGGGACTTGAGTCACCTAAACCAAACGGGTGACATTTTCCCACCAGAATTACATGAATGTGGAAAGAAGTATTACTGAATATTTGTACTGTTGTTATTGTAAAATGTAGATGTACAAGAATAAACCACTATGGCTAATGTGTACAAATGTGACGTTGACCCTCAAGAAAATTTTTTCACAAAACCTTTATTTTCCTTAAACTAGAGAATGAAATAAATATATTTGTGTTTAATATTACATTTATTTCCTAAAGGTCTGTGCAGCATTATGAATGCATATAACATATTGTATTCTGCTAATATAACGTTATATTTTCTTTTACAGGTATAAAAGTGTCAGACAGCAGAAAAAATGGGAAGAAAGAAAATACAAATTTCTCGTATTCTGGACCAGAGGAATAGACAGGTGGGTCAATGTCCAGTATTTTATTTAGATGCATTAAGAATTCAATGTAGAGTGTACACAATGTACATTTGCCTCAGTGATATTTACGGTACATAGACATTCGTACCTCGTGTTTTGCGCAAAGAGAGTGCAGGACAATTGTCACACATTAAATAGTCATAGCAGAGAGTGTGACAGCAATGTGAAAGTTGTACTGATTTGGATATAAAAATATGTTTTGTGCATTATGTGGAGGTCGCTCCTGAGGCTAATGTGTGTAGGCATGATTTCTGAATGCTGCAAGACTGTGGAGGAAATAACACATTATGATATCTAGAAGAGACAGTAGTGGGGTCATAGTTAGATACGATGAACAACTGTTGTAAATTTAACAAAATTTCAAAGATGTGACATGTGATATTTGGTTCTGTACCGAAAGGACAGTAATGGCACTGAACAAGTGAACATTTTAAAGGAGCGGCAAGGAAGTAGGAAATGATGAGTTAAAAAAGAAAAAAGTATTTTTTTCACCTTGATGGATGATGAATGTGATGATGCAGATTATAAATACATTTCACGCTTGACGTCAACTTACAGTCAGAACAGTTACATACATTCTTTTGAGTACTGCGACGTGAGAAAAATCTTCACTTCACGCTCGTAACCTATTAATATGTTGATCACTATGTATGAAACAACGCATCAAATACACACAAGGAATCAGTGTGGACAAGAAGAAAAACGTATTAAACTGTGCTCTGACTGCTGGCAAATACAATTTGTTTCTCATATCTAATCTTTAGAACTGAGTGTTTTTTGGTGATAAGGTTTGTTTTTGTTTTGTTCCTTATCTGAATTGACGGTCTGAAGACAGACAGTGTTGTATGCTGTACAGATTGTAAAGCCTTCTGGGACAAACTTGTGATTTTTGGCTATATGAATACACAAAATACACTCTCAACACTGTTATTTGCAAGTGATCCTGTGTTACGCTTTTCCATTAAAAATTTATTATTTTTTAAACAGCAGTAATCCATAATCTGATAATAAAAAAAGTTTGTATATTAGGCTGATTATGTAGCAACTGATCCAAATTAGTCAAACTGCTTTTCTTCTGCTGCAATTTATTTCCATCATTTATTCCTGCAGAAATATTAAAGTTCATACCAAAACTTTTTAATTTAAAAATGTAACCTTTAAATTGACCTAGAAACGTAAGATATATATATATTTTTCTAAATCATCAGTAATTAGCTGAAGCTTAAGCGAAGATAAAACAAACCTCGTGTGTTTTTGTGCCGTAGGTGACTTTCACCAAGCGTAAGTTTGGTCTGATGAAGAAAGCCTATGAGCTGAGCGTGCTGTGTGACTGTGAGATCGCCCTCATCATCTTCAACAGCACCAACCGTCTGTTCCAGTACGCCAGCACAGACATGGACAAAGTGCTGCTCAAGTACACAGAATACAGCGAGCCACACGAGAGTCGCACCAACACGGACATACTGGAGGTACTGTCCAAGCTGCTATTAAAAGAAATGAGAGTAAAGCATGATTTGGTCAGTTATTTTAGAGCAGGAAGCATGAAGACCAATTTCAACTTTTCCAAAAAAATGTATCATTCTTGATTTTGTAAATCTTCATGCTATCATTGTGGGTAATTTTCCATGTGCACTTTCTGTTCTGTATAAGACTCTGCGTAGGAAGGGCCTCGGTATCGACGCGTCAGAGCTCGACAGTGAGGAGAGCATGCAGGTGGCTGCAGACAAATATCCTCTCAGTGAGGGCATGGATCTCTCTGTGGCTCGCCAGCGCTTCTATGTCAGTCCACACACTTCTGCTATTGCACATAACCACACACGCTCACACACACGCGACCTCTGACCTAATGTAAACTTATTATTGTAATAAAATGACAGCTCAAAATGTCCAGAAACACGATAACAATATTTGTTTCACAAAATTTACATTTTCATTGACTGTTTTTGGATTTTAATTCTTATGCTGTTATCACACATTACCCTTCAGGCTCCATCACTCCTTTCACCAGAGGCCCAGTTCCTGGTGTCTGCAGGCTGTGAGAACAGCTTCCCCAACTCATCCGGATCCAGCATGGTGCCTCACAGAGCTCCAAGCTTTAAATCTCTAAGTACCAGACCCGGGTCTGCCAGCCCTGCTGCACCACATGCACACACTGCATTCATGTCTCCACACTCAGGTGAGCAGTACTGGTCCTTCTGCATGAAACATTACCAGAATCATTTTAACCACAAAGTGATTTGCAGGACAATTTGTGACTATTTTCACAAAAGTATGTCAATTCAAGGTGACTATGTAGAATAATTGCAGCCTCAAATGGCATCAATATTTTTCAATGTACTTTTGTACAATGTGTCTCTTACTATGAGAAAATTATATCTGCCATTTAAATTGAAATTCTCCACTGACTAAAACTTTCAATTTACAAGTTGGCAACGTGTCACAAAATACTACCACAAATGTTTAAAATATTGAGCAGTGAACAGTAGTAGATGTGAAACATTTAGCATGACAATCAAATTAAACAGCCTTTAGGGTCTTGGTAAATGGCTGCTGCAAAATTCACATGTGTGCTGTCAACCTTCTGTGCAGCTGGCTGTGAACTCACAGGAAGTGTGCGTGTGTACGTGCGCGTGTGTGCGCATTAATCCACACATGCACTCCGCCTGTTTTGTGAAACTGGCCCTCCACCAGTGTAACAGCGACTGTAACCAGTTCTGTGGTTTCTGTACAGAATGTATCACACCTGCCAGTCATGTCAACCTCTTTTACAGTATTCAACTATTTGGTATGATGTCATTAACAGTAAATATTTTAAATGTGTTATTACTGTTTTTCTAATAGTTGGCACTGATCAGTTCAAAATGGATTCTTTCAGGTAAATCGATAAACGTTAGCTGCCCTCTGGCCCAATACGAACAGATACTACTTCAAAGGTCAAACTAAAAGAAGAAGTTAGTTTTTGTAGACATAAAAAGAGGGAGGTGAAGAATGTATCACAGAGAATACATTATTCCTCTGTGTGAGTGAAACAAGTTCACATCTCTTTTCACTTCCTGCTGCTTTTTTTCGCTAGGTATCGGCTACTCCGTGTTCTCCCATGGCAGCCTGAATCGAGCTCTGGACATGAAAAGCCCTCCTCCTCTGAACTTGGGTGGTGAGAACGTGCGGGGAGATACTGTTAATCAGGGCATGGGGGCCACACGTGCTAACCACAGCTCTGCTGTAAGTAGCTGTTACTATCCAGTGTGATCTACACTAAAACATGTTAGTGAATCTAACACATACTGTAGGTGTACTGATGTGCCAGTAGATCTTAATTGTCTAGCAAACATAGACAAGCAGTTTCACTGTCACTTTTATCTCTCACAGATACAATATTCATGATTTATGCACCATGCATGCAATGACGTAAATCTATCACTTCAAACTTGAGACTTTACTTATTTACAGCTATTTCTCTTTCCCTATTCATTAGAGGGGTGTCTTGTACCAGGGCCTGCACAGCAGCAGCTCCATGGTAGCCATGGGCAAGGCAGGGCTGCTGGGTCACAGTTTGGGTCACAGCTACGGCCTCCCCTCTCCTGGAGCCTCTGGTATGTCTGCTGTGTATCATCTATTCTATTGTAAATTAGGCTGAATAGAATTCAATAGGAGTGCTACATTAAATGTACAGAACAAGACAGATGAAAAGGTACTTTAAAGGAATAGTTCGACATCTTGGGATATTTGCTTTGTTTGCAAAAACGACAAGTTGTTGTTTTACCGGGGGTTTGGTGCAGGGCTGTCAACCTCACAGTGCTGTCAAGATTACAGAGAGTTACTCCAACAAATAGTCCTGCACATAACAGTTTAAACAGATCAAAATGTCAATTAGTGAGTTTTAGAGCCAGGCTAGCTGTTTCCCCCTTTTTCCAGTCTTTGTGCTATGCTAAGCTAACTGGCTGTTGGCTGTACTGTAGCTCCATGCTAACAGACGTGAGAGTGGTATCATCTAACACTTAGCAAGAAAGCATGTAAGTCTCAAAATGTCGAACTATCCTCTTATAGTGAAGATAATGTATCCTATCACTCATTGATTCTGTGTTTTTTAAATCCTGTCTTTGTGGCCTTTTTCAAGTTAGTATCTTTATTCATCCACATTTTCTTTGTTTCCAGAGTACAGCCAATCTGGATTTTATCACTCTGTTAGTCTACAACGAGGAGCAGTGAACCCCTGGCAGCCAGCACAGCCGCCTCAGGAGCCCCATGGGCCTCATATAAGCCCAGCGTAAGGATATTAATGCGTATTATGGCACTCCTGTGAGGACAAAATATGGAATCATGGCAGAAAGTTGAATCTGCTCATTGTTCTTTGTTTCAGCAATGTTTTTCTTATTCACTCTTGCTGTGCAGCATTTCAGTCGACCAGATATTTATCAGGTGCAAAACAGCACTAACAACTGTCACATCTATCTGATGTTTAAAAATATACAAAAGAAAGAAAAGAGAACTGAAAAAAAAAAAAAAAAAAATTGAGAATACAATAAAACGAATTTAGTAAATCAATAAAAATGAAATGGAATATAAACTCACACCTTCCATTTGTTCTTGCATTATGTCGGCTTCCTCTACTGGTTTTATTTCACGTATTGTTGTTTATATTAGGCAACAGAAGTATTCCTGTTGTAACTGTTTAATCCTTAATGCTGGATGGATTTCAAATGCCACATTTGCCACACACAGTCCTTTGATTGATTTTAATTGCATCTTATTGTCATCAAGCTGCACTTAAGACATAAATGCAGAATTGATGATGTTCAAACTCAGACATTTCTTTTGTCTTTCCTCTTGTGCTTTCTAGGATGTCCAGTGGAGGGTGCTCCTTCCCCTCCCAGTCTTGCTCCTCAACCTCTCCACATCTGCCCTCCCTCAACCTCAGCATCAAATCGGAGCGTAGCTCTCCTGAGCACATGTCCTCACCCACCTCCCCTCCTCTACACCACCTCAGGCAGCATTCTCCAATGAGCAACCCCGAGTCTGCTCGCCATACCCCTCCGGAAGCCCGTCCAACCAATGAGACGAAGGAGTTTCCCAAATCTGGCTACCCACAAGATGAAGAGGAAGGGGGGCAGCAGCCGCTCAGGCAGTTAGAGATAAGTGATGGGTGGCAGAGATAGCTAGCTGCTGCAGTCTAACACCATCTCCCATTCAATCAGCTATCTTCCATCAAAACCAGTCCTCTCTTACACACACACACACA
>NW_023339674.1:19028266-19028638 GCF_004916995.1 Morone saxatilis | reverse complement strand
CTATCATCCCAGAGAGGAATGCCTCTCTTTGTCTCCTCACACAGAGCTGGTCTCTCCTGGGCGATGGAGAATTTTCTCTGCATCACTTGATTGATCCCACGAGGAGACAGATGCATACAGACATTTGCTTTTTGTTTGGTTAGGTTTAGTTTTTCTGTGTGGAGCTAATGTGAGTCAGAAATACAATTTGAAATGTGTTGGTTTTGTTCTGTGACTTTGTTGAAGTTAGCTACAGCAGCACATCGGGACCAGCTGAATTTCTCCAAAACATGGTCTACCCACACAAAACCAGTTAGATGCAAACCGTCACTGGAGCCTTGGCCTTTTTTGAAATACACTAGGACATTTTTTAAAGGATAAGTTCACATTTTT
>NW_023339674.1:19017953-19028166 GCF_004916995.1 Morone saxatilis | reverse complement strand
TATATATATATATATATACTCACTATGCCCAAGTGTACATGAAATAATTTTGGCCGCTGTAATTTCTCCTCCTCAATTCAGCTAATAAGAGCCTTTAGCAGTCTGAATGAGTCAAATCAAGTTAGTATCTTTATCAATTTAGGGGGAATTCAGGGATAGTCAAGACTAGTTTATTTGTAGAAGACAATCTCATACAAAAAGCAAGTAAAAGTGCTTTACTGAGTAACATAAGGAGGTAGTTTTGCACTAAAAAACACCGTAACTTTGTAAGATGTCCACTTGATTTGTCTGGCTCTTATTAGCTCTGATTAATTTAGGGATGTATTTTTATACAGAATGAGGAATTTTGTCCCCCCTCTCTCACTGTACATCGGGAAAAAACATATTTTAAGACAGACTTAAAGGGAATTTATCCTTTAAAATTTTGGGCATCAGTTTGTCTCAGGGACTTGGTTGATGGTTTCTTTATGAAGTTTAAAAATGGCTTCTTTCTGTGTTTGTTTGTAAGACTTTAACTATGGATAAGCTTTAGTTGTATTATCCTCTAAATAATGCTAGTTTCATCTTTTTGCTTTTCTCCATCTGTACCAAAGTTATGGCAGTCTACTTCAACTGAAGACCAAAGTGTTTAAATATTGTTCCTGTGTATTGCAATCAAATACTGCAACAGCCAAAGATGTCACATGTTTGTCTATATTGGGTCTAATTTAATTTAAGTAATATAAAATGGCATCAGTTATTTTTCTGAAGGGCTTCATTTAGTAACTTCATATTGTAGATGTCACCGAGGTTTACTGCCATTACTGTCATCATCATCTTATGATATTTTGAAACATACGAGACACTGAAAAGTCCAAATATTTAAAAGATGTTTCGTAAAAACCCATCACATTACAGTTTTACTATGGAGAAATGTTTGGTTTTCATTATATCTGTAAATGTTCTTTGCACTGTATTTTTGTGCACTGGACTTCTGTGTGTTTTAGTTTTGCATATTCAACTTTTGTTTTGCCATTTACAAAATATAATTTGAATGAATTTCCACTTATTGTCCACAAGGGGTCATCTTATGCCACAAACTGTGGATTAAAGATTTGAATGAGAAAATGCAGAGCAGGGAAGACCAGTCTAAACTATTGGTGATTAATAATCTACTGAATCTCTGTTACAAGACACAGGTTGAGTGGTTCACGCTGAATATATTTAACAGATGCAATATGACAGACTCTGCAGAGATTCAGTGAGCCGGCCGGTGGAGGTCTTCAAAGTTCAAGTGCTGCTGTGGAATTAGCTCTTTTTCATTTTTTAATGAAGTTTGTGGATTAATGTCAGCATGATAAACCAAATTGTCAGTATTCTGATGTTTTGGGTTGAGTTTTTATATTTTTGCTGAATGCTTCACTAACAGAAAAGACATTTTTGTGATTCCTTTTAAATAAAAGCAGTTTGATTTGTACATTTCCCTTGGCCTGCTTTTTCTTATTCTACAAAGGACACTTAGTTTATTATCTTTCTTTTGAGAGAAAATGTGATTCTGTTGCCACTGTTTTTCATGTACGTTTAGTGTAAAGACAGATAAAATACCATCTGCTGTGTGGCTATGAGGCTTTCATGTGTCCATTTATTTAGTCTTATTCACATCTGTTCCATCTTTTGAACACACACTCTCTCATTATCATGTCTGGCCCCTGTCAGGCAGCTCACCACGCAGCCACCAAACGAGAGGAACAAGAATGGACCACTTAAAAGCCTGGAGACCTTTATGTCTCAAAAAAAAAATACATTCGGCGCAAAAAGGCTCATTTCCACAGCTGGTTGTCTTACAGTAACTATGCCAGAACATTTTCTTACCCGACCACTATGGAGCATTTCATCTAAAAGCAGAGTCGAGGCCCGGTCCATCTCTGTCGTCTCTGCTCCCTAAATGAAAAGAGACTCTCAACTGGGGTCATGTCTGGTCTGCTCCCCTGAGACCAGGCTGGCCCAGTCTGCAGGGCATGTCTGGGTCCTGCACACTTACACACACACACACACAGATCCTGGTTTCTATAGCAACCACAGCCAGCCATAGCTGCCTGACTTGGCCCGCTGCAGTCCACAGATCAGACTGAGGGGGCCTGAGGGCCTCCAGCACAGATGCACATAATTAATGTGATTATATAGATACGTCAACCTTGTCACCTTTCAGTTCATTAGGCCGGACGCTCTCACAGACCTGTCACAGGCCTCAGAGAGGAGGACCGCAGCTCCACTGGTCATGCTGGGTGAGGATGCAGCGTACAGAAGCTCAAATTGTACTCCTCAATCATGTTATCTAACAATAAATAGAAACATTTTCCCTGGAAAGTTTCCCCATCCCAATGCTAAATCACCCCTGCGTATGGGACGTCAGGATTGTTAACCCGTAACCTCCCAAATTTCTTCACTTTTGCCGAGGCTTTGTGATTGTTGACATCCTCCACTGAAGCATGTCCCAGTGCACGACAGCGAGGTGGCTGTCCCTCGCCATATTGGGGAACCTTTGTGGCTTTTGATTGGATGTGGAAGTCAAATGATATCACCAATAAATCACGTCAACTTTCAGACAAAGAGCCTCTTCAGTCTTGCTGTGGTGAAAGGTCACATTCCTTAACTTGTTAAATGAGTGCATGTAAAACTGTTTTGATATCATAAAGATTGTGAATCTAGTTTCAGTGTTGTCTGCTGACAAATGGAGAGGATTTGGAAGATTTGACGAGAATATGAGAACAGTTCCTGTGGCCGAGTTGAGCATCCACAAACAATATTTCTTCCCAGACTCTTGAGGGGCATCAGGTTCATGGCAATTATCAGTGATTAAAGAATGATCTTCTCAGGAGGTTGGGGGTCAGAGATCAGGACCCAGCACAGCGGCGAGACACTCCATTGTCATGCATGATGTCTTTTGTCAATTGGAGCACTGATTTTTAAAAGGAAATGTTTTATCACCAGTATCTCCCACGCTCCTTGAGGGAAAGCAGAATTAAGAGGGAACATCAAACTGACATTGAGACTGAGAATAATAAAATGTTTTATTGAGCCACACAAACAAAAAAAAACATTCAGGTTACAGCCAAAATAAATTGCACACCATGCATTCAGAAAATCTCAGAAAGCAACATTTTCATATGAACTTCACAGTATAATGATTTCAGAGCATTCAATTACACTATTTAAAAAAATGCACACTAAAAATCAAACATTTGCCACAAACAGAATACAAAAATGTACAGAACTGCAGCATCTGTATCATTTCTAAGTAACAAGTTATTAAAGGCAATGTATCATAAATAAATAAATAAATAAAATCTACTAACGCCAAACTGATTGTAAGTAGGCTTTGATTAATCTTACACGTACATGACTGATTGGCTACAAAAACAGCAAAACTACTAAAAGCTGACGTAACTAATTAAGAAATTAACTGCAACTGAAAATGTTGCCCGTGAGTAGTGTTTGAAAATAAAAAGGAAAAACAGAAATGTGTTTGGAGTGTTAATTTGATCTAACCAACTGATTATATTCATTCTAAATACATGGTCAGGGAGAAAAGTGGATTTTAAAATGGACTCAAAATCCCTGAGCTCCCAGGCACTTAGGAATTCTGAAGGAAAAAGCTCTTCAGTTCTTGGCTAACACACAGCCACAGCCACAACCAGTTTTCATTCACCTTCAACTGTGTTTAAAACAATAGGATGGATCTGAGCTCTTCTACTTATTAGCAATCAAAACATTACAGCAGAAAAAGATAACAAAAGAAGATTTAGCACTCTTGAATCGGTTTCTTAAGGGGGACAGAGTCCCTCACAAAAATAAAACGTCTTATCTACACAGGGATTAAGCACTAATACTTCCCCTGGTATCAATTAAACATCTTATATGCAGCATTTAACAATGTTCTATTAAGAACAATCCAGGTAACACTGGCATAGGTACATCTGAAAAGTTGCAGAAAAAAGTCCAGCTGAAGTAGCTGGAAGATGATCAGGGGCCTGTATTAGCAGGTCAGCGGGATGTCTTTGGGCTTAACTCTTGTTTTCCAGAATCACAAAGCTGGCTCGCTTATAACTGAACTGATCAGAATGGTTATTATGAGAGATTTAAAAAAAAAATGTGGATAGCCTATTTCACAAGCACGGACCAGTTAAGCATTTGGTACCATGTTTGTTTCAATATGCTACATCAGTGTTTCTCAAACTTTTTATACAGTGTACAACCTCATATTAGGCTCTTCAAACACCAGCATTATGACCGACATTAAAATACAGTAGTGTTGGCCGACTGGATTCAGCTATGGACAGTTCACACAGGAGGCAGGTTTATTTCTAATAAAAAGATTATTTATTGTTGACTGCTCTTGAACCTTGAATGAAACCAGGCCAAGAACCAGAGCTAATTAGGGGAAAGGGGTTACTGCTGGTTCACACTTTTCTTTCCAACACATCCTGTTTGGAGCCACAATTTTCACGAGTTTCAGTTAAAAAAAAATAATATTTCAAAGATTCCTCCGCGTACCACTAGAAGCAGCTTGTGTACCAACAGTGGTACACTTGCCATAGTTTGAGAACCAGTATGCTATGTCATTAATAACAAGCCTTCTCCACATGGGGTTCGCCTGCTGTTGTAAAAAAGGAATCGCAGTGAAAAATCCAAAATGTTGGCAACTTTATAAAAAACTGCTGAGAAAGTCAACAGAAGGGGGAGAGGAACAGAAAGAGGCCGGACAGGGGACGATGGTGTGTGCAAAGAAGTGCAAAGAGAGAGAGACAGAGGTGTGTGTGTGTGTGTGTGTGTTTGGGGGAAAGAGAACTGAAGGGAAAAGCAAGGTTAGCAGATTAAAGTAGGTTGTGAGTTAACACTAGCAAAACGCTTGCTTTGCATCCCTGTCTCATCAACCCCTTCAGATCCCATATTTTTCTCAAATGAACTTCAGACTGGAGTTACCCAACCAAATATTTGTGGGTCATTGTTACTGAAGCATCAGAGCCCAAAAAATGGTAATCAGGACAGCCCTATTAGTAGGAATTTATTTCTTTAGCTGCTTTAGAACTGCTTTAGCATCAGGAGGGGTTTTTTCACCTCACTGAATATCACCTTTCGCTACCAATAACCTAATTTCCCTGTGGGTATCACTGTGTTATATTAAGTACCTTTGATGTTGCATTTAATTAAAAACTTTGCCTCTTTCACGTGAACGCACCCGTAGTTGGATCAGTAAACCCCGAACTAATTGAGCCAGTTGATAACCAGCTTTGTGATACCAGTAATTAAGGATTAGACCCAGTGAAGCCAGGTAACCCAAAGAGAGCCGGCATAAGTTGAACTTGCTTTGTGATACAGGCCCCAGTTCTCTCTGTACATTTGTGTTATTGATACCAGTAGCCTGCTGGTCACAAAAAAGTCCTAATGGCAACAAGGTAGCCGATATTGCAACAGACAGCGCCCATCACTCGTCTACTTTACAAACCTTTATCAAAACTTCTGTTGCTGCCAAAAGCAAGGTGCATTCTGTCTGTAGATATGTGTTTTAATGAAATGTCCTCTTTGCTGTTTGCAGCTCTCCTTTGTAACAGCATGAGGGCTGGGGTTGCATCGCAATTACAACAGTATTTCTTCCTCAGTTAGTTCTGCATAAGGTACTGGTGGAAGTAGATGCCAAAAAGAGAGCTGATGACCTGGCAGGCAGCCACCCACCACGTGAGGAAAGCAAATAAACCTCGGAAGAAAAGTGGAGTGAGGACAGACCGCAGTGCTGTGAAGGCCTCTGAGAGGCGTGCTACTGTGGCCTGGATGTCCTCCTCCATATCCTCCATCCCCTCTTCATCCTCATCGAGACCAGTGGGTAGCACAGGTGCTGCTGTGGGCATCACCAGTGCTGGTGTCACTCCGGGGGTCTCCTCTGCACCGGTCCTCCAGGAGAAGTCGCCTACAGAGATCAGTAGGGATCAGTCAATATTTAGATTTCACTGAACATGGAAGAAAGAGTAAGAAAGTAGACCTTTGAAAGAAACTAAAGCTTGTAATGTTTTAATGACACTAAAACCTGACTACAGATGTTTCTAATATTTAACTGCACTGCACCAGAATAGTCTACATCCACATTTTCAATGTTTGGGGAAAAAGTGTGTATTCTTCTGAATGCAGTGGTTGAATGATGGTGGGATTTTACTTACCTAATGCTTTGAGTGCCAGTGTGGAGAACAGGATGAGAAAAACAGGAACCAGGTACTGGAGAGTAATTACAGTCAGGTAGCAAAAGATACGAGTGACCTGAAAAACAGCACATTTATTCTCAGTTTAAAACATGCAGTTAGGGTGTCTTCACTTTTTTTATTGCACAGTAAAGCTTTTTATTAAAGTCTTTAAACTCTTTCAAAGTTTTAAATTCATAGGATCTGAGCTACTATTCAAACCTTCATTGTTCAAATATCTGACCTTCCTTTGAATGTCAATCGCAGCGATGCGTCCCGCCTCCTTCTTCATCTGCTCCACCCACTTCTGAGACAGATTGAGGTAGGCCTGCATGTGGTAACGAGTTAGTGCTAGCCGCAGCACACACAGCGCCACGATGATCCACAGGCGCATGCTGTCAAATGCTGCACTGGAAACTCTGTAAGTGTGAAATTGTAAGAGGATAAGAAAAAGTCAGGGCTGGCCAAGTGCCCACTGTGTCCCATTTGGAGGACATCTTGCATCAGTGGCCACTGTTTCTGTCTTGAAAAGAAACTAAAAGACTGGTTGTAGTAGATACGGTAAGCGAACACATATGTGCACTCACATTGTGACAGAAGTCTTCCCCATAGGTGCATTGGCCAGGAAGTCCCTTGCAATGGGTTTCACCCACAGAATCAACACGATGACTGGAGACAAGAAACCCATGTGCAGCAGAATCCTGCAAGAAACATTAAAGACGTCTAAGAGAGCTAAATACTGCTAGTGTAATGTTTCAAGAAGGAGGACATTGCTTGTTGCAGTGTTAAAAGTATCAGCTCTTACTGGATGAGTGGGCGGTCTGAGTTCATCTGTACAGCATCTAGATGAGTCTGAGCCAGTCGCAGGCCAGGGAAGGCCAGGAGAGACCCAATGTAAGCACAGATGGCAGCCAGACCGAGCTTCACTGTCAGCTTGGTCACTGGGATTCTGAAGAAAGTTGTAACAGCAATCAAAAGGTTATTCTGTGTGTAGCACAGATATTTGTCAAGTCTGTTACTGCCACATTCAACACAACTTCTTCCTTTAAGAAAACAAAACAGTATCTATTCATTCTATTCATCTTCTTTAGGGACGGATACTTACGACCAGTCAGCATAGCCCTGCTGTCTGGCAAAGATTTCCAGGTTGTCAAAGAGGCTGGAAAAGGCAGACTCCAAACCGAACTCCAGGTAGTCCTCTCTGACCACCAGCACCAGCATGGCCACGAGCAGAGACAGGAAGCCAAAGGCAAGACACACTGAGCGCTCACCGCCCTCCTCGGAGCGGAAGTAGTGGCTCATCAGTGTCTGAAGGGTCTTTCTGCGGGTTGCAGGTTAAATGCAAACAACCAAGAGGAAAATGTAGCATTCATCCAGTCCAAGACTATACATATATCTTTGGGAGGCTACTTGATCTTTATTTAATCAACTAGTATTAAAATATCAAAAGTCTTTTATATAACATTTACTACTAGCATACATCACAATGATAACATGTTACAGTTTTACAACTGTGACTAGAGGCTTCATCATGTTTGTTAATTCATCATGCAAAAAGTTAAAGACTGTAGAAGTCTTACAGACTTATCTGTTATGACCTAAAGTTTGACTTTAAAGTTGAAAGATACAGACTGAACAGTACAGTCAGGACACACCAGATGGCTCCAATGTTGACCTCTTTTCTGGCATCTACAACATTGTAGTAACACTCAGTGAACAGGAAGACACCCGTTGTATATACTGCAAAATCTACCAGCCACTGGTATTCCAGGAAGAACCGCAGCACTGAAATAAGAAACAAGAAAAAACAACAAGCCATTAGTTAGCTGAGATTGAGAGACGGTAAAAAAAAAACCATGTAAATGTATGGTGATTCAACAGCTGAGCTTGAGCAGTGTTTGTAGTGCACAATGTCATTGTGGTGTAGATAAAGGACTGTTTGCTTTACCAAGAGCGTCAATGGCGTTTACTGGAGCTTTCTCCAGGTGAAGGTCGATGTCTTTGGGCACAGTGAGAGGCTTGCTCTCCCCATTCTGTCTCCTGGAAATCAAACAAAGAAGGCTCAAGACCACGTTAAGAAAAACAAACAAATATATCTTCTGTTATTGAGTTTTACGAGAAGAAAAACAGAGAGACAAAGACCAGCTTATCTGGAGTAGCCACTTGTTTTGCTCATAAGCACTGGCAACAAACGGTAAAACTCTCAGAGTGCAAAGATCTCTGGATTAGATTTGTTTCCAGGCAGTTTCTTCCTCTGGGCAGCATTACTTTAATGTGACTCTTTTCTACAGACCCTCCCCCAACTCCCACCTGTCTCTCCTGCTCTGTTTGGGCATCTGTTTCCCGGCCAGTGCACACAGCTCTCCTTCTGACGGGTGTTTGAACCGGAACAAACTGGAAGGAAAGACAGGCACGTGTATTGTAAACAGCCCACAGCACATTATGGCAATAATGTACGAGCTGAATGTAAGGGTGAGAATACCTGCCGTTACAGAGGAGCCAGCGTGCAAATGAGCAATGTGGAGCCATCCTCTGCATAATGCTGGCAGCCAGCAAGCTGACCACCAGCTGAATCCCCATCAGCGCCTGGCAGAGAAAACACACACACACACACACGTTTAAGTATGAGATCCAACTCTGAAACTCCCATCTTGTATTATGTGTCAGCAGGCAATGCATCAGAGATGGCCAGAGAGCAGGAAGGCCTTGTCTACAACTGTGACAGTCAGTCAAGACAGTAGCTCATGTTGACTCGGCCTGTAAGACCCAACAAAGTGTGAAGAACAAAGGTAAGTTAGTTCACATATCACAGGCTGCGGTAGAAGCTGAACCGCACACCATGCTAGGAAGCTAACAGGAGCAAGGGATGAACTAAGTTGAGCAACGTTAAACATCGGGTGCGCTGAAAGCCCCTGACAACACAATGAATGGAAGGTAGCAAATGGCTATCGTGCTAAATTTAGCTAAACTTCACCACCTGTCAGTGCAAGCGGTAGCTAGCTAGCTAGCGTTAGCCGCACTAGCTCTCACAGTCACCAATACAAACAAAATGAGCCCGCAAGCGAATTTTACAGCACTTTGATAAGACTGGTAACTACATGTGCAGTATGAATGTGCTGGGGTGTGAATTAAATTACCATCGCTTCTCTCTAACGATGTAATTAAACAGAGGAGCTCCTTCACGTGCAGGAAAGTCTTGACAGCTGAACCAACTGACGTGTGAAACTGCTGAATGTCCCGGATGTACTTGTGTCGCGCTGCCTTCAGGTGCTCCTCGAAAGCTTTGTAAATTCAAAGCCTGTTTTTTAAACAGCCAAACGACTGATGCCACTGCTTGGGAATGTCATGATTTGAACGTAGACTGGGGAGGGCTACCAAACAAAATGATTTTAAAACAAATTAATGATTTTAGATATGGAGGTTTTATTGTATATAAGAATCTAACTGTAAATGAATGCACAGAGGTAAGGAAGATTTTAAAGTGTAAAAACATGTCAGAGAGTATCAGAGATTTTAGGTGGCTGGTATCTGTGGGGAGACTTCCTGTCAGGGCAGTCTTGTGTCTTGGAGTTGCTATGTAACGACAAAGAAATGTCCAATGACTGGTTGCAACGATGATGAGACACAACAGCACCTTTTAATGGATTGTTTTAGAGCATACATTTATTCGACTGTATTTATATATTTATTATATCTTTTTTAAACTAATTTAAGCTGATTTCACAATGAAAACAGAAGGTACTATAAAATGTTTAACCATGGAGTAGCCTGTGACACATGTAGTACACCTTGACCTCCTACTGCTGTCAGGTGAACCTGTAATAATAGACTTACCAATGGTACTAATTAGGTTTATGTTACATTTAGTATAGCAGAACTTTTCCAGTGAGCCAACATGCACAAAAGCAGCATCCTGACTCTGTTTGTTCAGAATGGAACGTAACGTAACACTTGTGTTTACCCTACTATTTCATGTCAAAATACCTGCTATGAAAAAGGTCAAT
>NW_023339674.1:19008600-19017853 GCF_004916995.1 Morone saxatilis | reverse complement strand
AACATGAATAAAAGAAAACCTTCTGCAAAGCACTGTTAAGTACTGTTTAAGTATTTTTCTGTTGCGTCTTAAGTAAATAATGAACAGTAGTAATAGCAAACAGGCTATTTGTCTACTCCTAATACCATTACATTAAAAATCAGGCAACTTGTTCCAGTGAGAATTAAATTGCACAGTTTGGAGTGTTCCAAGTCACGTTACCATAAAGGCTCAGGATTATAAGGCTAAATATGAGTTGTTTTCCTGATTGGACAAAATTTCAAGGTTGCAGTGAATTCACAGATTGGTGCAGTTTTAGTTTGATTTACTCACTGAAATCTCTCTCAACCAGGGGTCTCAAACTCAAATTGACCTGGGGCCACTGCTCGTATTGCCATTTAATTGGAGGGCCACCTTCAAGTATTACAAGAAAGGGCAATATTCTGAAAATATTTCTATTACTAACATTATCCTTTTCCCCATTTTTCACACATTTGCAGGCCCCCTTGACCTTTGCTTTTATTTTGGGCCAAACCGGGGCCAGCAGTTTGAGATTCGTGCTCTAAACAGTCTTCTAACTGTACTGTATATTTTTTCAGATGAGACAAGAGATGAAAATGATAAAAACATTGATATATGACAGCAATTAAGCTTTCTACAGTGCTTTGCAGACTTTCTTTGCCCCATATTTCGCCTCTCAGGCTACAAAGAAGCTACTGCAGCCTGTGAGGAGGACTCAGGGCTGGAAAAACTCTTCCAACTCATAGGCAGTAAAGGACAGTGGTGTGCTGTTTTCTGCATACATTATTTATTTTAAAGAATGAAGCCTCAATTAATGAAAAACAAATGTTTTTTCAATTGGCTTTGGTATATTAATACCACCGCAGTGAACATATCCTTTCTAATTTTATTAGAAAGCCTGATAACCAGTTTCATAACAATGTTTATTTGCTAGATTGATACAAATATAAATGCAGGAAACAGAATTTAGTTTCATTGACTTAATGTGTTCCCACCACTCGTGAAACCAAACTTACGCCCTTGAGTTTAATAACTTTATTGTCCAACAAATGAACACAACCAACAGTGACAACTCAAAGCTCACTGGTCTCATTAGCCATCCTCAGCCTCCCTATTCATCATCAGAAGGCATCAGAGCAGCCACAGAGGAACAGAGCTTTCATTGGCTCTTAATGACATTGACTGAAAATAATAAAATGATATTTAGAATATTATAATACATTATTTTTCCATAATATTACTGTTGGACAAAGTGTTATGCTCTTAATAAATAAATAAATACATACAAATGAAGAAAAACTAAAGTATATGTGGCCTATTAAGGTATCCAGTAGAGCAGTTTTAATTTCGTCAACATGCTCCCGCTCCTCATCTCTAATTAAAATGTAAAATTGTATCCGTCTTAGTTCCTTGTTCTTCCTCAGTACCCCTGAACACCTCTGTGAGATCCTCCTAATGATAATCTCCAGGTTTCATGCTTCCACCATCATTTTTCTTAACATTTCATTGGATGAAAACAAACATTATGCAAATGTTGAAGCTTAAAGTCTCAGATATGCTCCTCTTGCTCTCTACTTTGGCATTAAAACACACAAGGGGGGAGAGGGGAACAGGCCACACATTTTGATGTAATCATGAACTTAAGTATTATTTTTCCATTTAGATGGATAAGAATAAAGAAATACTTATAATACCCCCTGGTTATCTTTGAACCTGTAGACAAAGTTTGTGTGATTGTAATTTGTTGCTGTATTATATTGTATGATCTCTCTCAGATTCTTATAAACCATGAGGTGTTTGGGGAATATTGTGGTACAAGGACAACAGCTCTGGGTGCACTGGTGCATCCTACTTGTGTGGTATGCTTGGTCACTCAGGATGAGAATCATTGTCCACACACACACACAAACACACTGGCCTGTACATGCATTATAATGTCAGCTCATCCTCTGTAAAGCGGAGGCCCGTATGCCTCCAACAGTGCGCAGTATTTCCAACTGCACGCCTTCTGAAAGATCTTTTACCAAAACCATTCACCACATTCAAATCTGTGTTTAGCATGTGCGTGCGTGTTATTTGGGTGGTCTGGTGAAGTTGATTGAATTCCTGCTTTCTGCTAATTGGTGGCACCCCTTCTGCTGAAGATGTGTCTGATCCTTTGCGCTGTGAATTTGCGCACGAAGGCATGACATTTCAATGAGAGCTGTGAATTTGATCAAATGGAGCTTTGTGCGATGAAGCAACCGTATCTCTGGTGGGTATGTATGCACCACTGGGCAGGCATCTGTAAACATAAATCACATAAAATTAGTTGTTCGGTTCAATATCAAACTCTCTGTGATATTGTTTGATCTTTATGAGCCTTGTTGGTGCAACTCGAGCCTATGAGGCAATTAGTTTGTGAGACTCTGAGCAAGGGGAAACAGAGAGATCACATTTTAATTAAGATTTCACTTTAGCATTTTACCTTTAAAGAAATAACGGTTCTTGTTTGTCCATTTTTTGCTGCTGCTGAAGATAAAACACACTGTATGTTTGGACTAATATGATAAAATAGAGCATATTTATATACAGTATGACCTCTAGTGCAACATAGAGCAACGTGTGTTGTTTTATTCATTGCCAAACCATCATCTAACATATTTCTTTAAAGCCAACATTTGCCATCGACCTCAAGCAGCGAAAATATACAGGATTTATATAACTGAAATATTCTGTACATTTGCTCAACATCTCAGACATTAAAATGTTAGTCACTCTGTGAGAAGAAATGTCTCTGTCTGGGTAGAAAAACACTTCCATAATCATCATCTTTGACACAAATGCTAATCCCTCTGCCATGTTAGCCATCTGTGGCTGAAGTGGCGGGGCAGAAATTGCTGGAGGAAAATGGACACAAATAAAATGCTAATTCACCACGGGCTACAAGTGGCTCCCCTCCCTCTGCTCAGCTCGGGGGGCCTCTCGGTTCCCACACCACTTCCCTGTGTCTCTCCAAGGGAGCTGCTGGGATACCGGCGGCTGCTTCTGAGCCCGCAGCAGGGATGCAGCCCTCCCATTGGCCCGTCTTTGTTTGCCCCCATGCATGGTATTCATTGTATGATTTGAATATATGCAAATGTTGCAATGGTGCCCCGTCAAAAGGAAACTCCCACCACCACCACCGTGGCCCCCCCAACTCCAATCCCGTCTCTCTTCATTTTCCCCGCTCTTTTCCCTTTTTGTCTCTTTCCTAGCTGCTGCCTCCTCTGCAGTGTCGGGGGATAGCTATGGGAACCAGATCTGCTTTGTCACAGGGATTTATCTAACAGAGGAGTGAGACTCATGACTGTTAATTATCAAACATAGACATACAGTATATCACAAGGAAGAGAGAAAAATAGTCTGTAAAGGTGATTCACTGGTAACACTCAATTCTTCCACGTGAGCCCTCGTTAATGGATCACAATCAAACCAGATATCCTGGTCATAAGTGTCAGATACGGTGGAGCCAGACTTATGCATGTCTTTTTGTCAAACATGTAGCATGTGTCATGTGGCAAGCAAACACATTACATGTCTTCAGTGATAATATGAATTTTACCTATTGTATATATATTGTTGGTTTAAACTAGCAAGTTTCTACTGCTTAAAAAATGCAATAACCACAGTGCTGAAGGCTCATTTTTGTATTATTTCAAGACAAAATGTGTGTTTAGTTTTATAAAGGTCTCTTCCACAGCAGATATGTAGATTTGTTTTAGTAGGAGAAGCACAAGTGTTACTAATAACGTTAACGATAGCTCTGTTCTTGAATGAGACAGTGAATCTGCAGGCACAATACCAGGACTCTTCAACTGAAGCAGCTAAATGGAATTCAGCCATCATTCATTTGCTCATTTACACCTGTTCTTTTCCTATTGTGACACTTCAGAATGTCTTCAGTGAGAAAGGCCTGTTGAAACAGTAAATCATCCCGCAACAGAAACATTTCTGGAGTTATTCCCATCATTTTTTGATTTAAAAAGCCATGTTTTGTGCTGCAGGTACAGTCCTTCCTCTCTTATGGCCTACATCACAGTAACGGCCCAGTAGAACTGAGCTTGTGAATTTTTAAAATACATACACATACAACACTAAACACAGATGAAGCAGATGTGCTTATATGCTTCATATCTGCATATTGACTCACTGTATCTGGCCTCAGATTTAAACAGGAGAGAATTAGCTCGGCCTGATTCTGCTCTGATGTGTTAAGCCGTTACTTTGGCTTGTCCTCACACAGATTCTGGATTTGGATGACACGAATCATTGCACACTTATACTGTATGATTACACAAATGTATGCTGCTAATTCAGTTTCAATTAGCGTTTGTAGCATAGATGATCCCATGGATGATCCAGTGGCCAGCATACACAGATGGGTGATGTACATGCACACACAAAGACATACATGTAATTTGGCACTTGCAGATGGGCCCCATTTTACACTATTTTCTTTTACATCTCTTTTTCAAATGAACACGTATTTGCACAAATGTTCATTTACACTAAATTAACTAAATATTAAACATCTATCTGACACTGACTTGCATACCAATTTACACAAACTCTTATACTCATTCATCTTTGATCTAAACAATCTGTTAATTTATGAAACATATGGAATAATGGCTTTTACCTAGACTGGTCTCATCACCCTCCTGCTTCATGAAAAGGAGAAGTTCCTGATATTTGGTCAATCCAGCAAGACACTGCATGTCAAGGAGAGGATTTCTGGAAACAAAACAGGAAACAAAAGTGTCCCTCCATCCATAAAAAAACATTTACTTGTACTGACTTTTCAAAGCCCCTTTTTCATGAAAAGTAAAAAGCAACTGCAATGAAATTATTTTACTAATGTTAAAAAAGAAATATATGAATCCCTACATTCCTATATTTATTAAAAATCATTGCTAGGGATATTTTCTTTTTTGTGGACAATCTCAAACACATCGTCTCATTTTGTCTTGAGAGTTTTAAAGAAAACCACCTTGATTGAGAACATGACAACTGATATTGTTATAATCGATAAGCTATATAACGCATTCCGAGAGCTTCACATATTAAGCTAAATGTGTTCGCAGGCCTCCCACCTCCCCCAGCGAATTTGCTCCGTGCATTAACATGTTCTGAATGACAATCGCGCACTGGCTCTGCGCTTGAACTTGACCGGCGGAATTGCCTGGGAAAAGAGGCGCGACTTTGGCCCTTTGCTCCTCTCCTTTATGGAGTGGAGGCTTTTAAGACTGATGTCAGCGCTCATTAGCATAAACTTCAGCCTGTTCCCAATTAAACCAGCAAAGCAGCAAGAAGACCAGTCTGTTTTCACATGGCGGGGAATGAACCAACATCTCTCCCTCACTCTGAGGCATTAGAAGAAGCTATAATGTAAGTTGATGGTGTTTCTCAGTTGGAATAGTGTTTTTAGAAATGTCATTAAGTCGTAATTCATTTTTTTACTTTAATTTTAATGTTTTATTTGTGTGATTGGAAACTCAGTGTTGGTTTATCTGTTCTTGATGTGCTGGAGACATAACTCAGATTTAGTTACTTTTTGATAATTCCTTTCATCCTCCTTTTTTGTTTTCTGTTCCTGAAAGTGATGCTTGTTGATGTGAGAGTGATGATGGACACATGACACCTTTGTCTCATGCTTCCACCTGTAGGCCTAGACATGTGAAAAATGTGCCACATTACATCTGAGCATCTTTGGTGTCTCTTATGAATCTGGAGCCTGATGTTATTCCAGGTCTACCTGATTCTTTATTGATACAAGGGGGTGCTGGTCTCTTGAAAGCCTTAGCATTAGGCCAGTTGATAATTTCTGTTAAATTGAATCCACAGTACAGTATACTTCACCTGTACTGGGTTGTGTGTGGTCATGTCAGCATAATGCAGGAGGCTGTAAGTGCTTCTTTGCGGTTACTGGCAAGCTGACCATCATTCCTTACTCACCTGTTTGAGAATCTAACTAACTCATTCATTAGTTTTTTGTGGGAATTTGTGCGTTTGCAATAGTAAAAAGATTATTTAGAGGTAGTATTATATAATTTTGCAATAGAACCCAGCGGAAGAAATGCTTTTTTTTATTCTTAATGAAAATTCTCCCATGTCTCTAAGACAAAGAAAACCAAGAGGATTTTACTATGTATTATCTTTTTAACAGAACTATATTGTTGCTCCAGTAGCTTAAACACCACTAATACATTCAAATAGATTTAAGAGAGCCTGTTGTTGCTGCTCTTGAGATGCATTTAAAATCCTGGGTGGTAAAAGGCAAAAATACACCACTGTGAAATGTTTATTCCACACAATTATACACGGGGATACTGTGCTGTAAGATGATATTTTAGCTGAAGAATACATCCATGGAATTTTAATGATAGCTCACAATAGTGGGATTTTACCAATATTTATTTGGATTTGAGTCTTTAAAACCCTTTTGTGATACCACCTCAGCAAGCAACCTCCATCGTCAGAAAACAATAACTTGTTACAATGAACTACTATTAGGTGCTAATTTGGGGGCATGACAGAGGGAAGGACAAACATTTGCTCCCTGTTGGTCTTCAGGGGTGACCTCTGACACCTTCATGTCCCTGTGTCAGGTCAAGCCCCTTTGAAGAGCGGCCATTACAATTCCCAGAAGTGGCCACTTGAATTGGTCAGTTATTAACAATTGAACCCAACAGGGCTCAGTGGTCATGCATGATCACATAACAGTCATACAAATCTGACAGAAATGAATGAATTTAAGGGGAAAGTGGAAACAGAGTGAACTGGGGGAATTAGGATTTGAATTTGTCTGCCTGGGTAGTGTGTGTGTGTATAGTGTATATGTGTGTGTGTGTGTGTGTGTATTAGAGTATCAGTATCAACTAAAATATTCAAATACACATGACAAGATATGAATTATGTGTAAGAAAATATATATTATTATTGAAACTATGAAAACCAGGCTACATGTCAGGTAATCAGTTGTTTTGGGAATTTAAAAACTGATGAATCTTTTTGAAATATTTAGTGTCATTAATGGCAATGGCAATTTTCTGATTGCCAGTAAATGCACCAAACATTATTCCTGTAATGGTGCTTAATAAATGATTAAATAAATAAATGCATGAAATTATTAAATATATAAATACGTTTGAATTTTTAAAAGTCTGATATGGGTAGAGGAGCAATTGTACTTTAACTTTATGCAAACAAACAAATATCAAACAATATAAAAACGTAATTCAGAAACACTGTTAATGCTTTTATCTCAGTAAATGTCCATTTGCGGTGTAATTGTTTAGTGGGCACCGTGGATTTACTTGTTACTGCCTTTAAAGACCAAAATATTCTTTAAATTCTCATTTCTAATCTATTTCTTATTTGTAATGCATAGAACAACGTATTTCTAGCACATTATTTGTCTTATTATACTGTCCGCTGCAGTTTAAAGAGAGAATTGTATATTTCTTGTCTGTAGCTGCAAGAAACATTTTACTACTTCTATTTAATACCGTTATTAAACCAATATCGTAGTTATATAATAAGTAATTATGCTATTTATTTATCCGCTGTCCAGAAATGTACATTTGTAATTAATAGACTAAATAAACCCTAATTAGATTTAGATTTGGATGCATTTTGTTCAATAACTACCTGATTTACTGGCGATATGATTCTAAAAACGTAAAACGACATCGACATAATTTCAGTCTGAAACTTAAATCTTTGTGGATCTTTCATAAATCAGTTTTAGAGCCACTGTTGATTTATTCAGCATCTACTCCTGTTATTTGCCATTACTTCTCACAAACAGAAACCCCCTCCTGCTGGAGCCACAAAAACACACAAACACAAGCAGATAAAAAAGACACAACAATTCCTCCGTTGTTTTTATGAAGCCAACACATCCCATAATACAATTACATTATATATGATTTTTACAGATGTGAGAGAGACTACCACAGCCTGTTGTTCTAACAGTATTTTGAGGACTGCTGGCTTTTAGATGACACTGTTTTGTACTCTCATACATTCACTTCTCCAGGGCCGTCATTATTCAAGGTGAATCACGTGTCTTCTGCAAGATTGTACGACTATAGATTGACTTCTTCTATTCTGCATCCTCATGTAGGCCTACCGGGTTATAATGCGATACTATCCACTCATGTAGGCACCTCGATAAGATAAAATATTCATCTCTATACACCTCACTGCTATTACACTCATGCTCGCTTTACATTTTCCAAATTCCAGCAGCGTTGCTTTAAGTGTGAATAAATTAAGAACACTTAATAAAAAAGGCCTCACTTCCTCCATCTGTTACACGGTCGTTGTATCTGCAGAGTTGTAGAGTTTCATTAAATTCGTCTGCATCAATTTAGAGGCTGTATTTCTGTAATATTGTTGTTATGAGCTTATGAGCCGTTTTATGGAGTTTTCGATGTGTTGTGTGGATTAATTTAGGCCAGTCACACCTCACACAGGCCTGAGCTCCAGTGCTGCTTTTCAGCCAATAGGTGTCGCTGTTTAGCTCCAGTAGTCTTTATGCTCACTGAGACGTTCAAAGCTCAAAGCTGCTTGAACATACAGGCCTGACCAGCGCTCATTTATGAGGCTGTATGCAAAATGCGACGGTCCTATGAGTATAACAAGAATCTCTTGACTATGTTAATATGTTTAGAGCCTGTTGGTTGCTCGTTTGATTCTTTCAGATCTCATTAAACACGCGTGTGGCTCACAGAGAAAACATGAAATCAAAGATAAATGTAGGAAGATATACATTTATAAATCTATATATATATTTCTGATGTATAACTTGTAGGTATAGAGTTAACCTTTACTTTAATGTTGCCATATATTACGTGAAGAGGGGGAAATATAACCTTGATTTAATTCCATATGTCAGACTCGGAGACTGTAGGCCTAATATTGTTCTATTGCAATAATAATAATAATAATAATAATAACAATAATAATAATAATAATCATTATAATAACAATGATATTTTTTTATTCTTGCCCTAAAATTATTTATTATTAAGTGAAATAAAGCTTAAAACAAACTGTGACCTATTTAATCTTGGATGGTCTGTTAGGCCTCATTTTCATTTGCATTAAACTGCTTGCGCTCCCCAGTGATAAAGACTATTGTTCATTTCATAGATTTTATCATTGTCCAGTTTTCATTCAATTCTAACTTCTGCTAAATAGGCATCTGGAGTCACACACACACACA
>NW_023339674.1:19007269-19008575 GCF_004916995.1 Morone saxatilis | reverse complement strand
ACACACATACACACACACACTCAATTTTTTATTCAGAGATTCAAAATGCCTTTTTGAGAGAGGAAATGTCCTGCTATAAATGCAACTGAAGCAGCGGTAGTAAAGTAGACGTATAACACAAATCAGGCTTATTGAGATCCCGCGAACGAGCCTCTGCCGTGGATCCCACACACAGGCGCATTGGACAACATATTTGGAATAACCTATCCCGGCGCCTGACGTCAGCACGCAAACAATTACGTTGATTTCAAAGACTAGATTTTTTTTGCACGCAGCTGTTACTCTCCTTTGTATGCATATAGTCTGTTGATCTACTTTTAAAGACGCAATTCAGTAGTTTTTACTCTCTTTATGCTTGCCATTTGGCACACCGTGCGCTCCGTTACGCACAGAGAGGGAAGGGGACGTCGTACCACGTAAAGCAACGTGACCCGCAGGAGCTCCGAGGAAAGCATCTGCTTCTCCTGGCGCTACTGAGGCTGCGGCAACAGCATCACACACTCCGCTGCTGCGTGCTGCTCTTTGATCGTCCCCATCTCGTTCAAATCGTTTCTCTCTTTAATGCGTTTTCCCCTGCAGCCTGCTTAAAAACGTATGGAAACTACAATATTTAAATCTACAGTCGTTTCTGCTGGTTAATGGCTCGTCCTGGCTCTGTCTTCTTGTTGACTCAGGTGCTTCAGTCAAGCAAGGTGCAGGTTTTGGACATCACTGCTCAGTCGAGGTCTCTCTCCTGCCGGCTTCACTGCCCAAAAACGGACTCCCTGTCTGGTGCCATCAGGTGCCGCTGACTGTGGGGGACAGGGGGAGGATGGAGTGTGCTGGGGCTGAGGAATGTAGGTATCTTCCATGGACCATTTGTGACTCTGTCAAGCAGCGTGCTGCTGTGATGTGCTTTAACATCACACGGCGTCGAGCTAAAGCTTTTTGATGTATTCTTTCCCTCCACCCGACAAAATCCAAATTTTGGGTCTGTTGCATAGGTGCCCCAAGGGTCCTCAGAGGTTCCTTCCTCCACCCTGTCCTCCACCGACGTGCAGCCTCTGCACGTCGCTCACCACGTCTATAAAATGCTGCCAAAATAAATACTGGCTGCAACTAAAGAGGGGAGACGCGTCATTCAAACTAAACAATGGACACCAGTTCACAATGGTCAACGCATAAATGTGTTTGAGTTTTCGGTACACGTCGTCCACAGCAGCCGGTGTGTGTGCATGCATGTGTGTGTGTGTGTGTGTGTGAGCGAGAGAGGGAGGGAGAGGGAGAGGGAGAGGGAGAGAGAGAGAGAGAGGGGAGGGGACCAGCG
>NW_023339674.1:18992579-19005079 GCF_004916995.1 Morone saxatilis | reverse complement strand
ATTGTGATTCAGTAGGTGGTTGTCAAAGGGATCATCTTATATCCCCCGGATTTAGCTTGATTGATGTACTTATTAACAGCAGGTTCAGGCCTCATGCACAAGGAAGTGAGAACAAAACCATGTCTCCTCCTACTGCTGAGGAAAAGACCCGTGGGACGTCAGGGAGACAAGATGTGCAACTTTGTGTCCTTTTCTTTAACAAAAGCATCCCTAGTTTAGCTACATTTTCGAAAATGTAGTTTATTCTTATAAATCAGAGGATGAGAACACCCTAGGGCTTAGTATAGCTATGTAACAGTAAACAATATTTCCTCTAATGAGAGATATCTGTAACTGATTGGGGACTACACACCACATAGCACCAATAAGTGTGTTTCATTGCTGATGTGCAGCAGCAGGCCAAGCAGAATTTTTGGCAGTATTAAGGGAGGGCAGGGTCGGCTGGGTCGTCCAGGCCTGTTTTACAATGCTGTTTGGGCTGCACACCATGTCTTCTTTCTCCACTCCATCCTAGTCAGAGAGGAGCTCCCGTCTGGTTGCAGGACTGCCTGAGTGATAGGTTCTAGTCTGAAGTGGAGCCTGTTGAATTTTAAACAAGCCAATTCTGTGTTAGCTGCTAAAGCGGTAGCTGCTCTGTGTGGTGGCCCTGCTCGGCATGGTGTGTGTGAGTGTGTGTAGCAGCACAGAGCCTGGTGCTACTGTTAGTAGGCCCCATCTTACTGCGTCACAGACCAGGGCAGGTGGGGAAGGAGCTAGCTTGGGAATATCTCTGCTTTCTCTTACCTTTTTGTGACAATATGCTGCTACACTGCTGCTGTGTCTGTTAATACTGTCGGGTTGTGTGAATAGGCCAATGTTGTGTGTGATGTGAAACAATAGGCTATCTGCTATTGTAATTATGGTGATATTAATGATAATTTCAGGCTATCGGTATGAGCTGTGCTATTGTACTTTTAGTAGTTTAATATAGTCTGGCACAAATTAATGTTTTTATCAAGGAAACACTGCAGGAGCGTCAGGATACCACTGTCTCAATTTTAATGTGACAGCACCTAGTAAATGGTAATTGAGACAATATTTTAGTACACTGAATTAAAACTTGTATTAATTCAGCTGGAATATCCCTATATTCAGGACTATGTGTGTACAGAATTTGCAAATCTTTTTTGCAAATGCACGTCCTTTCTGTCCTTTTTGAGGGTTAATTGCAATATTAAGCTAAAGCATTAATAATACGGCATGTTTCCATTTGATTTGACAATGGCGTTTTGTGCTATGACTACACGCCACAGCAACAGCAGCACCTCCCAGCTTTCGCCTGGTTGCAGAAGAAATTAATGCATTGCTGAGGGGTAATAAATGGAGGATATGGGGAGAGCCCTTTGAGATTGAAATGCAGTCTGAGAGGCAGGCTAGACGTTGGTTTTCCCACATTAATATGTGTCTGTCTGGGCCCTCTCCACCATCAGGAGGAGGCCCTCAACACCAGATGGAGCCCAGTCTAGTCTATGTCTAGTCTACCAACACCTGCCATAAGGCTGCATTACCCTTCCTTTTGTCTTGCACAGTGATTTATCCATTTGTACATTTATTTGAAATTTTATTGTTTCACCAGCTTGAAATTTATTCTACGAGCTGTTACGATAGACGAATTAACAGACAAATAAAACAAAAAAAAATTACGTATAGAGAAAAAAGGGTTTAAAATGATAAGGAATGAGGTGAGAAGATAAGAGCAGGAGAGGAAATGTGTTTATGCATGCATGCCGTACATTTCTAACCGACCTGTCATGTCTGTAGCCATTCCTGCTGAAGCGTAGATATGTCAGTATGTCCCCCCCATCTCTCCCTCTTCCTTCCCCACTCTCTCTGTCTCTGCACTGTATTGATAACGTCGAATATTTTCATGTTGTAGTTCTGGGTGTTGCATGAGGGCGAGTGTTGTTTGTTGGAACAAAGCAGTCACCCTATAGCTACACTGTCCTGTACACAGCAGAGCCATTGTTTTAGGTTTACAGCCATGCTGCATTTCCAAGCTACCATCCTATAGATGTTATCTTGTTTGTGTCACACTTGGCCACTAGATTGCAGAGCTGTGTGTATGAGTGCGCGTAAGTGTGTGTGCACATGTTTCTGAACATTTGTGCATGTGGTTCTCTGCATGTGTTTACGTGTCTGCTATACTGCGCGTTGTTACTGCACCCTCAGTGCCTCATTTTCCATCTCTACAGAGCACAATAAACATGACAGCATACTGTCGATTACAGAATAGTTCTTTTTTTACATTGTGGAATCAGGCTGGTTTTGTATTTTCCTCGACAGCAAGACTGTGCTCAAGATTGGGGTGTATGGCTTTTATTTTAGCAAGAACTTCTTCTGTAATTTCTGTCTTTATGTAGAAAATTACTTAATTTCTGATTCAAAGTACTTACTGTAAAGCATTTTCCCGCTGTTTTCTTAATTATATAATATCTGCGGAATTGAATTGCTCTGTGAGCATTATATCAAGAAAATGCTGATGGATTTTACTCATAAAATCTTTTTATGCTATATTCACTTATTTTTATTATTATTATCAAAGCATAATAATAGTATTATGCTTTGATTGAGATCTGAAACAATTTATGGTTCATGGTCTATTTGATTCCATATCATCAAAATCCATATTCCAATGTTATCAATTTTCTATTATCATTTTACCTTGAATTGCAATGGCCTATATAAACCTTTTCTCTGAACTTATGAATTCTGGGTTTGGTAGCCTAGCAACAGCCTCTGACCCATGCAAGTGAAAGAGAAAAAAAATTGAAAGGATGACATGCAGGCTTTAAACCCGCAAAGGACATCAGGTTTCAGCGGATGTAATCTTTCAGTATTTTGTGTAATCGCTTGTGAAGTGCATTTGTGTGTTTGTGCGTGTGTGTGTTGAAGAGATTGGTATTGTCATGCATTTAATACTGACAGTTGAAATAGGAAATATAAGAAACTTTCTACACATGAATCTAACAATATAACACTGCTGTTTTTAATTTTATTTTCCAATATTACAATATGCACTCTCTTCATTATTCTATTAGGATAAATGTGCCATCATTAATTACAGTAGCGTTATCTGTTTGGCGTGCTTCGTTCTCCTTTTCCAGTTTAATTTATAAATATAATTTTTTGTCATGTAGTTTGTTTTATAGGCCTAATACAATTTACTAGCAGCCCAGATATTAAGAAGTGTCTATTTTTGCTTTTCTATTTTTAGAAACAAAGTAAAACGTTCTATTCTACACATTTAATTTATGATTTAATATTTTCTCTTATTTTCTCTTTAAGTCAAAATATCCTAAATTATTTTTCCAGAATGCCAGCTGATATTATATTATTAATAATACCTTTTAAAAAAAAAAAATCTGTGTAACATACCTCAAAGGTTTCCATTGATAGAGGTTTTCAAGTGTGGCAACAATGCTTTGTAAGAGAGAATAAAGGTGGATCAGACACGTTGGGCTGTGGGGTTATGACCTGCTGCAGGAGTAGACCCTCTCTCTCAACTTAATTCTTTATGTTTTTGCAGGAATCTGTGGAGTGTTGACCAAAGCGCAGGCACACAGAAATACACACACTCCATCTGCAGGCCTGCATCTGAACCTGGAGGACATCAGGTCGGCAGAGGCACACACCACCTCCTGCTCTGAGCATCTAGAGGTCACAGAGCGGGTCAGAACAAGGCTTCATCACTCCAAGGTTACAGGTGAGACTTTAAAATGATGTTCCTCCATGTGCTATCACGCATACAGCACTATGTCAATGATTTGTAAACAGACTTGAACTTGAACTACGTACACACTACTTCCAAATAACTACGCTTGAACCGGTGATCCTGTTTGTTTTGAGGCCTATGAAGGGGTACAGTTTTAAAGTGTGCGCTAAAAAGTCCCGACTTCATCATCTTTTATATCCTCACAAAGACGGGTGAGGTGGACGTGCCTCTCATTCTTTACATATGCACTTTCTCATTTGCCTTCCTCACCCTCTCATTCGCCTCTCGCCCCCTGCTTTATAACGTCTGATCCAATTTGTTAGATTCTTCGGTTTTGGCAGATAAGGCGCAGGGTGGCCACTTGTGTAATCTATATTTTAATTCCTTTGTCCATGCTTTTTTTTTTTTTATCCCTTTAAGGATACATGGGGAGGGGGGGCTTGGCCTGGTGTGTGTGCAAGGTGTGCTCATGTGGAAAGACTGCCAGGGTGGCTAAGTCCCTCACGCCTCTAATTCCCTCCCTCCCCTCTGTACTCCCCCTTACTCCCCCCAAACTACTTACTTTTCTGTCCTCTGCTCTCTGTCCAGTCCTTGGGCCTTCATCCACACAGTCACACACAAATTACTTTACTGTTACTTTCTGTTTTTTTTAAGTTTGGGAAAAAGTCTCAAGATGCACCCTAATACCTCTGTGGATACTTTTTTCAAACTAGTTTCAGTCTGTGGCTTTAACCCTTTTATACTGTGAAATAGCACAATTATTATTTCAATGTATTAACCAACTTACACAGTATATACAGTACTTGTTACAAACTAGTATCAGTGGTGGATAGAATACTAAAAATCTATACTCATGTAAAAGTACAATTACTTCCATAAAAAATAACTCATGTAAAAGTGAAAATTACCTGGTTAATAAATTACTCAAAGTACAAGTTATTTTCCATTTTTATACTTTTAGGGTGTGATTACTACTGCAATTATTAAAAGTAACGCTGAAGTTAATTGCTTTCTAAAGCACACCCATTTAAAAACAGATCACTAGCTACAAGATAAGTTGATGTCATTATAATAACATCAAAGATTAACATTATATGTGAGAAATTACCATAGCTAACATTAGCTAGCTAACTACATTTTCACTTACAGAATGTACAACTTTCCTCAATGTGCTCAGAAAGGTTAGAAGAAGAGTTTGTAAAAGCGGAGATTTTAGTGTTCTTCAGGAAACACAGCAAGCATTTCATCATGTAGCCTAACTCTCGATTTTTTAGATTTTTGGGTTAAAAGTGGACAAATGTGGCTAGGGATTGTCTCTGGAAGCTGCTTCTTGTTCTGTGTTATCTCCATCATCATCGCATCATGGCCAAAAGACAGGTGCTGCTTATTTTTCTCCTAGGCTGCTCCTCGCACGCTCTCTGCCCCTACACTCAATCTCTGCATTTGAAACTGAATTGTAACGAAGGTATAAATGGTAAATGTGGCCTAATAAAAAAGTAGATTCATGGCTCTAAAACATACTTGAGTAAAGAGTATAGGTACAGTTAAAAACAAGGAACATAATATAGACTAGTATGGACTAATATCCACAAAGACTGTTGGCCCCAGCTGTCGCAGTTACTCGCCTAAGTAGTTGGCAAAACCTTACAAGCTGTGGGTTTTTTTAACAGCGTATAATGGCGAAGATGATGGAAGGCTGAAACTAGAACTGGGTGACTCACTCACTTCCCTCCCAGCTTCCCTCTCAGTGTTGAGTGACACGCCTAAAGATTACCTTCGCTATCCTAACAGCTGCTATTGCGGGCCATCAAGGCCGAGAATGCTGCTCAGCTCGTGCATGTTCAACCTCCTGCCGAGAACAAAGTAGACGGAGTGATGGAGGGAGCGTTGGAGAGGGGAGGTGAGGGAGATGAAGCCCCATCAGCAGAGATTGAGGTCCGTCATCAGGGAGAAACAGAAGAAGTGATTTTTTTTATTTCCCTCCAGGGTTAGATGAGCGTTCTGTGACATTGGCCTAGTTCTATATCAGCATGCCCCCCCCCCCCGGAGAAATATTGCGTTTGAGATCCAGACAAGGGAAGATCAGAGGAGATTTCCACAGCCTGGGCTATCCTCCTCCATTGCGTTCGAACACCTCTTAAACTACCTTCTTGCTTCAACTCGATAAGGGCTGCTGGTCTACTTGAGTCACATATCATTGTCCGACAAACCAGGATAAGACGAGGCTGCAAGACACAGCTTTGGTGAGACATGGGGCTTTAGAAGGAGGAGGCATAGCTACAGCAAAATTTGAACGCAGAGACACATCAATCCAGAAGTGGACACTCCTTATGTCCTCTTTGTATTCATAACGGCCAATTAAGAAAGTCAGACCACTTGGGCTTTTTGCTTGTTTACCCGTACAGGACCATGTGTACAATATGTGCATTTTGCCTACAACTGTTGTTCATATAGGAAGTGCGGGGGCTGGAGGAGTGTGATTTACACCCAGCAGGTGTTGCTTCACAGCCGAAACTCTCATAGGTACTATAAAAGACTTGAAGTAACTACGCTCATTTACAGTACCTTCAGATCCGGTCTGGCGATCTCCCTCTCGTCTCTTATTCTCTCATTACTCTCTCATCTCTCACACACAAAACATACTCAGTGTACCGTATTCCTCCTCACCCCCCAAGTCCCCCACCCCCTTTTCCATCCCATTCGGCCTCATCTTGGCCATCACCTTCTCCAGCTTTCCGCCACCCCAGAGAAACCAATTCAGTACTGCTGCTCACACCGTCATGGGCATGTTGGCCAGGGAGAGGAGTCTTTCAGGTTCTCGGCTAAAAACTCCCATCCTCACTCCTTCCCCCGGCGCTGCCGCCTCACCGATTTCTCACATTTTCCTCAACACACCCTGGTTATCGAAGGGTAGCTATGACAAACGATAGGACTGCCTCCTGAGAATCTGTTTGGAGTTATTAATAGTAGACAAATCATTAACCACACACATCCTCAACATAAAAACAAATAACTGTGGGTGTGTGCATATTTGTGTGATTCCACTCTGACCTGCTTTGCACGGTTATCACTGTCAGAACATTAGCAAGAGTATAATGCATTATTGTGGTTAAACGGACTGAGGTTATCAGTAATAGGTTATCATTAATGGCAAAACAAACCCACTCGCCACCCATGGCTTCTTAAAGTTGGCAATCCGCTTTTAACACCCCGCTTGTCGGAGATAAAATGGGATTACACCACACAGATTTTTTTTTTAACTAGGCTTGTCCTAGATTGTATACATAAACTGCCCTGCTTGGCTGTAATAATATAAAAATATAAAATATAGATATAAATAAACCAACGCATTAAAAAATAGATTAATCTCTTCAAATGAATACACTGGATGGAGGGAAAATGTGTGTGTTGTGGGGGGCACTGAGTGTAGAGTGGGTGGCGTAATGTTTAACATAATGTAAAGTCTATCTGCAGAGGGGCATGTAAAGAAAAATAGAAACAGTTTGAAGAAAAAACGAATAAATGAGGTGAAGAAGAGGTGAGATTGTATTTGGTGTTCAGTACAAAGAGTACATTACAAATTAGTTTTGTCAGTTATAATTTTGCCATTGGTATCACTTGCTTTATTTCCATCAGTCACTTTGCTGTGTTGTTTCCTTTTACCGTCCTTAAAGCTCAGAGGCCTCTGGCATCTCAATGCGCACGTGGCTGAATGGCGAGTGGCTGTATTAAAAGTTGGTGGTGGCTGTGATGGTGGGCGTGCTGCAGGGTGACGAACAGACGCAGGAGGGAGGGACGGGGGTCCGCTGAAAGGCAGCAGGCTGCGGAGTGAATTGGAAGTGTGGGGGGGGGGGGCAGGGAGTAGGGAGGGAGAGTGGGGCATTAGTGGCGGAGGCAGGTTGGGGGTGGTGGGGGCCTCCGTTGGTTCAATGCAACGGCCGGAGCAGCTGTGAAAAGTGGTCTCCCCTTTTTCCCACGCCCAGTGCGACGCAGAAACCCTGCTTCAGCCTGCCAGGGTCAAGTCACATTTCTAATATATACACTGGGCCTGTGGACTCGCACAATGCATACACACAGCTCATTTATTTTATGTATGCACACAGACAGGCACACACTTGTATGCACACAGCGAGTAGACAGCCTCTCAGACGGAGACAGAGGTGGGGGCCGCCACAGAGAGAGAGAGAGAGGCAGTATTATGACACTGATTTCTGTCCCGTTGGCACCATTGTTTCGTTTTGGATCTTGCAAATTAACAAGCTGCAAGTGACATGCCCAAACACACACACACGCACACACACAGATGTGTTTCACCATGAAACCTGCTAGTTTGAGCAGTTTCAATTTCAGTTTGTGGGGGACAAAAATCCACACAAACACCATTAAAAATACAAATTTAAAGGAAGATTTTTATGCTTTTTTTCAATTTCTTACACTGTTTACTGTCACACGTTCTCCATTAAGACATTCATGAATATCCCGAAGTAATCTTCATATGCGTGGGCTAATATATCTGTGGGTGTCTTCACTGTATACACCCATAACTGTGTCATCCACCCACCCTCCCACCGCCACCGCACCTCAGCCCCTTTCTTCTCCTCTCACGTTTATGTCTCAGCCGCCATTTACAAACTATAATCATATTCCAGGGAGGGGGATGTAAACGCTTTGTCCTGACAGACCCCCACCCTGTCCCCCACCACCACCCCAGTGCCAGATGCCCTGCTGTATTGTGTGGGTGCTGTGGGGGCAGACAGGCAGGCAGCCCCCTTCCTCTGTCTCTCTCTCTCTGCACCATGATGTCACCCTACTTGTCTGTCTGTCTGTCTGTCAAGGCCTTGACAGGAACTTGAGTGTGGGAAGGAAAGGCGTTCAGGATGGGAAGGGGGAGGTGGGGGGTGATAGAGGTTCAAGGAGGGGTTGAGGGTTGGGAGGGGATTTTTTTCTAGGGGGAGAGTTTGGGGGTTTGGTGTATTGGGAAGAGAGTGTCTGGTCTGAGAGGTCAGCGAGTGGACTTGAGCATGGAGCAAGTGTGTCTATGTGTGTTTTTTTTGGGAGGGTTCTCCTAGCAACTCTAAAAATAAGTGGAATTTAGATGAGTCTATTGGTCTGTGTCCTCCAGTAATTCAGTTGTTCAAACACCTCGGTTAGCCACACAAAAGGCCTGAACAGCAAGGAAACAAAAGCACCTGTTTTTACTTTTCTCTATTTGTTCATTATGGATTCCATCAAATACAAGTATTGTATTACCACTATTGTGCAGGGATATAGTGAAGTCATGACAGTTTGAAGCTGATATAGCCCGACTATTACAGCAGACAGTCTAATGCATGGTGTGATATTAGGAAATATCCAGGATATTACACATAACAGTGGAATTCACTGCTCTCCTTGAATTAATTCACGTCTTTGTGAAGTTGCGTGATATAGCAACGCTTCAGTCTCCAAAATGAAATTATTAATATTTCCTTTATATTTTGACGTGGGAGGTGAGGGCAATTTTAGTTCAAACGCCAAGGCTCACTCCTGGACCTGTTCCAGGATTACTTCCTGGGAGTGTTTCATTATAAGAATGAATCAGACTTATATAGTCAAACTGTACTGCAATAGTCTATTTTTTTGTGTAGGATGAGCAAGTAAGGCTGGATGTAGACTTTTTTATTGAATCAGGAAGCCTCAATATACATTAAAGGAACGGTAACCAGTAATGTTTGTGCCATTGGTCAAGCTTAAAGATCCATTTGAAGCAGGTTTTAATATAAAAAAAACACACTACTTTGAATTAGGATTTCTGTCTTTTCCACAAAGAAGTTCAATTACTTAATTAAAAATTCTTAAAATGACATCTACTCATTCTCCTGAATTGAAAAAAACCCCAACAGAATTAATTAAAATATGAATATTGTTAATTTCAAAATTAAATGTCTGGACACAAGATATGTCTTTAGGTTTCAGGTTTTCACATCACACTTCGTAAGTCAAATATTGGACCAATGATTGGCTTGCAAACTTGGTGTGATGTCACAAAATCGTCCTCGTACGTCACGTGTTAAAGTCAAATGTAAGGTGAGCACAGAGAAACTTTCCCCCCTCAGCAGATGAATGTGAAAACATCCTTCTGGTGTCAAACTCTGCACATACATCATTCTGCACAGTGAAGGTCAAACATTCAAGTGAAGTAACAAACAGAAAAACACAATTTTGGGTGGAGGGGGACTTTAAGCCTTTGCCAGATGCTTTGGTGTAATGTTGTAGTTTATTCACTCCCCCTTAAGCACATCCTCTTTATAACTGACATGATAATTTGCCAAATAACACATTTTCAACATTCCAGTTTTGGTTATTTTAAGGCCTACATTGAAAGCAGTAGTTAAAATGTTCTGGCCTCATGTTAGCATTTTAAAAACACTTTGCTGTCAATCTCAAATATTAGACTTCATAATTCCTGAAATGACTTTATGGAGAATGAATATTTTCGTCTGACAGCAGTAATGTGGTGTTTCCAGCTCACTGGCAAACACAGACAACAGGCACCTTTTTCAACTAGCAAACATTTACTAGGACACAGACACATGCCTTTGTCATTCATCCTCTCTCTATTTGGACTCCTGCCTTTGTATTTCTTCCACCCCTTTGCACTTTCCATCTCTTGCTTTAATAGTTCTCTCTGTCTCTCTCTCTCTCTCTCTTTGGCTGTGTGAAGAGGTGATAGTATTGGGAGACAATGGGAAAGACTCACTTAATTAGCTGGACGAGAAGATGCATTGTGGCAATTACTGAGCACAAAGGGAGGGGAAGGTATGGCTCTGTAATGTGCTGCTGTGTGTATTTGCCTGGCTGTTGTAGCCTGGAGTGCAGGCAGGCCTTTATAGGGGAGAGTGAAAGCAGTAACAATGGAAGACAGGATGTACTCCACATGTAGAGCCATTTCCAGTCCTTTTACAAACAGGGACAAAAGCTGCTACAGCCTCTTAATGGCTGGAAATGCAGAAACTGTATTCCCTCTACAGATGGAGTATGGAGCTACAGGTCTGGTGGCTTTATGCAAACTAACTTAACAGGTGTACTTCTTTTGTATTATTTACACTTTGTGTTATTTTTTTCATACCTTCTAATAAGGTACCCTATATAGAGATTACTTTATGCATGTTAATAAATAATTGACTAATGCTTTATATCAGTTACGAGCATAAATAGAAACAAGGCTGCAACTAATGAATATTTTTATCATCATTTAATCCGTGGGTAACTTGTTAGTTAGCAGTAAAAAACATCACACATTAGGGTTCAAAATCACAAACCCCTCCCTCAAACAGTGATTGTCCAATCATAGCTTAGCAACCATAACTATGTACAGAAGGCCTTTCAAGTTTTGGATGTTGAAGCGATGTGCGTGGGGCTGGAAACATTAAAAAGTCAGGCGGGGACACTTTTCAACCAACTCATGAAGCCAACATTGGCTTATTTAGGTAGCTAGCAAGCTACGGCTCGTAAAATCTGCCAGTGACAGTTAACTTTTTCCGTTATTTCTACCAGCAAATGTCTACTTCTTGTTGAAATCTAGGTGCCAAACTTGTCAAAACTTTTAAGATAATTTGGAGTAATAAATCTGCCACTGTTTGTCATTGTTAACTGCATATGTACCATGTGAGATAGGAAAGCTTCATAGGTGTCACAGCTTAAAGGGGATGGGGCTTAGCAAATAAGTTATTATTATATAGGACTGAGAAAACCAACAAATATTAACATCTAAGAAGCTTTTTGGTATTTAGGCTAAAAAACTGCCAATTTTGTGCCAAATATCGTTCGACCAATCATTAAATATGATAAAAAATTTTGCTCTAAAAAGCAACTTTTGTGTTGCCACCAGGTTGTGAATAATCTCTCTGGCTGGTGTTTATCCCCCTCCAGTATGACATACTTTATCTTTTACTGTAGTTCTAGCCAAATGAACCATTTGACCGCTTACCTTCGGGACAGGGCTGCAGTGTAGTAACACAGTGACTAATGTTATAATTTCCTCTTCTGGTCCTTTCATCCATCCTCTTCATTTCTATTCCTGATTGTCCTGTTGCCATGTACCAAACTGGACATGTTTCTTTCTATTTCTGACTGACTATGAGTGGGCCGCTGCTTGGTGCCACTGCGTGTTTTGCGTGTTGCGTGTGTGTGTGTAGAGTTAGGTCTGGCAAAGAGCATTCTCCTCTAGTGGAGTGGCCTGAGGGGATTTCTTTCATGAAGTCAGATAACATCCAGGCGACCCCCTCTTCCCTTTTTTATAAGAGTTCTTTAACCTTGATAAATGAAGTAGAGGCGGGGAGGTAGGGAGGAAAAAGTTGCAGGCTGTGGTGGGGGTTGAGGGTCTGATGGAGGGAGGAGAGAGAGAGAGGGAGAGAAGGAGAGACACCAACTCCCTGGCCGGCTTGCTCTCAGGATCAATAACGTTCGGAGAGCTGCTGAGCACTCCTGTCTGGCAGCTCTACCATAGGGGATGGAAGGAACGGAGGGAGGGAGGGGGGAGGATGGGAGGGAAAGCAAGAAAAGGACTGTTGAGAAAGCCTCTGTATCTCCCGCTTGTCCACCTTTTTTGTGAAGAGGGGGAATCAAAGTGGACGGTGGTGTAAAGATGGAAGGATGAAGCCATGGAGAGGAGCATAGATGAAGCAGAGTTTAGACCATTGCACCTATCCACCTGAGCTGTGCCACCCACCTGCCTGCCTGCCCGCCAGGAAAACACACACACACACAC
>NW_023339674.1:18991147-18992504 GCF_004916995.1 Morone saxatilis | reverse complement strand
CACACACACACACACTGAGGTCTCCTTTTACGGAGCCACAAGGTTACAGAGTGTCGATACAAACGCGCACACCCTCCGACAAATGGGATTTGGCATGTTCAATCAACAGTGCTGCCAAATCCCTGTTGTTAAGTATTGCAGAGCCATATCTGTCTGCAGTGGGCCTGAGCTATGCTACCAAGGCCCACTAACTGTCCCCTAAATATCCTCTATTAAAGTCCTCTGTAATAGAATTATTTGCTGTATTTGTCATTGGATTTGAATAGGTGTGTGTGCTGTGGCATAATTAGGGAACAGAAAGGGAGTTTTTTTTCACATTGTGCACCTGTTATACAAAAAGGCCTTTTCCACCAGTGCCATGAGGTTATGGACACCTAAGCTCTATTCCTCTCTTCTTTCTTTCTCCCTCTTCTACTTAATTTCCTTGCTTGGAGTTTAAATCGCCGGTCTCTCCCTCCTCTGGCCATCTCTTCTGGCCTTTTTCCTGTCCTCTGTTAGACCTGATCCTTTCATCTTCACTCCCCTAATCCTGTGCTAGGGAAGCCTTCTCTTCACCCCTCTGCTGCTTCCCATTGCTCTCTTTTTAACTCCATGCCTCTTCTTATTTTAGCGTGTCCCTGTGCTCCTGCACTGCTTTCTTCTCCTTTCACTTTCTTTTCTTTATCCCCACTTTTATCACCCCTGCCTCAACATCTTCTCTCAGTCTTCTGCATCACCCTTTCTCCTCCTCTGTTACTTTCCTTGGTCCTTAATTAAGTTAGTGATCAGTTGACTGCCCCTATCATTGGTAGAGAGCAGGTTGGTCCTCCCATCTCAGGAGGGGGGTACATTGTCTGTGCTGGTTGACCAGTGTAATCCCCCCACCAGGGACAAAGGGCAGTACCCTCGCTACCTCAGCCACCCCTAAAGGGCATTAGCCCCCTGACGAGAGCTTTGCCCTGGCCTGCCCCTGCCTGCCTGACAACCCAGCATCACACCGCTGGCTTTTTCCTTATCTGAGGAGGGCAGTTTGACTCCCGACTACTGAGAGTGAATGCAGATGACTGTAGTTGCTTTTAGACGTCACAGAATCATCCGAAGTTCATTGAGAATTGACGTGTACAGGATCCCTTGATTCATATTTCCATCACCCCATCACCCAGATCAGGAAGTCCTACTCTAAACCTCCGCACAACCCCACATACCTCTCTCCCTCTTTTTCTCTTTCACACACACATTCACACAGGGAACGAGTAGGTAAGGTTGCTATGGGAACGGTTGGTCAGAGTTTACCAGAGGGGAAACAAACAAAGTACTGTTCATGAAAGAAGGTTGTTCTGTGCAGAAGGAGCAGTGATACTGTGTGTGTGTGCGTGTG
>NW_023339674.1:18978069-18991129 GCF_004916995.1 Morone saxatilis | reverse complement strand
GTGTGTGTGTGTGTGTTGTGCAAATGTGGGTTGTGTGTCATTTCTAGTGATTAGATGTGTATGAAGCCATGCATACTGCATCATTTTATATCTTTGTCCTTTTCACCAATACCTTACTGCTTTACAGTACCTTCATAAAATCTTTGAAGAGCCCAAAAAGGGAGACATTCAGGGACTGCAGCTGCCAGAGGAATATGTTGAGATATGAGCCCGTATGGCAGCATAGTGTTGCCTTTTATACGTGACGTGTTCAAGTAATATCATCATCAAGTTCATTTTAAGGAAAAAGATACACTTGTGTAAAAAGCCAAGAATGTGTTCATCCTTTGGCATTGTTTTAGGAGATGCATTCATCAGCTGGTTATTTGCTTGATGAATCCATCTGCCTTATAACATCACAAATGGTTTCAAATTGCCCGTCATAATTTCCTGGAGCCCAGTATGATGTCATCAGATGTCCTTCTTTTGTCTGACCAAAAAATATAATTATTAATTTATTATAATGTTAGGACAAGGACAGCAGTTTTTCACAGAATAGTTGACTTTCTGTTGACTGAATGATTCATTAATAAAGTAATAGTTACAGCTCTATGTGATTTCAGATTTTGAACTACGACTAGATTTGTCTGCCTCCTCTCAGATATATTTCTATGAATGAGTGTGTTAACACAATGTGTGCAGAGGCGACAAGGAGCTTAATGTTCAACTTTGCATGTTTCTTTAAATGTGATCTCTCCATGAGTGTGTTCCACATTTGAAAAGAAAGTCCAACTGTAGTCCAAAAATTATTGGTCTATCGATTAAAAAACGAGAAGCGCTTTACTGGAGATGAAAAATGGACAAAAATAAATGTTTAGAGCGACGAGGAGACTGAAAGGTTCCTAAAATTAGTGCATGAAACAAACATAAATGTCAAATTTCTCTCACGTTTTCCAGTGTGACGAATGCTCTTTTAATCATATCATCTCGTTGCGACCTCCTCTTATGCAATGGTGTAATGCCACCTGACTGGAGAATTAGCACCACCAACTGTTTCAACCAACAGCTAATACTTGCATAGCAGTGCGGGATGGAAACATGCATTAATTCACATTTAATTCAGCTGATTTTCTAGACATTCCTTAAAGATTTGCGTTACATTTGGATGGAAACCTGACTTGTATGTAGCCTGCGTTCCCCAGTGCCTACTGTGCTGGTTTAGCTCTTTCAGTTTCTTCTGCCTTCAAATTATATACTGTATTATATACTCCTCTCCTCTCTTCTCCTCTCCTTTGGAAAAGTAGGTCTCGTGGTAGTTGGCTGTCACCTCATCCGAGTCACAAACAGCAGCAACCTCCACAGTTCTCATTTTCTGTCATACCCCTTTTACATTCTTCTCTCTCCCTCTTTTGAGGCGTATGAACAAAATCCATCTGAACTCGAAAGCAGCATACAAACCCGCTGTGTTTTCTCCCATAAAAATGCCACCATGCCTTCCTCCCTCCATCTGTGTCCCTACCCCCTTTTAAAGCCTGTTTAGCCCTGCACTCGGCTGCTTGAGTAATATTTATTGTCTCTTTTAGTCTCAGTTTCTCCTTTTATTTTTCCCCTCTGAAACAAACAAGTCCAATGCCATGGGGAAAAACACCCCCAACAACACCACCTCCACCACCCCTCCCCACCTTCTCCACCCCCTGTTCCCTCTGTCCCGCGCTCCTTCAGCACTGACAGATAGACAAACGTACTGTTCTCTCTTTCTTTTCCTTTCACCTCTCAAACCTCCCTCCATCCATCCTGCCGGACGGGTACAATGCAGGCGCTCTATCCTGCAGCAGGGAGAATGCAGCCCTGAACTAACAATATCACCAAGGCTGCCTGAATGCCGCCGAGTCCCATTGTGCTCTGTCAGAGGGGAGTTAACACCCATGTCTGAGCCCAATGAATAGTATTATTGTGTCTGAGACATGCACCGCACCCCCGGTCCCCATCCATGTCCCCCTAACTCAACTCGCCCCCCTCTCCCAAACTTGCCTCTCTTGTCCCAACAGTGTAACCCCCCATGCCACTCTCGCACCCCCTTCACTCTTTCCTTAACAGACAGCTCTAACTTCCAAAGCCTTGCCCACCGACTCTAAACCTCTGCACTTTACTTCTCTATTCCCCTGGCAGTCGGCCCGTGGGTTTTAGTCTCTTTTTCAGGGCTGCGGAGGGGTTGAAAAAGGTGGACAGAAGGGCTGTCACAGCTCTGTGGTGGCTGCGGCGAAGATATTTTGGAGATCGTGTGGTTGGTGCAGCGCGGTGCAATGTGGGGTGGTGGGGGTTGAATTTGGCCATGGCTCTTTCTCTGTTGAGGAACACAATGGGACCATGAATCCTCAAAGAAATGTCCCCCCAACTGCTATTATCATAAGAAGAGGGCTGCTGAACCCATTTGAATAATTCTGGATGATACAAAAGCTGAGATGTTTTCTTTGACAAAGTTTCTATAGAGCACCACTGGTCTGGCCAAAACATTTCCATTCCTTCACACTCACTAAGGCACAAACAGAGAAGGGTAGTTTGAAATATCCTGCCAGTTTTAAACATTGCTTTTGTTATTTATAACCATCATGGGCAAATGTAAAAATAAATATAAAACTCATTGGGCTTGGGCGGCAGAGGGAGAGCAAAAGAGGGTGGATGTTGAAGAGAAACTTTTGCTGTAAATATTTCTAATGTATTCTATTGGCACAGTGGTGATTTTTATAATGGGCCCACTCTCGCTATATTTTGCTATCTGCAGCACATCAGAATCTAATAGCTAAGAGTACCTTTGGCAGACAGTATCTCTCTGCCTGACACACTTAACTCTCAGGCCTCCAATCCCAGCAGTTTCTGCTCTCCAAGGTTAGCAGGTTCACATTACCGGCTGAGAGAGGATGCCAGAATCCTCACCCCCGACTTCTCGCTGATCAAAGACCAGGCTTGACATTCAGAGTGGGTAAAATGCTGAAAGTTAAGATTAACTTGTTTTTTCTCCATCTCTGTCTCTGGTTGTTTGTGTACAGCAGGAAGAGGAGGAGGCAGTGGAGGAGGAAAAAGAGAAGCAGAGTGGGTGGAAGTATGGAAGGAGAGAAGGATTGAAGCAGTTCGAGGAGGTGGTTCGAAGCGGGTGAACCCAGAGCAGGTGAACACAGCTGTGGATCGCCATGGGCTCTCTGGCTGCCTTACTCCTGTGGCCCCGGTGCTGCATACAGGGGTCCCGGGGAGCCAGCAGGGGCCAGCCAAAGCTGCGGCAGAGTGGGCAGGCTAGGCCAGCCAAGCCAGGAGAGAGGCAGGTGAGGCGGGTGAGCCGAGCTCTCATCCCCGCCGGCTAGGAGCCTCCGCGGCAGAGCGGAGCAGCGTGGAGCAGCAGAAATCAATACAGAGGAGAGAGGCTAGCAGAGGTTGCCCAGCACCGCCTGCAGGCCTCGGAGCCCAGGGACCAACCACAACCACTGCTCCCAGCTCCTCTCTCCATCTCTCTTTCTATCTTTCTCCAACAGTCCCAGCACCAGCCAGGGCCAGGGCCCTAACCCTGCAACCGCCCCACACGCAGTGTGTGTGTCAGTAGGTGCACATGTGTGTGTAAAATAGAGAGAAAAAGGGAGAGGAAAGAGACAGAGAGAGAGAGTCTTTGTGTGTGGTTCAGCCGGAGGGTTTTTTGCTGCGTCCAACACCACTTGATAAAACTTTGTCAGAGAGACACAGAGACAGCGAGGGAGGGAGAGAAACGGAAGAAGAATAAGACAGGATGTCGAAGGTCTCTTTTTTCCAGCTCCCTCCCCCTTAATACTCATTCCACCTTAACTGTTTGAATAAGGATCCATCGGAGACAGTACACAGGACGTTTCTGCTCAGTGCCACTTCCAAGCACGTAGCGCACAATATTCCTAAGATCTCATGAGCCAGGATGAAAGGACAATTTGAACTTTTTCTCTCATCCACTGTATTAGACACAACCTGTCTTTTCGCCTTAGATTTTCTTACCTTCACTACAGCAGCTCCCATCAGAGGATATGGCAGTGCTGTATTGATCTATAAGGTGGAAGAGAGGAAGGCGGGCCCAGGCTTTCATACCGCTCTCTCTCTCTGTGTGTGTGTGTGTGTGTGTGTGGAAATAGCACCTGAAGTCCACTTACTGCTGTACAGCAGGGATCCCATGGCAGCACAAGTGAATGGCTGCTAATTGAATGAGAGATGAAAAGGACAGTAGTTGTACCTGTTCAGTGCCCCCCTCCTCCTGTCTGATACTACTTGGTTTTTCATCTGACGTTTTTCTCCTCCACGTTTACAAAAGTCCTTCACCACACAAAGAGACTCGCTCTTCAGATGTTTTAGCAAATTGGTGGTGACTAAAGAAAATTGGCAAAATCCTCAGAGTGGTAGAAACATCCGGCTGAGGTCATGTCGCAAGACATACTGTATAGTACATTTGTGGACTTTAAAGGACATTAGAGGACAGATGGAGAGTTTTCCATGCAACTTAACAGAGATTACAACGGGATACATACCTCTTGGTAAGTACAATATCTTCATTTAATTGCTTGTTTTGTGGTAAATAAAACCACTTATATCATTCTGAGAGCCATATTGAACTAAGCAGGGAGAACAACAGATATAAGAAATATTTCCCCTCCTAGTAACAGTGTTATGATAAGATACCATCTCTGCTCAGAGGTGCGTGTGTGTTTTTAAAGTGAACACAGACACGTTGTGTTGTAGTTGATCTCCTCAGTCAGCTCTCAACAGAAGCCTTGGGCTGTGATCATACTGTCACTGAGTGTTGCAGTAGTTTGTTGTTGTTGCCTGTACCAGGGAGGGTATTAAAGCGCAACTCCCCCTCGTCTGCCAATCTCCTGGCACACAGAGAGAGACTGGCGCCTCTCTACGCCTCAGCCTGGCAGCGACCCATGCCTACAAAATGGCCGACTCCTGTCTGCCAGCTGTCTCCCTCAGCCAAGATGGCGCTCGGTCGCTTTTTAATGCCCGCTGTTTGCCATCTGCCCTCTAATTGTTAACGGCTATGCAAATATCTTGTAATTGCATTTGCATGTGCTTGATGCTTAACCCCTCCCCCTCGGTTGTAAATAATAGCGCTATGGTAAAAAAGGAAAAAAAGGAAACACAATCCTGCGCGTTTGCTGATTGAATACACAGCAGGAACAATTAGCCCTGTTGTTGCCCTCCTCTTTACTTTCCTTTAAGCTCACCTTATGCAAATCATTGATGGCGTGTTCTTGCTTTTGATGCTAGCTGAAAAATGGAGCGTTGCCCCATCTTTTTCTCAGCGACTGAGACGCTCATGAGTCTTCTCATTGTGCCATATGTGACATCTGTGGTTAGCTGCATTACCAGGGGTACCCTGCCTCCTCTGACAGGCAAAGCCCACACTGTAAAGGAGAGCAGGAGCGAGGGAGAGGCATAACATAATGACCTCATTAGCATGCTCAGCACTCCCTGCTATAGGCCCTGGTGCGCTGCTGCGCCGTGGGACCCACGGGTGTACGCCCTTCTCACAGCACTCAGCATGCAACATTGTGTTCTCCCCACACAATGCGGCGCTTCATACAGGCTTTATTACGCCTTGTCAAAGCGCAGGGGGATCAGGGGTATCAGTGCAGAAGCAGCAGGATCCGGGCTGTGTACGTGGAACAGGAGATGTATTGGTGCTTTATGGTCTTAATGTGGTGTTAGCTGTGCTGATGGATCCTCTGTTGCTGCTGTTGTGCATTGACATGTGTGTTTATGTTTGTGTGTGTGTCTGAGGTCCATAGTTGTGTGTTTGTGCAATTGTCCGTTTCATTGTGAACATCCCCGTGGCATTCGTGGCCGTTTTCACCTGTCAGTGCTAATTTTTGGAAAGAGCGATTTGGTGAATTGTCTGTGTCCTGGAAATAGGCTATCATCCACTCTGAAGACCTGCTGTATGACATCTGTTGTCGGTCCGTAGTAGTGTAGCTTTGAACTTTACAGCAAGGACTGGAGGATGACATACACACATGGTCTCTCTCCTTCAGGAACAACCTATGACAAAGGGCCAATATATCTAAATAGTTGCTTACAATATAGCTAATTACAGGCTATGTCTTGTCCTTGAAATCTTTTGGAGGGATTTAAAAATAAACTATACTTTTAATAATGATAATTTATTTATAGAGCACTTTTTAAGGAACACAAAGACACTTCACATCGGTTAAAATACAGAGGTTAAAAAGGTAATAGGAGCATGTGGTAACTACTGCAGTCATTTATCCATCCACAAAACGCTGGTTCAGCCCCGTTATCATATACTCGATCAGACTCAGGCGGTTTTAATCAAGCTTCTCTGTCTAATCAGCCCATAGTGACACTGATGAGGCCGAGGCAAAAGCAGGTTAATGTACAGAGCCCAGGCTAGCTGTAGTTAGCTTGGATTGAGCTGCCAGCTGCTGTATCCTTTTGCCGGGGGGAAATGGCAGTCAAGAAGACAGACAGGCAGGCAGGCTCAAATCTGCTCTCATGGTATGGTGAACAGTTGAATTGATTTTATGTGTATATTTTTATTCTGCAAATCTTGTGGAAGGTAGGGTCAGATAAAGTTAGAAAAACAGGTTGACAAGGGGAAAAATAGTAATTAAAAGGAGGGCGACATTATTTATAATGTCGCCGAATTTTTTTTTTTAAACCTCTTGAATGTGGATGTGTGTGGGCACTATAGAAGGGTGGGGTTCTCTTGGCGGAGGGAGAGGGATGGAGGACGAGCCTAGCGGGGAGGTGGGTGTTAAGTCTTTATAAGAAGAAAGAGTAGTTTTTCTGGATCATGGGGGATAAACTGGGTGGAGCTGTTTTCTTCTTTATTTGCATATTCAAATCAAACAAGGCAGACCATATGTGATATGAGCACCCGGTGAACATTACACCCAACCACGTATGCTAGTCAGCCGCCATGACTGTTACATACGTGCTCATGCACGCATAACCATATGAGCACAAAGACTTGCATGCTAATCCGTATCACGTGGGTACGAATGTCTCCATTCACACTTACTCACAGGAAAAAAGGACACACACCCCAACACCATCTCCTGCAGAAAGCTTTTATCCTAATAACAGTTATAGCCATGTGTGTTATTACGCTGCTGCAATTATGCATAATTCAACACAAAGAGAACAGGCACTATGGTACAGTAGACCTGGCTTTAGGTTAGACATATTGCTTGGGCATGAATATAGTAGTGTGTGTATGTGTGTTTGAGACACTGCACAGTAGAATGACAATATCTACTCTTTCCATTCTCATAGGCTTTAAGGCCTTCAACAGCAAAGCTACATATAGGACTCCTTAACATGCCTCCTATGTTGGAGTCCTTTATAACCCAATGATTTTCACAAATATTTTTCTTAATTACATAAGTTATCGGCATTTACATCATATAAATTGTGTATAATTGGGTCTAAATTCTTAATAATAATGACAGAATAGTAACAACATTTTGTTAAAGACAAAAAGATGTTTAAAAACCGAATTTGGTTGAAGTTAGATGTAAGAACTTACTAGGAAAAAAAATGAAGATGAAAATTTGGATATGGCCTTAACCCTTAGAGTCGGACAGTTGTATAATATTATATAAACCAGATATTTATGGGTGTATTCACTAATCATTTTCATGGAGCAGCTTGAATGTGGACTGTTTATTTGTGTGTGTGATTGCCGTCCAGTCCGCTGCAGCTTTTCTCATTCAGACTGCCCTCTGCTTTTTATTTGCTTAGGTATTGATTGAATGTGTTCCACCCACTGAAGTAATAGTTGCTGAAAGCATTTACAGCCATCGCTCAATTCATCCTGGCCCGTTCCACACGTCTTTCTTTCTTTGTTGAATAAGTGATCGGTTCTTTCTCGAAACACTTCATCATTCGAACGAAAAATGAAATTTGAATAGGTGTGTTGATATCTTTAAAATACAGCACACAAGCTAAATCGGTCATTTTTGATTTGCCATTTTCTGGTAGCCTAACTTCCTCATATGAAGATTTTCCTTGTATGACGTTAAAATTGCAGTAACTGTGTTTGTTATGGGGTAATGACATTTTATCTTGAAGAGACTTAACAACATTTTATTTTGACGAGATAGCTCAGCCCAAATTAATTTTTCATTTTTTTGACATTTTCAAAAGGAATATATATCAATAAAGATGTTATTTGTTTTTTATTTCAAGAAAATATGAAGCTAAACTTAACACTTAAGTTAACTTACTGACACTATCAATTATTTTTGACAAATTACACGTTTCAACATTTTGCATTAGTTATCTTTCCAATAATCCTGACAATTAAGATTGAAAATCGAATTAAATTGTATGTATTTGTATAATATTTGTTTTAAGAACAACACTTTTTATGCTTCTGTAAGTAACGACAACTATTTTATTTACCAAAGTGCACTTAAATTGCACAACATAAATTCATTGCATTGATAATCTACCAAATTCCTTATGTGAGACTAGCCTCCCTAGAAAGTAATTCCTGAGTCAAGTGCTGCTGCTACTGCTGCTGCTGTTTCCTCAGAGCTGCAACACTGAGCCCCAAGTCTGATTATAGACTCAGGGAAAAACAGTCAGACATTTATCCAAGTCACTGATTATGTCATTTCAACAGGCTGCAAACACTCAGACACTCTAGACAGCTCTGAGGGGAGAATTATGAAGCCAGAGTGGAATGGAGGCTGTATGAAAAGGAAATGAAAATGGAGTAGTGCTGTATGTGTGATTAAACTGCCTGCTCGCCAGCAAAAGGCCACGCTGCTGTAGCACAGGCCTGAGATTTGGCCATAATGAAAATGTGAAGGTGGAGGGGTTTGAACCCCCGAATGACGTGTACACACACATACACACACACACACACACACACACACACACACACAGTCACACACCCCTACACATACATTATATAGTGTACGTATGCGCTCAGGCTGAATGGTTTATATGAGTGAGCCATTGAGAGAGACTGCAAATGCAATTTGACGCGTAAAGCGGAGAAGAATAATATCACGCAGAAAGAAAGAAAAGCTTCCTGAAATGAAAATAAAACATTCGGATTAATGTTTAGCAGGTAATTCATACGAGCCACAGATAATCCTGGAATTGTTGTTGCCCTTAGAAACAGACAGACAGGACCATGGCGGCCACATAAATATTAAATTGTACCATTCAGATACAGAGACAGCATCCCAGTCATCAAGCGTGGGAACAGGCTGAATGATTAGGCGATGAGGGGTCTGTGCAGTGGAGGGGGTTGCGGTTTGTTCATGGCTAGACGCCCCAGCTGCACTGACTTCCATTCAGAAACAGGTTAGGAAGGACCTCAAGGGTCAAGGTCAGGGGTGTGGGGGGGGGGAGGTATCAGTGCAGCGTAGACATGTGTGTGTGGTTCATCTGCTGTTCATCCCCGGCTGGCTGGCTGACTGTCTGTAAGCTCCCTCCGTGTTTGCTTATTTTATAAGCTGCTTCTTATTGCTTCGCTCCAGGGACAACTTGAGCTGAGAAGCAGGGGAACCCAACCCCCTTCAGTCAGCCTCTGGCCGGTCTCCAGCCGGCCCTGAGCCAAATCGAGCCAGAAATCAGTCCTGCAGCCCAGTCAACCCCCTGGTCAAACAACCCCCAGCCAAACATAGTCAAACCCAGTCAGACACTTTGACAGCCCCCCTTGTCTGTCTCAGTCTGCTGCCTCCTATAATTTAACATGTCGGGTCGGGGTTCATCGTATGTGCACGCCACAATCAGAAATTTATGTCATTCATTACATGTACCTGTTTTGAACGCTTCGACTGGATCCGTGTGGATTTTAAATCATCACATTTTAGAATTCATTCATTCATTTCATTTTAGATCAAATTTCTGCTCCGATACAGTGCTCTGCATCTTGGCCATTTGCTAATTTCACATGTTGCTTTGCCGTGTGTCACATTTTCTTGATGAAGCCGCCCATCAATAGCAATCCTCTTTATTGGTGAAATGCTGCTGGTCACTGTATCATTGCCATTTCATCAAATCATCTGAGAGGCGAGTGCGTGAGCTTGCGGCACGTTACGCCTCTTTGAAATAAACAGTGTAAGCCCTTTAAGGGGAGGGACTGCAGTGCATGAGAGGAGAGGAGAGGAGAGGAGAAAGAGGGGATGTGGAAAAAAGAGAGGACGGAGAAAGAGAGGAGAAAAAGGGGAGAAACGGAGAGGGGCAGAGACACAAGCTAACCCACCCTGCGGTAGCCTGCCTCCATTCTTCATTGGGGACTTATGCTTCATTAGACTGTCTGAAAGAAAGACCCGCTTTCCCTCATCACCTCAATAGACTAGTCCCCCTTCTCTTCCATAGCCTGGAGGGTTCTCCTATAAAAACCCACTGCCCTTACCCCCTGTTTTCCTCCTCATTTCTGCCTCCTTCTCCTAATCATCTCAACTCGCGCTGAAATCAAGCTTAGTAACGGCAGTTTTGTGAGCCCCTCTGGTCTTGACGCCCCCCCCCCCCTTTCTTCCCCTCCGATCCCCCACCACTCCCCTTCTGCTCATCACTCACCTTTGTTACCGACCCACCCACCACTGCTTAAACTCCCTATCAGCCATCGGTCAAGTAAAGTCTGCCCAGCTGGGTTGAACACACATATAACACACTACCACACAACACACACACACACACACACACATGCTGAAATATAAATGCACTGCACACACAATCTTTTGCTTGCTTCTGGGGTTTAGCCTTCCTCCCTGCTGACCCTTTTCACCCGTGTTTTGCTCTCTTCCCCTTCTCACCGCCTCTCTTTCCCCCTCTGCCTCTCCTCAGGCACTGATCTGACAGGATGGTTTGGCTAGCTGACTATATCTGCAAGAGGTTTATCACAGGGCTTCACCGCGGCTCCTTCTGTTGCCTACCTGTTTTTATTTTCAAAATTAAAGTGCTTTCTCCAAAAGCCGCTCCGCACCTTGGGCCATGCTCACCTTTACATCCCATCTATTTGATTAAAAGGTTACTGGAATCCTATCCTCTAAATTTGTTACAGTAAAATCTGGTCAGTTTATCTGCTAATAAAATCTGTAGCTGAAATATGTGTGCTGTGTGTTACGAAATAAGGTCTCATATCTGCAGTATTTTGAAGTCACTCTACTACCAAATATCCTTGCAGGGTTTTTTTTCCCAGAAGGAAGCAAAAAAGAAAAAACATTCTTTAACTCAAGTTTTCCTTATAGTACATTTTTCAAGATAAATTGTGTTTAAGATATCTTGCAATCTACCTCAGTTATACCATCATTATTTTCTAAAAGCCAGCAGGATTACATTGCGATTAAGATATTTATTATATGTAGAGATCAGATTTGCGGTCGGTGAAAGAGCTTTTGTGTTTGTCTCATGAGTGTTTGCATAGCTGTCCGCAATTGTGTTTATTTTAGCATCTCACTGAAGGCAAAGTGATTTCCTTGTTTATCTAAATTGTCACAAACTTGTTCTTGATCAAATCTCCTACCAGCCGATTTCTCAGTCTCATGGGTTGTAAAAATTATTTGTGTAATTTATTATTGTTCCCCTGTATGTGTCTCTGGTTCACATACACTGCTGTTGTCATTAACATAAAGGGGGACAGGGAACACCGAGCTCGCAGCAGACTTTAAAAAACACACAGCTCCCTTGTTTCTTCTCAGAATAAAGTGACCGCTTCCCGTTTTTATTCTCTCCTCCTACCCCTGCGTGCCACATTTCAATCATTACTCTGATTTTTGGAGACAATGACGAGCATGGTGCATTCTCAGCAGTGCCTCTGTCAATGTAGCACAATCTTTATGTAAATGTATTCAGATGCATTCTCAGCCCTGTAGACCATCCGCTCTGCTGGGTGGTGGTTGAGGCTGTTCAGTCACATTTTCTTCTGTAGCAGGCTAGCAGGCTGAAAAACGTGCAACACAGCTGGTGAAGCACACATGGCGAGGTGGACCCCTGCCAATGCGCCTGAGAAACCCCTATTAAACCCTATGTTTATATTGGGGCTGTGATTTACAAATGTGCGCTTTCTTGCCTTTAGGCATGTGCACCCCCATGTCGTTCTGCTTTTTCATCAGGCGCGCAGCAGACAGCAATAGAATTGCGAGGACGGGGTCCTTGCTTCATGTGCTCGGCGAGATGGGAAGGGGAGGGGAGCAAGAGAGCGAGAAGAGGAGGTGTGTGTGTGCATTTTCATCTTAGTGGGTGCTCTTCTCTAGAGCCCAGTGCTCTGCTCATATTGAGATATTTCCTGAGCTAGTTGACACAATTATGTGCGCACGCACACACACACACATTTGTGTACGACTGTGCTCCTCAGTTCTGGTTCATCTCTAATGTTCTGAACTTGACTCTCAGCAAGTTCATTGTTATTCATTTCACTGTCATCCTGAGCGCCCTGTGAGACTGACTAAGTCTCCAGCCCAGGCAGGACTGTGTTTGTCACACACACACACACACATCAAATGCCCACACAAACCTATTGTTTCAGCAGCAGGATGTCTGTAGTCCTTTGGGTAAAGGTGTGTGCTGACTGTATCAGAGGACACTGTGAGACGGTGCAGTTTGTCAATGACCTGGTTCTGCTGCATCCAACAACTGTAAAGTTCACTTCTCAGGTGCATTAGACGCAGTGAGAACAGATGTACAGAGCGTTCTACATAGGATTCTATTGCCTTTCTTTTGGTGTTGAGGTTGTATTTATTATATCAAAATCCAAGTTAATAGTTTCAATAGTTTACATCTGCATTTATTTCATATTGCATAAAACTACGTTTAAAAAAATCTAGCATTTGAACTTTTCCCCCCTCAACTCAAAAATAAGTTTTTCTTCTTGTCCCTACAGTTGGATGTTTGAGCTTCACTGTATAGAGTTTGACACTAGAAGGATGTTTTCACATTCATTTGCTGAAAGTGGAAAGTTTCTCTGTGCTCACTGAAAATCTAAGAGGTGGGGCCTAAGACTATGATTTGTGCTATAGTTTGGAAATCATCCTGGTCCATTATGCAACTTATATATTGTAGAAACCTGAATCCACCAGTGCACATCCACTGA
>NW_023339674.1:18962370-18978044 GCF_004916995.1 Morone saxatilis | reverse complement strand
CTGAGAATGGACTTCACAGTGATCAGTAGGAGACAACCTGTTTGTCAGTCAGGATGGTAAACCCTTTCGAGTGGAATGAACACATGCCTCAATAGACATCTTGTGTCCAGCAGGAAACCTTTCGAAATGAACAAAATGTGCATATTCATAGTTTTGTCATTTTTAATGAGGTAGAATGTTCTTAAGGATTTTAATGTGGAAATTATACTTTTTGGCAGAAAAAAGGCACACATTATTGTTCCAAGCAGACAATTTGTATTTGTGTTGTAATACATGTCTGGAGGGGATCTTTTTTAAAATTTTCTCCCATGAAAACCAAAAACAACCTCTTCAGCCTTCCCTTTCCCTCTTATTCTGTTGCCCTTCACTGTCTCCTTTCTTTTTTTCCCTTCTTTTTTTTTACTTTCTCCTTCTGGCGCAAGAAAACCAGGGGCTGCAGTTTGCTTAGCTGAGTCCATAAAGAGGCGTTTTAAAAAGCTGTGTTAACAGACCAACAAAGCTTTAAATGTGCCCCCCTCTGTGAAGGGGTGGTTCCCATAGGGATGTAGCGTGGCACTCAATTGGTAGGCCTCTATCCGGCCTCTCATTCAGCCCAACGCTCAGTCATGGCCACTTATGGTAGGAGGGAAAATCACACAATTCAGCCCAGGCCTGATCCAATGACATGTTTTTTTAATGAGGTGGCTCTATGTCTTTGTTTGGGCACCAAATTCAAGTCCAGACCTGCGCGAGTCCTGCTGAATAAGATGCAAGTCCATTGCCAGGCACAACTCGCAAGAAAAGCACAAAGAGATTGGCTTCTGTTGAGCCAGTGAATAGCTCTCCACTTTGCACTGTTCCTCACCAGAACATCACTAGTAGCAAGCATGCAGATCCTGGGAATGTATTTGAGTTTAGTTTCTTCTTCTTTTTCATGTCATCTGTATTAAATCGTATAAAAAAGGGCCTGAAAGCTCTAAAGGACAAACTCAAAACTCAGAACAAGTGACGGTCAAAAGAAGCACCTGTTACTCATTTCTAGCCCCTCCAGATATTTTTTCCAGGGTCATACACAGAGAGATTTCTTTCTCTTTCATTTTCACTGGCCCAAGTGTCTTTTTCAGAAAACGCCACACCATATATCACACATATGTGCACGTGTCATACGGTGTGTGTACATCTGCGAACATGCTAGCTGCTCACTGGCTTGTATGTTCAGGGGTGAGGACTGTCATTAAACTGTCTGTCTGCATCACCAGACTCAACCATCACCCTGCCCGGCTGTCCATTCTGCTTCTCCCTGGGCCTTCAGACAACACACACACACACACAGATTCACTTGGCCATCAGCCAGAATTCGCATACACAAAGCATAAAGTATGTCTCCTCATATTCGACATGCAACTGATACACGATTTGAAAGGCTGACATTAATACAGAATTTTTTTATGTAAAAGCTACAGATAATTAATACTTTGTGCCAGTATTTATCCTTTTTTTTTACGCCGAAAATTAGTACACATTGTTCCATTTGAAGGATTTTTAGAGCCAGAAAGAAATCAAGTTTGCAGTATTTCACAAGAAACAAAAATCTCAAAAAAACTTCTTGTGTATTATTTTTTCTATCGTATTCTTTCAAATCCCTTTACATTTTTAAAGGAACCCTTTGGGTGTTCAACCCCCAGGTTTGGAACTGGTTTCAATAATTGTGTGACACTAAATGTTTACATTTAAACCCAGAGGGATGGAAGTCTTTTTAAGGGTGAATTAGCAGTTTCATAAGTCAAAGTTACCACTTCCAATAGCTATCTTTGTTTTTGTTTATCTTTGTTTTATTTACTAAATAATAAAAACAATAAAGTCAACTAATTCCACTCATTAAAATGAAATATAATATTAAAAAAACAAAACAACTCATTTTACAGCTGTAATCTGTTTTAAAGCCTCCATCATATCAGTTTAACACCACAACTCACTACTTTGGCCCAATGAACCTCCCTGCCTGGATACTGAAGTACTCTTCTAGCCTCTCATACAACCAACCCATCAGCCAGGCTACTTGTCTCTGATTTAGTCCGACTCTGTTCTTTGCTCACGTTCAAGGTTGTGGTAATGGAGAATTAGTATGCAGAGAAGCAGACAGACGGCCATGTGGATCTAATAGGTAGCCAGACTGGAGAAGAAGACTGGAGTGGGGTGGGGTGCGGGGGGAGCATCTCTAGCGAAGAGGGAGTTAAGCATGGCCTCCTCCTGTCCTCCCGCTCCCTTCCCTCTCCCCTTTATCGCCTCGTTCCCCATGCCCTGTCCCAAACCTTAATGGGACGTCAGACGGACAGCCTCGCCTGAATTGAGCAGGGAGAGCAGCCTCCACCCCCCTCTTGTTGTCTCCAAAAAAAGAGAGACTCCCCCATCCCCCTACCTTCCCCCCATGCCCCTCTTGCTCTCGCACTGCTAGCACCCATAGCTGCTCCCCTTGGTTGTAAGGGGTATTGAGGGGGTCCCAGACACCCTCCACTCTTCAGCCCCTCAGCCTAACTCTGCATAAATTAGGCACGTCTCCCTGGTGTCTCGTCAGCCGGTCGGGGCACCCCTGGCCCCGGGTCTGCTGTCTCCCAATCTGCTGCTCCTTCTCCCCTAATTCTGTCACCTTCTGTCTCCCTCCACCTCCCCCATCTACTGTATTCTGTCAGTCCCCAACATCCTCAAGCTAATAGACCTCCTTTCTTCAAATCTCATCTCTTTCTTGTGTTTATTTCTTCCAAAATTGCCATTGCTTCCTCTCCTGCTTCTTTTTTCGTCCATCCTCCACTTCCTCTCTCCACTTCCCCCTAAATCCCATCACACACTCACTCCCACTTACCTGCTTTATATTCTCGACATTCTCTCTCTCTCTCTCTCTGTCTTTACTTTTCTCTGTCCTTCCAGCACTGTGTTACCCAGATCAACCAAGCACTCTCCTCTCCTTTTCACTTTTCAGCCAGGATATTGTTTACATCTGTCTTGCTAATCACTGGCAGAGCCTCTCTAGACATCACAGATGTTGCAATAATACAGGGGATTAGAAGCTTAACATTCGGGCTTATTTGGGGAGTTTTCCCGATGGCCTGACAATGAAGCCCCGTCAGCTCCTCTGTATTTGACCTTTTTCCTTTTTCACTCTGTGCTGAGATCCTGCAGTCCCGCTTCTCTTTGATTTGTGATTTTTTACAAGCGTCTGGCATGCTGATGTTGTTTTATCCAGATTGGTGCTCTGGGCTCTCACTTCCTGCAGCTACATCAATGCTTGGGTTAAATGCAATTACAGAGCTAAACTGCTTGACATATGACAGGGATAAGGTTTAGCAACAAACAGTGCTCTTTTTTTTTAGCTGCTCTTTGAAAAATGTGAATGCCCATAAAATTACCTATGTATATTTGTATCAGTCCCATTTGAATTAATTTGAGCTATTATAGCTGCCTTAATGATTCCATTTGTATTCCCGTGTTTCCTTTATTCTTGCAGCATCAACACTACAGTGTAGCTAGCTAGCAGTATGTTAGCTCCTGTCTCTGCTCACCATGGTGACGCTTGAATCTCCTCAGTCTCCTCTGCTCCCCTCTTTAACTCAGTGCTGAAAGATAATTAGATGGCCTTCTCAGACTCAGCATCTCTGCTGCCTCTCTCTGGATCATGCAGTGCAACCGAGTCCTGTTTTATGACCAAGCAGATCTAGTGTCTGAGACACTCACTGTGTGTGTGTGTGTGTTTGAGGTCAATGTATTTCTGTCTGGATCCTAATCCCAAAGGTGATATTAGTCTGGTAGGGGGGCAACCCATCCCCCCGGTGTGTGCGTGTTTATGTGTGTGTTTGTGCTGGAGGCGTTGGTTTCAGCCAGGAAGCCCAGACAGGCTCTACCTTGACCTTTGACCCATGACTGTCTGCTAGCTCAGGGGTCATGCACACCATTGATACAGACAGCTGATAGACGCACAAACAAACGCACATGCACACACACACATGCACAAACGCACAACCCCCACTCCCATAGTAAACATTAACAGTTTGGTGTGTCTGGAGGGATCATGACACAAACAGCGTCAGCGTTAGCTGTACGCTGAGAGCGCATGTGCATGTGATCTAAGCACAGATAGTGATTCCTTGTTTATACGTACAGCTACACCTGTCTACTCAAGCTTTTAGATTCCAAATAGAGGAATATGACTTATCACTTAAAACTTATTGCACAGTTTTAGGAATCTTCTTTTTACTGATCACTCTTTTTTTTATTTTCTTATGTCTTCACAGATGCAGCCAGTCAGGGACGCCACCTTGGAGATGAAAAGCCATGGTTAAGCTTCCACCGTTGGGCCTTACTCTAACAAAGCACACACGCTGTCCATAGCCAGTTCCTCTGAACATGTTTAGCCTCGGCCACACATGGAAAATGCCACCTCTACACCTACACACACCTAACAGTCAGTTAGATGCACATCATTAGATCTGATTATCAGTTGTCTAGTCTGCGGTCTTTGTGGATGTGGACAGGTAAGTCGGAGCCGCTTCTGAAAGGTAAGTTTAGAGGTTGAATCAATTTAAGAGCTGTCTGAAGTGTAAAATGGAGCTGCAGAGCAATATTTCCCAAAATTAGTTTCATTAGATATGAATTACTATGTTTGAGACCAATTTTAGGTCGGAGATTGGATGAGACCCCAAGGGGTCCTTCTTTTCACTCAGTAATTTACATTGAAGTATTTGACTGGAAAATCGTTTGACAAGAGTTTGTTTCTGTTGAATTACTTTTCCCTTTTCTGTGGGATATTATGTACACATACGTATTTATAAAATATTTTTCATAGTATAATGAACTAATTCATCATAAAATGTTAAATGGGATTGTCAAATGTGGAAAGTGTTGCCCTGATATGATATATATTTTCAATAAAGTTTGCGAATTGAAAATTTGTCTTGTTTCTTTCTCTTTTCTATTTCATTCTTGTTTATATGTATGTCAGTAAGGTTTGTTTTGTTGCTGACATTGTAGCTGAATCTTACAGTTAAAACCAACAATGAATTGACTCCTGTGTATTCAAAGTTTGATATATCTAATTCACAAATTCAGAGCTCCATTGTTGTCAAAAAATATACTATATACACATCAAATAGATACATTGCACCGAGTGAAATGTCCCTTCATTACAATGAACATGGGCACAGTAGTTTATTTTAAGTCAATCCCACATACTTTCCTGGTAAAGAGTTATTCAAATATGTATTATAGTCCTCAATAAATACAGTATGTACTCCTGTTTGAGTGACGTTTGCTAAAAACTACAGTGCCCAACTGATTTTGATTTTGATTTAGCTTTTTTTTAGCCTTTAAAAAAAAAAGAAACTATATAATTGTGACCCATGTTTAAAGATTTACGTCTTCAGTAGGAACCAATGAGATTGGGGCTCTTAGATTAAGAGACAATCAAATTGGTTGGATTTTGTCTTTTCATGGGATTTGCTTACAGTAATAGAAACAAATAGGTATTGCCAGCCATTGATGCTTCATGTACAAGTATCATCTAAGATGTGGTATGAGAAGCTATAGGAGCCTGTTCACTTCGATTAGTCTGATTATTCCAGCAGTGGCTGAAGGGTTGGAAGTGGAACAGTTAAACCTAGTGGCCTAAATCTGTGGTGTCAATTAGGTGCCTTTGTGTATAAGCAGCAGGGGTGTTGAAGCGAGTTGCTGGAGCTGAAGGAAACTCTGAACAATGATACACATTCATAACCACATACACACACACACACACACACACACACACACACACTGGTCCTATGTTTTGTGGGGATCACACCTCCTTTTGTTTTCCCCCAATAGCGAGTAGAGGCGATGCCCCAGTGCCCCCAGTGTGCTCCACTGCTCTGGCTGAAATGGGCTCCCTGCTCCCCTCTTGCACCCCCCCACTTTCCCCATAACAACACTGTCCCCTCACTCGCTCTGGGTTCCCCAGCCCTCGGCCTCCCCCTGACTGGTCCTGACCTGAAATAAGGGCCAGGCAAGCCTCCATGGCCAGGCCAGCATAAAAGGAGATCTGTGTGTGTGTGTGTGTGTTTGCGTGTGTGCACCATGGCCCTGAAAGAAAGTAGGAGATTATCCCATTCTGTGTGTCCAGTCACCAATGCAGTATTGACCATGGTGGGCCACCCAGGGAGCGTCCAGCCAGCCGTGAGATGGCCTGATATACATGCTTACTGGCCATGCTAGATTCCCCCACTCTCACCGGGGAGAAGGCCGAACCCTACAGGCTGGACGCTTTCTAAAGACACTGGAGTCTGTACACAGAGTGACCCACCCTCTTTACACAGATGCACACACACACGTACCAAACCACAGACAGGCACACACACTCACACATTTCAGCGTGGCCTCTGTACAGTGAAAGACATTGCCATCAGGTCGTTTTCTGTGTCCTGTGAGGCGAGGCGGAGGTCATTGGAAAGGTGGAAAACCTCTTTAATGGTGGGAATGATACCATAACACCTATAGATAGAGTTACGGATCATGTCACATATAGTCTGTATACAGCGTACAACTCTGACAGCGAGGCCTGCTCACTTCTGATGGTAAATGTGAAGACAAGCGTAAAAAAATGAAGCATGTGTTGAAAGATAGAATTACTTGTTTCTCTCTTTTTTTTTTACCACTTTCTCATCTATATTTATTCTTTACAGTTTTTTTCTTTAATATGTCCTTATAACATCCTTTTGATCACTATAACAATCGTAGTCCATTCATTTTCCCCATGTTTTTGCTGTTCTACATGTGCTGATGGTGACTCTAAACCAAGAAATACAGTGAATAAAACATTCATGTTTAAGCTTTCGTTAATTAAACTTTGAGCTTTTACCCCAGAGAAATTATTATGAACGCAGCCTCTCAGAGTTTACCAAAACTCTTTCTAACATGTCCACAACAATGATTTGCAACAGCTCTCTAAGTTGTCAAAGCAGCCTATTGTTGACCTGAACAAACCCCCAGGGGTCAACTAATTGTCTTTTAATTGCTCAGCTGTTTGTTTGTGGATGGAGAGTCTCTAACATCCTGGTCGGTTAACAACACAAAGGCCTTTAACAGCAGGACAGAGCTGCATAAAGCTCACTAGCTGTAAAAACAAATAAGAGAATTTAGAGGGGGGAGTGTGTGTTTTTTTTTTTACTGCATATGAACTACGATTAAGGAGTCATGGTGTCACAATAAAAGCAGTGGAAATAAACAAATGCAACTGATTCTTTCTTTGTTTTGATTGGTTTTTCCTTGATGAGAAAAATGTATTGGAATAAAGAAGGTGGAATAAAACCACAGGCTGTCTTTTAAAATGATCAAATTATTTATTTTACATGAACAAAGTTAAAATCATTTATATCTTGTTATTTCTATGACGCAAAGAACAAAACGTTTCCCAATATTTAGCTGTAATAAATGCAGGCCTTCAGGTTTTTAAGCATTCTTTTTTTTTTTTTTACACACGCACACATTCTCTGATTGGCTAAATTTGCTCATGAGGCAAATTACATAAACAGCCCAGAAAGATACACAGAGAAAAACTGATTTTATTAATTACACAGAAAAATGGAGAAGCGACAAATCATCTGGGCACACTGAATGATTTAATAAACAGAACATAAAATGCTGTTATTGGTTCTGTTGAATAAAATGACTAATAAACTAAACTAAAACTAAACTAAAACTAGCGCTCAAATTGCACTTACATTAGTTTGAATAACTACTTATTAAATGAATTAATTCTTTTTAATAACTGGTCTCTATTTGCTATCTATTTGTTTGGATTTCATTTTATTTTTTATTTTGCACGGCTGTTGAATATTATTGCATCTTTTTATATATTAACAGACAGTCTGGTGCTTTTTATTAAGATACTCTAATGTACTTCAAAATACAGTACAGTTTAATTTTCCAAATTGGGCTCATTGAATAGTATCTTAATAGTCCATCAGGATGCAGAAAGAGCACATTAGTGTGGAGTGTATTCACGGCCCTCGTGGGTCTTTTATACTTAGACCATTTACACAAACACTGCAAGAACATATTATAATATACAACTCCGGTTAACAAAAGTCCATTACACCCAACATAATATAAAGCATCAATTCACATAAAACAGTCCAGTTTTAATTGTATCTATTAATTTCACACTTACATTATGGTGATACTGACTCACAAGGAATTCATTCCACAATAAGCATAAATGCACTCAATAAACGAGCAGAATAAGCATGTATGACAAAACGTGACATGTAAAACAATAGAACAGAGTGAAAATTAGGTGTGCTTTTTCATCTGAAATGAATGACTAAATCTTTTAACTTCGTGTTGGTGTATTAGCATCCAAAGCATTCAAGTTCAGCTGCGACCCACTGTTGTGCCATCCCAGCATGCACACATACAAAATGTATTTCTTATGTAAGCGTTCTAATTTCAGACCCCAATGAGTGTTTTCACATTCACATGTAATGAAAGGCTGACTTTGGAAGCGTGTTGATGAGGTGTTAGAAGGTAGGCAAGCAAAAACTGAAGAAAAAAAATGTCCAGAAAGACTGTGGATGAAACCTTCATGTTTACAAATTGTGTTTGTTTGTGAGCTTGTTTTGATTTTGGTGATATAAAAATGTAAAAAAATAATTAAAATGAAAACCAGTGCTCAAAGCTTGATAGCTTTATGTATCTATGTGTGTGTGTGTGTGATAGGCAGAGGTCGTCTCCCTGGCTCCCCTGAACTTGGTAGCCCCCCAGACACCTCATAAAATCTGTAGGCTTAGCCCACAGTGGAGCAAGTTGAGGGTTAGGGGGTTTACCAAAAGGGAGTTATGGTGGAGTCAGGACATGGATGGGTGGGGTAGACAGAATGAGAGGTCTGGGGGGGAGGGCCAGGCTGCTTTAAAAAAGTCCAAGAACTTGGAAGCCTAGTTTTGTCATGCTACGCAGCGATGCATTGAATGTGGACACATCTGGAGCAGAAGGTTCACAGGACCCAGCCATTCTCATGCAAAGTCTGTCAGAGCTTTCTCCTTCGTCCGTCCACCCACCACCTACCCCCAGCCTTTGCTCTTGCAGAAGAAATACATACATGTTTATAAATGGGCACACACACTTGCTGAGGCCTGGGTAGTGTGCCCCTTTCTTTCTCCTTCTGTGCACGGACTGCAAATATATGAAGTTACAATGGAAATTAATAATATCAAAATGACTCAAAAAATATGATTGCAGGTGTGAAAATGCATTAATAACACTATTATCTTACAGCTTTCATTTGCAAGAGGCTTTTAGACAAAACATGTTTACGTTTTAAATATGGAGTAACATAAATGAACACCTCACACTGAAATTGAAATTTTCAGGGAGAGGTTTTGGATTGAAACGCTGCACCTCAGCAGCAGTCAGACAACAGAAAGAGTGAAAAAGGATGAAAATGAAGTCAGGTGCATACACTTAATATCTCATCATAATTATAGCATCGTAGTAATGAGAGAGGAATGACTGCACCATTAACACTCATTTTAACTTCCTATGACCTTGACACTACCTTGACAGTCAGTGGCATAAAACTGACCTCATTTCCAGGCTGATTGTGAAAAATAATTTTGTACCGCATGTTCCACATGAACATAAATTCTATTTAAATTTCTATTTTGGCATTAATTCAGCCTCAGTCCCTGATTCTTATTTCTGCTTGCTTCTGGCCTCCACCGCTCACCTCTCATCTGTTTCACCTGATCGAGAGATCGAGGGGAAGCTACAACTCATTTAGTGTTGAATCTGTTCAAATGCCAAGTGGTGAAAATGTCAGCTGCAGTACGTGCACACACACCTATACATTTACTCTTTTTAAATGCAAACACTCCATGCAAATGAATATGTTACCCCCCCTCCGGGCTCCAAACAGCGGACAAGCACATACTGTGTGTGAGTGAGTGTGCGTGTAGGTGGCTGGATTTATGACCTCAGATTTATGCGTACTATAGTTTCCCAACCAGGGATTGAAGGAGTCTCCATTTGTATGCGTGTATGTGTGAAAGTGTGTGTGTTTGTGCCCCTCATCTGCACTTGGAGCAGCCGTTTGGAGCCTGTATTTGATTGAGTGAAGGCCAACACAGCCTGAACACTCCCTCTAATGGAAGAGTGGAGCCCAGCAGCTCAGTAATGCACTGACCCCAGAGCTTTTACAACGCTGCCAGCCGATAAGTGGCAATATGCTGGATCTTATAAAATTAACAAGACTGAGCTATGGGGAAAGGGAGCTCCGAGGTTGTGCGGTGGGAGAGTATGACGTTCCTATAGCACTTGTAAATATCAGCATGCATGCATGGAGGGATTATAGCTGTTCTTGACTGAGTTTTATGGCCACGGCAGCGTGATTAGGTATTTTTTTCACTCGTTTTCTTGGCTTTTTAAGGCAAGCTTTATGGGGGAGAAATGGTTTACAGGCCCATTTATGTTAGATAAAATGTCTCTCAAGACGTCTTAATGCTGGTGAATTTATGAAATAAATCGTGGAGCCAGGTGCTTGAGAAGCTAACACTGAGCTGACCTTCAAAGTGACGGAAACTGGATCCCAGCCAGTGGCTTTTGCAGGGCACCACAGGGGTATGAACATGTGTGTATATGCATATGTTTACTGTACATTCCCTCCTTAGCCTCATGTGGTGTGTGACATCCACAGTATAAGCTCAAAGTCAAACTAGTTATGCATCTTTTGTGATTTGGGTAAAGAGGACCTTGTCTAAATAGAACACAACGGCTCTGAAATACATGCAAAATTATTTTACAGCCGCAGCTACCGTCACCGCTTCCGAATCTGATTTAGTTCTGAGAAAGGCTTTATTCCTGTGTGCCTCCCAGTATAACCTCCTCACCTTTCTCACACAGGATCAGGCTGGGTTTGTGTGTGCGAGATGGCTGTATTTGTGTGTATTTTTGCCCGTATATTGTGCATTTGTGTGTGTGTGAACAGCTATTGTCTGCCAGTGCTCCAGCAAGGGGCTTCAAAGTGAATTATTCATGCGAGATTTGAATACATGCAAATGGTTCACTCCCCTCTCCTGGCACAGATCCAGGTTACCTATGGCAACGGCGCCTTCAAGAAGCATCTTTCCACCCCTCCTCCTCCTGCTTCTCTCAGGCACCCACCCTCCAACCATGTTATCCACCCAGTGGTATTGTTTCGATTGTTGCAATACCAGGCTGGGTGGCTGCACACTGTGGGGTGGCAGGATATCCCATAATTCACAGTCAAGGTCATATAGGCAGGAAAGGATGAGAGATAGAAGGATGGAGGGTGGACAGATGGAAGGAGGGCAGGATCCCTCCATGCTGGTGTTCGGATGCGAAGTTCAGGAGACGACACTCAGCAGCTGGTAAAGAAAAGGAAGCGATTTCAGGTGGTGAATGATGCTATCACCAATGCGACGGACCGGGCACGCACTCACCTTCTTTTCAGATTTAGTCACAGCTCATGTGCAGTAACCAGTGCAGCAAAACAGGACGAGCACGGAAAAAACTACTTTTGAATGCAGCATACAATTACTTAAATATCTTATTTATTTTAAGATATTTGAAAGAGTAATCAGTAATGTAATTCACAAATGAATGACAAAATAGTTAAAGGTTTTAAAATAGTATTGTACAGTATTAAGTGACACGTCATCAAAAATAAACTAATAGGCTAATACTAGGCTTTGGGGTGATGTGTGTGGCTACCTTCTACTTATTTAATCCATTTGATGAAAGTGTAAAAAATCCAGTTTATTGGTGTGTACTTAAAATTCTCAATAAATGTGTTGCTGAAATTCATCTTTGTTTTTCTTATCTGTAATTGTTGCTAATTTCTGTGTGTGTGTGGGAAGGGGCATTGTTGACTGTCTACCTAGTTTTTAATTAATTGCTTTGTAATAGAGTTAATATAAATTATACAAAATTAAAAATATTTAAAGATAGGTCGTGAGTTCTAGTTTCTTAAAAGATATCAGTTATCACAATTCTCCTTGAATAGCACTATCGTCATAATTTTAACATCAGAACATCTGTGTATAAAAAACAAATGGAAAAAATACATAAATTATTGATACAATGTTTTAGTGTATGTATAATTATCCTTTGTAGTGTTTTGAAGTATGAATTCAATAATTCTGTTTTACAAAATTTTGCTTTGTACCACGGGCAACATAAAAACAGTATTTGCACCATTAAGATAGTTATAAAAATTATACACAGAATGTTTGCATTGAATAAAACATAGAAGAGTAAAATAACATAATAAAAGTTGTCTCAGTGAGCACAGGGCAGGTCAAGTTCAGGCCATGTGGTGATCAGAGCCTAACTAACCTCCATAATGCTTCCAGGATGAACATTCACTCAATGCTGCCATCTACTGAAAGTGAAAGAAGCAGGTGGTCACACACACACACACACTGGGTCACTTATGATTAATTAAATTACATACTGTAACTTTACATGACTTTATATATTTATATAAAATATAAGATATTGCAGTTCATCATTTATATATATTTTAAGTCCAACTTAAGTTTCACAGTCTTTGAGGGAAATGAGTGCAAACACAGAAACACCACATCATTGATATAGTGGAAATATAATTAAGAGAATAAGAATTTATTTCTGAAAATGAAAAATGGCAGTGATTTTAGCATTAAAAATAGATATTTGTGCTGTAGGTAAAAACCTATTATAACCATACCATTTCAAATGTCAAATTAAAGACAGGTCTTTAATGTCGCTTATGGCGATTAGCTTTGCTTATCACATGGCCCCCTCAAGTGGACAAAAGGACTCATTGCTCAGGGTTGTGGCTTGACGCTTTATTACATGGTCAGTTTAACTTGAACTTACATTTTTGGAAACACTGTATCTTTGAAATGCACATTAGCAGCCAAAGTTTAATTACCCTTATTCACATGAAACATATGACAGAGTTTAGTGCTTTGGCATATTTAAATTTTTCAGGTAAACAACACCTTACAATCAAATTAATGCAATGATATAATCTGCACAACAATGTGAGCAGTAAAGTGAAATCTTAAATCATATGCAAATAAAGCAAATCTGCTATATATATATATATATTTATATATATATATAGAATTATTTCTCATATGTGATTATCCACCATTTATTAGACATTTTATTACTAAATCATACCTCCTTAGTGCTGAAAGGACAGTGAAACTGTGCAGTCCTGCTGACATGATCACCCTCCTACTGTACAATCATTCGCTCCATCAATCTTAATTCAACCCACATTGGCACCATCATAAAATTAAAAACAAAAAACAAAACTGCATTATCAACCTATCATCATAAAACTGCACAATCACACTATTTTGAAACAATCAAAAAGAAAAAAAGCAATGTGATTAAAATAAAATTTCCCTCCAAATACAATTCATTAAAAAGTAGTACTTTCTGTTAATACAGGATTAAGTTGAAAGAACATTGTAGGTTTAATAAAGTGCAAGCATTTTCTTATTAACACAACACAAACAAAAACTTCCATATCCATCCACCTCTAATCACTTTAGCCACCCTGATGGTGCCGCGATTTCAAAACATAGTTGTGATTGTGTGAACGACAATTTAAAGACACCTCTTTTTGTCTCCTCACTCTCTCCGACAGTGAATCTTGTGCGTTTAACAAATTATGAGACACTGTGTGCACAACAGATCTCCTGTCCACTCATCCACTCCTCTGACATCCTGTCTGCAGGGAACAGGAGTGTGCAGGACAATCCTGCAATGACCGAGTGCAGAGACTTATTATTGCCATACTACAGAGTGGACCACCTCCCTCTCGTCAGTCTCATCTGTGCTTCTTGTTGCCCCTCTGCCACTCCCAACTGATTCAGTGGGTGAAGTAGCTCATCTGATGCAATTTAAGCAGAAGGCTGTGCGTGACGTCAAATGTGGTTAAGCTAATCCCCACAGCGACGGGTCCTTTAAGCCAGTTCATGCTCAGGCCTTTGTATAGTCCGCGTATAACTCCCTCCTGTGTTATGATCTCACGCATGGTCCCCAGAATTGTGCTGTATGACGAACCAGTAACGCCGGCCGTCTGCATGCGCCGACGTACCACGTCCAGAGGGTACGAGGCGGATTGACCAATCAGGCCTGCGCAGGCACCAAAAGCCAAGCGCTCGTAGGGGTATGGTTGGGACCGCTTTGTTTTTTCTAGAGCGAGAGAAAGAAACAAAGAGTTCAACATCTGAATGACACAGTTTTTTATTCAGCTACGCATCTAAAATGTCAATTTACTGAACTGACTGCTGACTTTAAAAGAAAAGAAAAAGCACTCATGATCAGTACCTGAGTGTAGCTTCTTGAGGGTCTCGTATGTGAAAAATGTGATCCCTGCATATGGGATTACACCCAGGATAGTGGGAGTAAAGCCTCTGTAAAGAGTCTTCACGCCTTCCTCTTGGGAGATGCGCACAAAGACGTGCATGATGTTGCTGTACCTGTCCGAAGAAAAAAGCAAAACTGTACCAAACCATTTACCATCATGTGTGGCATTGTATGACTGCTGTGGACTGCAATGGTCAATGTTATTGTAATGGCAAGACAACAACAGGACTAATACATGCAACTGGTGAATCTGTACAGAGAGAGGGACCGTTTAGTACACAGTAGTAGGTGCTTACATCTCTCTGGCTGTGACTGCCATCCTGGCTCGCACCATGTCCAAAGGGTAGGTAAGCATAGCAGCGGTGGTGCCGGCCAGAGAGCCAGCCAGGAAGCGAGGGAAGGGAGGCAGAGCTCTGAAACAAACAGCACAACAATCTGTAGTAAATAATAATACATAAAAAAAATAAACCAAAAAAAAAAATTCTACAGCCATGCTAGAGTCTCTCTGGGGCTGTACATTGAGCATGCTAACATATGTACTTATGTCCAGAAGGTATATCATTTACCATGTTACCATCTAACCATCTAACACATAGTACAGCTGAGCGTGATGGGAATGAGATTAGTTTTGCAGGTATTTAGTCATAAAAACGAATTACTGGATAAAATACTAGGGACCATGAATGTCTGTACCGAATTTGACAACAATCTATCCAACAATAACAATCCAATTGTATTTTTGTTATTTCAGTCTGGACCAACTGACCGACCGACATTGCCATCCCTGGAGCTATGTGGCTAGCATGGCTAAAAATGTATTCATAATATGTTTTATTTATTTCAAAATAAACAAACTTTATTACTGAAAATATTCTACTCACTTTCCCTGGTAGCCGAAGTAGCTTCCCAGATGCTTTTTGTACTGTTCATGTGAGCAGAACTGGATGGCAGCGTAGGGCATGACCCTCACCATGGTGGCAGAGTTGCCCCTCCACAGACTGAGCAGCCCACCCTTCATGTAAGTGCAGTAGATGAGCCTGAAGGCCTCCTGGGGGTAGTGAATATGTCGGGTTAGTCACATTTTGCGCATCTAACATATATTTAACACGACAATCCGAATATGTTCAAGGTGTACAATCACATGTGGTTTGTAGGAGTGTGTGAGTGTGTGAAATAATGCCATTTAAAGCAATACTGCAGCAGCGATCTACCAGATCTAGAGCTCCAACTAAGGTTGTCTTTGTTATTGATAAATGTTTTCTTTTTATTAATTTTATAATATATAAAAT
>NW_023339674.1:18947739-18962270 GCF_004916995.1 Morone saxatilis | reverse complement strand
TATTATAAAATAAATAAAAGCTAAAAATATACATATATATATATATATATATATATATATATATATGTTTTTTTTAGCAAATGATAAACGACAATAAATTAATTATCAAAACTGTCACTGATTCATTTTGGGCGTTAATACATTCTTCCTTTTAATGTGGTCCTGGCTGCCATTAGTAGCCACATATTAAATTGGTGAATCTAGAATATTTCAATGACTGATTTTTGACAGAAACATGAACTCACCTTAGCTGAGAATCTCTTTGAGGACACTGTGGAACAAGAGCAGAGACACAGTGAACGTCAGGGTTAAACAACACTCTCTCTGTAGGCTAAACATCTACTAAGAGGATTAGCAATTAGTTAGGAACAGTTACAGTCAGGGAAAACTGTACAAACACTAGTCTTTCTGTGTAGTGTAATACACAGAACAGTATTTAAATCCCTTACATATACAGTAGCATATTTTCTGTCTGTACATTCTCTATTTGGAAAGGAATTATTTTTGTTGTTCTTGCCTTGGAAAATGATCTTGGTCCGATCCAGAGGTGCAATAACTGTTTTGGCTACAGCTCCAGCAAATGCCCCACACAGCAGGGAGTCCAGTGCCGTCCATCTGGGTCTCAAGTCCTGTTTAGACACACAGAACATGTTTGCATTGCGTTACTTCAGGAGACATTTGTCACATTATACTGATACAAACTGACCCTTGAAATAACTCAGGATGTATCTTCAAAGCCTTACACTGGTTTACTTTTTAAAGTATGTACAGAGAAAGTAAGTGTGTAATCATATATCTCTTGTATTATGTGGCTGTTTGATCCTCACAAACATGCTACACAAACGTCATATGGTTATCAGCACAAACATTCCCCATTCCCATATCTATCCCTCAGCATATCTGCACGTGGATTAGTGCTAGAGTGACAAAATCACAGGAGATAACACCGACTGATGCTTCACTGAAGTACAGCTATATGTGTGTGTGTGTGTGGAAATACCAGTTGAACCCAATAAACGATCCCAACTGATAAGAAGAGCATTTGGCCCAAATAGCAAACATGTTTCACAACTTCAACCAGACGAGAGAAGACACGGTTTTGGATTTCACTCACTTACATGAATAATTAAGTTTTGGATTAACTATTAAAGCTAAACATATAGTCAATAAACTTTCCAACCTGGCTACATTCTGTCTGAGGTTAACCATTAGTGGAGAGTAACTGAGTACATGTGTTGACTGCATACTGTATTTAAGAACCAGTTTTGGAGTACTTGTTCTTTCTTGATAGGTTTCCATTTTTAATTTATGAGCGTTTTTAGCTCCATCATTTATCTGATAGCTTTAGTTACATGACTTTGCATGTTCAGATTAATAATACAGAATATAATCAACACAAATTCACAAGCTACCCAGCAGATAAAGTATAAAATAATTCAAATTAGCTCCACCTTTATCAGCTTCAACATTAAAGTCATATACAAATGAACTAATTATAATCCAATAATATAAGATACATTATTCTGAAATGCACCTGCACAATCACTACTTTTGGGTTTTGGTGCTTTAAGTACATTTTGACAGCTTGTAAACAGTATTTCTACATTTTGGTATGGCTGCTTTTACTCTGAATACTTTTCCCACCTCTAATGTCACTATTTTCTATTATTTTAGTTTTATTAAAGAAGAAAGACAATACTTTATAAATATTGTCTTGTATACTGACAACCCCTAACCTACTACGGTAAACATCTGTCGCGATTGTCCTTATGAAATACCACCTACTGTATTGCTTTGTAAACTAAGGCCAGCTTTAGATTAGCCTTCTATTTACAGCAATGCACCAGTAGAGGCATGTCCTTCAAAAGCACGAAGGCTCTATGTCACAACAACAGCTCCAAAACACTGAGCAGAGCCTGAGAGACACACAGTACGGCTTCTTTTACATTTAAAAACAAAGAAACCATACCTCAGGGGGATAATGGAACAATTTCACAAATTATACATTTTATAGGAATGTATGTTATTTTGAAATAAACTTTTTTAAATGCACATACTAAAAAGTGTGTTAATTGTGTTACAGTTTCCAATTTAAACTTCTGTAAACAATCCATTTCCCAGCTGCTCTCATGTCTCATAACAAGTGACACATTTTACTCATCAAGCACAACAAGTGAATGAGTCTTAACACAAACAACACTCACCTTTGCTTGGCTGGGGGGTGGCAGGGCCAGCACAGTGGCCTGGGCCACAGGCAGGCGGTTCTGAGGGTCGCTCACACGGTGGGCCATGAGTGCTCTTCACAGATCACCAAGGCTGTCACTGAGACACTCAGTCCACTGCAGAGAAATGCATGAGAAAAGATTTAAGGGGCCTTTAAAAAGACACTGCGTGTAACAAAACAACAACCTGCTGTGCCGCACTGCCTCAGTATCTGTGCCACAAGGCGGACGTGATTGCACGCACGTCCCTGATCCACACAACAACACAGCCTGGCTTGTAAACAGTGTTGCATTACAAAAGCTCCAATGTTCAATCCATCCATACTTACGTTGCACCACGTACCCGAATCCCCCGTTCGTATGGATCAATCTGGCTCACTTGTCAATTCCCTCAAAACTAATGTCTGCGCACAATAACTTAAAGACCACACCTCAAATAAACAAACTGCGTATCACAGACGCACAGATAATGAATGAACATGCCTATGCATCGATATGGCCTTTAAATCCGGACGTGCAGTGCTTACATGCTGCATTTAGTTACCTTCGTCTAAAAGAACCTCGTGTTTAGTCTTCGTTCAATCAGTCAACAGTCTCTCCGCAGATTCTTGCACACATTTCTTGTTTGCTCGCTGGAGGTGCTCAGTGGCTCTTTTAACTTGCTTCACGCTGCGAGGTGTCTGCGCGTCTTTTCACGTTGTTGACGTTTGCGCAGAGGACTGTGAGAGACAGGTGTCTGCTGCGGCGGACTGTGTTATCTATTTATAGGCGAGGCCGCCTGCGAGCCCGTTCTGCCTCTGTCTGGTTCTGCGCACAAGATTATTTGGGCTTTTCAAGGTCTTAAAGAATCTGGGGCAGTATCTGCCAGTGTTTTGGACTACAATACCCACGAGCGAGTCGCGTTATTTGGATAACATCTCGCGAGTTTATCTACAACATTGGGTTGCCAGGTTTTTGCTGCTATGTCACAAACTGTATTCGTGCCGTTGCCATGATTACATACGTGTTCATGCAGACGGAACAGTTTGAGTTTCAGAGCAGACACAGACAACAACCACAATGCATACAACAAATGTATCAGTATATGTGGATGTTAATCGACTAATCAGTTTATCCCTAGGTAAAGTTATTTATTTCAAGAATGATCCATTACAGGATGTAAGAACACTTCACTGTACATTAACCTTTAAGAAATACTTCTCATGTTATATAGGTGACCCAACTCCACATGGTTAGGTGAAATTCAGCATATATTTACTTTATTTAGTTAGTTAGTTATTTAATTGTGTTTGGCATGTGAAACCTAATTCTGACAGATACACAATGACGTTAATAATGTAAAATTTCTCAATTAAACATGATTAAGTAAGAGTATAATATCTTACAACATGGAAATTATTCAAAGCACCAGTGTCTCATAATAAAATATGAGACAGCATTTATTAGATCAATTGCACAGTGTTCCTTTTATGTTAAATTATTCTAACTGGAACTTTTTTATTAAACCGCGTTAGTCTTAAATTATTAAATGTTTGCTTAAAAGAAAAAACAACAACAAAATAGGTGGATTGGGGCTTTAGACGCTTTGGTTGTGGGTTCCACTGGACCAAACCTGGCAACCCGGGAGTCTGGCCATAGCGCTGAAAAACTTGTTGTTGTCGGGGAAAATGGCGTCAAACGTAGAGGCCCCGGAGCGCTGGTACCTCGCCCTTCTCGGCTTTGCGGAACATTTCCGAACATCCAGTCCGCCCAAAATCCGGCTCTGTGTGCACTGTCTACAGGCAGTGTTTCAGTTTAAGCCCCCGCAGAGGATCGAGGCCCGGACACACCTTCAGCTGGGCTCGGTTCTCTACCACCACACCAAGAACAGCGAGCTGGCCCGCAGCCACCTGGAGAAAGCGGTGAGGGACGTTCGAGCTAGGAAAGAACGGGGATGCGGCGGAGAAGCGGACGGGTGTAGGCCGCAGTCGTCGATAACGGCCAACGCCGGAAATCCTTAAATAGCTGTTTATTCAGGAAGGCTGTATTTGTAAAGAAACTGAAATATAAGATTTGTCCGCCTTCCCCCCCCCCCAATATATATAAAACATTCGTCCCGTGTCGGCCGCTTTCGTTCTTTCTCTTGTGCTAGCTAAATAAGCCGCTGTATGGGATTATTATTTGTTCATAAAGATAGCAAAACAGACAATATGACGCCGCTAACCAGTTGTTCCTTTTGTTTTGCAGTGGTTCATATCTCAACAAGTCCCTCAGTTCGAAGATGTCAAATTTGAAGCTGCCAGCATTTTGTCAGAACTCTTCTGCCAACAGGTAAGCTCATTTTGGGTACATTTAAAGTAACCTTGATTATTATTGTTATGTAGAGGCAACTTTAGCGTAGCTGCATACATTCATCACTTCTTACCACAAAGTGAAATTGACAAGGTGCTAGGAGTTGTTGTGGTGCATGCTGGGTAGGCTGGGAATTGGTATTTATTATTGACTATTGTTTTTTTGTTTTTTTTCATTACATTTTCAGAATTTGGTGGACTCTGCAAAACCCCTTCTGCGCAAGGCCATCCAGATTTCACAACAAACACCATACTGGCACTGCAGATTGCTGTTCCAGTTGGCGGTATGTATCAGTGTCACTGCCCCTGTTGGGGTGATATTGTTTCACGAGTCATTGTCATGTGAAGGTCCAACAGTGTTTGAGCTGAAATGAGAACAAATTCACAACAGCCTTAATACAGGTCTGGTAGTTAATCTGAGTGCAGTTTGCTCACTATGGCACTTTAGTTTTAGCACGATTTTGCCCAAATAGCGAAAGAGTCTCCAGTAACAACAGGAATGTTATCCTCTCTTTCAGCAACTTCATACTCTGGAGAAAGACTTGGTGTCAGCATGTGACCTGCTGGGGGTTGGCGCTGAGTACGCCCGTGTGGTTGGGTCAGAATATACCAGGTAAATGTCACCCAATCCTCTGTTGACTGCAGAGTTAAGGCTTTTAGTAATAATGGCATTTAACACCGCCAACTTCATCAAACATTACTATTGATCGGGGGAGCACAAGAACACAATAGTTTAAGTTAGTACAAGTATGAGTAATTAATCAATTATTATTTATTTACTACTTAATTTAGACCCTCACCGATTCACTTCCCTTCAGTTTGTTTTGTGTCATGTTTGTATGGAGGGGTTGCCATCTTAAAGGGTAACTTTGGTATCAACCACTAATGACTAATGGGGACAGCACATTTTGAATCTGGTCCAGTGTTGAGGAAGAGCTCTGAAGCTTGCAACCATGTAACAGGCTACACGTAATCCATATAGGGAATTGCGCATTGTCAAAATACGTCCATTAAAAGTGCTTGGTTTTGCTACTTACCAGCTCCGATTGTTATTATACGTGTCTGACAACATTGTGATAAGGAAACTACGGATAAATTAAATATTGTTGGTACCTTTCACTGTGAAATCTCCTCTGGGGCATAGCGCCACAGCAGCCACAGGAACACCACCAGTCTCCAGAGCCTCGCAGCCTCGCAGCAGCTGGTTCACCTTCTTCTGCCCGTTGCCCCTCTCTGTTCCTCATCATCTGCTCTTGTAGGAGCACTTCATCCATATATGCATTGAATTTAAAGGCCTCACCCAATAAGCTACATATTCAGCCATGACATTGAAAATCTTTTACATAGCACTAAGCTATGCTTTCTATACTCCAACACAACAAACTCTTCCCAGCTGACACTACAACAAAACACCTCACCTCTCCAGGGATTTCCAAATGAGAATTCTCCTTGAGAGAGACTTGGTGACACAGGGGATCAAGCAAACCTTGCATTTCACTGTAGGGTGGTGTTGTCAGGCACTTACTGTATAATAATGATCTGAGCCTGCCAGTAGAAAAAAGGAGCACCTTTTAATGGATATATTTAGGCGATGAGCAATTTCCCAAAAGGATTGTAACCCGTTTCACAGGCTGTAGCACTCTTACTCGATACTGAACCAAATTCCAAACTTGTTGTCCTCATTAGTCGCTTTGACACAAAAACAAACCAGACTAGTTGGACACTCAGAGAGCGCAGATGTCTGCCAAGGTGCTTTGTCTCTGCAGTGATATTTGAGGTGGCTGTTATGCTTTGTTGTATGTTTAGCACACCATTAACTGTAATTACAGCGGGTTCAGGCATGTGTGACGAATTTAGTTTCCATTTTTCCACAGACACCATTCCATTTAACACTAAAAATAATTCCTACATCCTTCCAACTATTTTCATGAAAATCATCCCAGTAGTTTTTCCACAATCCTGTTGACAGGCAGCAAAACAAACGGCATGTTGCTGACTTCTTGTTCCCAATATTCATCTACAGAAGATTAAGTGCTACAAAATACAGGAAACATCATTTACATTTGTCAGATTATATACACTAAATCAAAGTTTTGTTTAGCTACTTGGCACATTTTATTTTTTCATTTGCATTTTCTTTACATTGTCTAGTTGTTGTGGGTACAGAGAAATCACATAATCTGTACCAAATAAAAGACAAAACACTGTAAAATTCCCATTGCATTGCAAATAATTAAGTTGTTCAACAAGTAAAATGTTGCTCTTGTAAAGCCTTTGAAACAAATGACCCTTCTCTTGTGAGACACATTTCATCACCTCTGAGTAAATTTCACTGTGGTATTCTCCACTGACCCTTGCCACCAATGCAACTGAAACAAAGTGTTTATAAATACTGATTCATTTTGAGAACGTCTTTTTTCTTTCTAGGGCTTTGTTCCTCCTCAGTAAAGGAATGGTGAGTTGCTGCTTTACTTTTACTTCGCTATGTGATTTGTGCTGTTACATCACGACACTACCACTAACAGTAATAGTGGTTATTTTGTAACATTTTAGTTAAAAACAAAAGCAATGAACATCAAATTCTCTCACGTTTTGATTTTCCTGATGTTTTTTTCTTCGTCCAGTTGCTGCTAATGGAGAGGAAGCTTGGGGAGGTGCATCCTCTGCTCACACTGTGCGGAACTATTGTCGAAAACTGGCAGGGAAACCCAATCCAGAAGGAGTCCCTGAGGGTCTTCTTCCTGGTTCTACAGGTTACACACTACCTGGATGCTGGACAGGTAGGAAAACCAGTCTGGAAGGTTTAGATAATTGGGGGTGGAACATGCATGCATATGTTGATTTAATATGGGGATTAGGGATGGTGCATCTGTTTTGATGTCTGGTTGTCTCAAAGTACGTGGAGCAGAGATATGATACATTGTCATGCGCGTGTATCCCCAGGTGAAGAGTGTGAAGCCGTGTCTGAAGCAGCTGCAGCAGTGCATCCAGACCATTTCTACACTCCACGATGATGAGATTCTGCCCAGCAACCCAGCTGACCTCTTCCACTGGCTGCCCAAGGAGCACATGTGTGTCCTTGTCTATTTGGTAATGCCACTTCTCTTTCTTTGCTACATAAAAGCCTCTGAAAGTGATCATCTTCCAAAACCAGGGCAGCCATTACTTCTTCAAAATCTGCAATGTTGTACAGATTAAAAGCAAACTATTCTCTAATTCTCTCTTTTAAATGGGTTTTTAGTTTGATTTAGTGTAGTCCATAAGTGGTTTTAGGTCATGTAATCAAGCACTGCCGTACGACAGGATGAGTGTCCAACTAGTTTTCAGAAAAACATTTCCTGAGCTTGTCAGTAGGGCTGCAGCTATCGAATATTTTGGTAATCGAGTATTCTATCGAATATTCCATCGATTAATCGAGTAATCGGATAAAGACTACTTTTTCTTAATTAAAAGCCCAATATAAATACAATAACAATAACAGACAGATCGACTTATAGATAATCAACCATTTTCTTATTTAAGAAAAATTGACATTTATTGTTAACATATTATTGCAACAGTAGGTTAAACCGTTTCAGTCAAAATTTCCAATATAATAAAAAAATTACTTTCATATGACGGTACGCCCAGCTCATCCTTGCAATGACAGGCAACACCACGATGTTTTCCTTAATTTTTTAATTTAAAATAATCCACACCTTCGACATCTTCTGTCCTTTCTATTATACTATTGGCTTGCGCGTGTTGCTCATTTCCGCTGTCTTCACTGTCTTTCGTGTCCTGGACACCCGGCAGCATCATTCATTCAACCAAACTGAGTAACACCACTTTCATTCTCAGTAGAACGGCGTTGCAAGGATGGGGAAAAGTAATTAATTAGATTACTCCTTTACTGAAAAAATACGCCGTTATACTTAAACGCAGTTATCCCAACACTGTAGGGGACGCATAGCCTGTACATAAAGCACGTTGTGTCACCCCTGAAAAGAATCCGTGCGAAACGTGAGCTTTAAATTTAATTAAACGAGGCTTCGAGGCAGAGGAAATTCCTCGATCATTTTTTGTAATCGAGTTACTCTAGGAATCGTTGCAGCCCTACTTTTCAGCTTGCCTTTGGAACTTGTAAAATGAAAATGGTATCATATATATTTGATACTTTGTTGGTCTTCTGTTGTGCTTATATCATCTTATAGGATGCACACTATTCTGGTGTCAAGCCTGTACCAGATGGGAGATGTTAGATGTAATTTGAGGCTTTTGACCGTGGAAATAATAGTCACAATTGTTTTGAAAGGAGAGCACAAAGACGAGACCTTTTTGCTGTTTTTTTCATAATTTGGTTATTATTCTTTTAGGTAGCTTGTAAGATTGATATGATAACTGTATTAATAAACTAATGAAAACCAATAATAAAGCCTTACTAGATGACAGTTGGTGAAGCTTTTTGTATTATCCCCATGGATAACTCGATACAGCTGCAGTGTTTCAGATTCAGTTACTGTGGATCTTAGTTTCTTTTTAACATGCTCTTTATTAGGACTAGGCAGTGTTTAATGTGTACTCTTTCTTCTTATTTCACAGGTGACAGTCATGCACTCCATGCAAGCAGGCTATTTGGAGAAAGCCCAGAAGTACACAGACAAGGCCCTAATGCAACTAGAGAAACTAAAAAGTAAGTACTCAACTTGTTACAGCAAGTATTTAATCACAAATAACCATAGAATGGCGAGCTGTGTTATTTTGAACTGTAATTTATTTTCTACACCACTTGTTTGTGTACGCGTTTTAATATTTATCTCCCCATTTCAGTGTTGGACTGCAGCCCCATCCTCTCTACCTTTCAAGTCATTCTACTGGAGCACATCATCATGTGTAGACTTGTCACGGGCCACAAGGCCACTGCATTACAAGAGGTACATTGTTTCTGTGTCCGAGGTCATTTCTTGAGTTTTGTTGTATTTAATATTTGGCAGAGTGGAAAAGAGTCGACAGTGCCCTTTAGACTTTGATTTTGTTGCATGTCACAGAAACTATTTTGCATACTTGACCTTGTGAAAGTGAACACTGACTCTATGTTTTGTCAATTCAGATCTCACAGGTGTGTCAGCTGTGCCAACAGTCCCCCAGGTTATTCACCAATCACGCTGCTCAGCTTCACACGCTATTAGTGAGTATTTTCAACCTAAACCCTCATTAACTTTTGTGTGTACAACCGTTTGGGCCTGAGAGTGATCCAGGATACAGCTGCAAGCCAAGACAAGTTTCAGAACATGCTCACAAAGTTAGATTAAACTAAAGTGACTGTTTACCTGTGGAATCTACTGAAAACATCAAGTTAATACTTAATTTTCAGCTGTTTCACGTTTTTCAAGTTAAAAGAAATTGTTTGGAATTTGTGCGATCACATTTACATTTAAGGATTTATCGTTACAAAATATACCTCCGTATTTAAAATCCTGTTACCTTAAAATAGCCTGAAATAAAACACCAAAACACACTGCCATGAGTAATAAAGCAGTTTTACATTCCAAAATATTCTTAAGTAACCAAATGTTCCCTGTTTTGATGATACATTTAATAAATTTGAACCGTAATAGTCAATCTCTTCTTATTGCTCTTTTCATACCCCAGGGTCTGTATTGTATCTCTGTGAACTGTATGGATAATGCAGAGGCACAGTTTACCACAGCCTTGCGGGTGAGTACATGGTGATTTTGTTGCCTTTCCTCAGATACTGTCACCAATATCTTCCTCTGTCCTCTCTTTTTCTCTCCTTTTCTTTTCTCTTCTTCTCTGCTACAGCTGCTCTCTCTCCTCCTCTCTCACACTCACATGTCCGTGTTGTTGTATTTCAGCTCACCACACACCAGGAACTGTGGACATACATTGTAACCAACTTGGCCAGTGTCTACATAAGGGAAGGAAACAGACACCAGGAGGTCAGTTAAGTAATGAACTAATAAAGGGGCCTCCTCTTTAAATCACAAGAGAGTAATGCAAGGGACCACTTCTAAAGTAAGCCATGTTTGTGGTTTATCCTGATCAATACATTGCTTATGGCTTATCACAGATATAATAATGTTGGTGTATATAGAGGAACAAGAAATGACTGCATTAATTTAGAAAGTGTTGTAGTTACATAGTTTGTCCACCAGAGAGTGCTGACAAGTTACTTTTACAACTGTAAAATGTCCCAGTCAGTACTTTGATAATCAAATTTTAACTTAACTTACAAAGTTTTTAAATTCCTATCCTCTTCTAAGAAGTCTGTGGATTGAATTTATATTTGATGAAAGCACTGTTATTTTAAAATAAATTAAACATGAGTACAGACAATCCTGTAACTAACAGGCACACTTTTAAACCTAAATTTGATTTCTTTTACAGCTGTACAGCCTCCTAGAGAGAATAAACCCAGACCATAACTTCCCAGTAAGGTAAGAGCCATATGACATTGTACAGTTTGTGTGTGTATATAACACAGGAGAGTACATTAAAGCAATGCATTTTATTGAAACTGGTTCAGTTTGTTAAATATGCAAACATTATCTTTGATTCAGCTCCCATTGCCTCCGTGCTGCAGCCTTCTACATCAGGGGACTCCTGTCCTTCTTCCAAGGACGCTACAACGAGGCCAAGTACGACAAATCTTGAATAGTTTTGTGCAAACACACCCACAGATCCACCTTTTATTATTCATGTTATACATGTTGTACATATATATATTGTTGTGTTGCAGACGTTTCCTCAGGGAAACCCTGAAGATGTCTAATGCTGAGGATCTGAACAGACTGACTGCCTGCTCCCTGGTTTTGCTGGGCCACATCTTCTATGTACTGGGCAACCACAGAGTAAGACTAAATATAAGACAAATGTGCAAAGTGTTTGCACAAAAGCTGGCTTGATTCTCATCTTACACTCTTTGGAATTGCATTTGGGTTGAACAACAGGTGTTCGAGCAACTAGGTCACCAGAACAGAACATTTTTGTTTAATCTTTTATAACTGAATCAGGATCAGAAGAAAATGTAGTAATTTATCCAATCTGTTCTTGTTCATCCCCTTGATGTTCTATAAGCCGCTCAGACTTCATTTATAAAACCATTTATACATTTTGCACAAAACAAGAACACTTTGTACGCTATTAAAATCCTGATTTATAAAGCTCTCTACACACCATTTTTCTTTTTTATAACGAATTTATCTTGATTTATCTTGTTATCTTGACAAGATTTTTCCGCATCCAGGCCTCATGTCCTGTCTTGTCATCTCCTACAATTAACCTCATATGGTTAATGAAGTGTCTGTTTCTGAATACAGATATGCACATAAATCAGCTTATTTAGGCTGAGATTGAGGCCAGATGAACTTTAGACTCATTATTGTTGTGGCAAAAACAAAAATAAGTGGCACCAGAGAATGAAGCCAACTCAGTAAAGCTGAATCATCTAGAAATTAGGAATTGTCCTTCGTTAATGGTGTTTCACAGAAGGAGGTGCACCGCAGGTAAATGGACCTTTTCATTCCTGTGCTCACGTAAGATGACAAAGCAAAAAAAAAAAAACAAGTTGTATGAAGACACAAGGTGTAGATCATCTGACAAAGAAAGATTGTGAAATACTATAGAAATATGTAAAATATAATGATTTGTCAACACCTTTATATGGTCTGCTCCAGTTTAACAGTTTAAATCCTCCTCTCTTACTGACCAGAGTAGCCACAACAACTGTAAACTTCAGTTCCTTTTGCTGTAATAACTAAGTTGAGCCTTCAGTTTTATTCAATTTGTTGACACAGATGAAGTAATGTGAGGGTTAATAATGTGTGTAGATTGTTTATTATTAATTGGGACGGACAAACTAAAGTCTTATGTCCATTAATTATCCAAAAAAACTACTACTTTTCTATAGGATGTAATGGCATGCACGTATTTCAAAACCCTGATGTTTTTAAATGAGAATCATTGTTGACGGTCTTCCACCCATTTTGTTGTCTAAAAAGTTGCCCTTTTCTCGTTTAGGAAAGCAACAACATGGTTGTACCTGCCATGCAGCTGGCCAGCAAGATCCCTGACATGTCTGTTCAGCTCTGGTCTTCAGCATTGTTGAAAGGTACGTAATGACCTTTCCCATATCTCATCAAAACATAGACTATCTTAGATTTGTTACTTGTTAACACATTAAATGAAAGCTCTGGCTTCGCTGACATTCTTACTGTGAGAATACTTGCCTTTCTTGAGAAACGAGCTGTGGTTGAAGGAAGATTGTGACCATGTGTTGTGCTTTCAGACTTGAACAAGGCCCTTGGGAACACTATGGATGCTCACGAAGCAGCCCAGATGCATCAGAACTTTTCCCAGCAGCTGCTGCAGGACCACATCGCTGCCTGCAGCCTCCCTGAGCATAACCTCATCAGTGTATGTGAAACAGATGCATGGTTCTTAAAGTTTACATTTCACCATCCCCCTCCTCTCCTCCTCGTTGTCACTTTTCACTCAAGCGCCGTATTGGAGTTTCATATTTATATTTTATCTGGTGTATCTATCGTCTGTGTCTATGTTTTGTAGTACTGAGATTACAGTGTTTCTCTGTCTGTCTTTCAGTGGACTGATGGCCCTCCCCCTGTCCAGATCCAAGCCCAGAACGGCCCAACCACCAGCCTTGCAAGCCTGCTATGAGAAACCACCTGTCTGACTGGCATATGACGGTAGCTGGTACACAAGCAAGAGATTAATGCCTAACAACCTGCTATCAGACCATTGTAGCTGAGATTTGAGAGGATTTTAAAAGGTCACAGAGTTTTGGCTTTCACTTTATTTGCTTCTCAAGATTGCTTCCTGATTGTCTGCGATCACATTTTTAATTGCTGTAAATCAATTACTACTGTCATACATGTATTTCACACTCTTTGATGGCATGGACGCTCACAGGGCATAAAGGCAGGGTCGGGCTCTTGATTAGCGTAGCGAAGGACACATAGCGGCGTATGAAAGGGATTCTCTGCCTCAGATATGGGGAACCCTTCTCTACGTTTGCCAGGTTTCTTTTCCATTTATTGGAAAAACAAGAGGGTAGATAGGGGGGCAGTAAAGAAATGTAGAGGAAATTAATTTATTCATGTTGATATTTTTGTAACTGTTGGTAAATATTTTACATCTGGCCTTTTTTTTTGTATGGATCCTTTTTTTGTTTTGTTTTTTTTTTGTTTTTTTTTTGTTCATGCATGGACGTTACTGATGTGGACTCCCTGTACACTAGTTTCTGACCTGGGTTGCTAACAATAAATTCTTGGTAGATATTTTTTGCACAAAATCCATATTAGAAAGAATAGAGACACCTTGTAATATATTTTCACACAGTAATCATTTCAAAAGTTTCATTATACAAATTGGCAGTGTACTTTGTATTGGGGCCGTGCAGAATCCGCTGTGTACGGTTCCTTTATGGACCAGAATATGCCTCTGTTGGGTCTGTTAATGAGCAAATCATTGTTTAGACTTCGGGAGCTTACAGTAATCTTCATCAGATATTCTAAAGGTGAATTTATTTTATTGTTATATTTTAATTTCTCTTGATAGTTCTACTAAATGGTTTCTTTACAGTAAGTTTGTATAGATTTGCCACTCGTTGAACCTTTATTGTACAGTGACATTTTATAAAGTCAATTTAGTAAAGTGTGATATGTATTTTTAGCTATCCTATGTAGAAATCTCAATGCTTGGTATTTAAGGCACTCTGTAAGGACACAGTTTAAACTTGAGTACTAGCCATATTCTATCCAATGCCTATGTTTTTAATGCTTACATTGTTTTCAATAATTTTCCAATAAAAATACGATTGAAATTTTGTAATTTACTGATCAGTTTGTAGTTATTATTCTATTTGATGAGTTTGTGTTATTTTGGGTTTACTGGGCACATGATTGTTTAATAATCATGTTTAGTTAAACCAACCTGGGTCACTCATAGATCACTAGCTGAA
>NW_023339674.1:18935802-18947513 GCF_004916995.1 Morone saxatilis | reverse complement strand
AAACAAAAACTAACATTTCTAGAAGACAATAAATTTAACGGCTGCCACTATGTAAACGTGCAAATGGCTAAAATGTAAAACCAAAACAATTACATACTGTATTGATTTTCTCTTGTTAATCAAATTGATCAGTTGATGCTTTACAGAAAGAATATGTAATTCATTTGTATCTTAGTTTACAACAATTAGTTGTAAATTCATTCTTTTTAACTTTGTTTCCGATGATTGGTTTCACTCAGATCTCTCTGTATCAAAGAACTATTTGGCAAATCAATTAGCTCCACAATACAAAGTCGAAGTACAATAAAGACACTGCATTCTGTTTGGGATTGGTAAAACTTAGTGGTAACTGGTCCCATTTTCTGCTTTTCATTTTGGTGTAACAAGCTACTGGATCCGCTGGGATATCTGTGTCTGCAGGATCTCTTTATATACATATACAGTAAAACTTTAGTTAACAGCCCGGGATTTTATTTGCTTCAGTCACTGAATCCAACCTGCCTTTACTTGGGGAAGGCCTTTCATTTCTTTTCCCTAAAACTCTTAAGAGCTTAAAGCTTTTCAGTAAAGATGGGAAATACTATCAATTATAAAAATGTTGCTATCAATAACATAGAATTACAAATCATTCATCTGATAATTTGATACTTTGGTGCTCATAGTTTCCGTTTTTTGGGAGTTGCTGAAGCTGGCGACCCTGTTAGCTTTAAGAGGTTTTATACATCCAAAGGACTTCTATAAAATCCAGACCAGGCATCTAATGAGACCTACGTTTATTTGTGAAAATATGTTGCCACACCAGGCTAGCTTGTCAGGAACAACACCATGAGAATGGGTTCTCAATTCTTACATGAAATTGATCATTTGCCCCACTCAGAAGTGCATTTTACAAGCTATTCGAGTCCTGTGTGGAGCAGTAAACTAAATCTACACATACATCTAACATGTATCCTCTGGGGTTGATACTGCACAAATACAAAGCAAAACTTGGGCTTTGTGCTGACTATGAACCATTGTTGAGCAATCCCACTGGCCAGGACTTTTGTGCCCACCTCCATTCCTGCACCTGTTTGTTGAGCTAGTGTGGAGAGGGGAGAAATGAGAAGAGGGCTGCTGCTTGCGTGCCTCTGTTGCTATATGTAGCAGCCCCCAGCAGCTTGAATTGAGATAAACCTGAGAACACTTTCTTCGTATTGTTGCTAAGGCTGTCTGCAGAGGGCAAACTTAGATTCAGAGGTGATTATTATTAGGCAGGAAAAAGGGGGGCTCTCAGTAAGTGAGAATAACCACAGGAATCCCCACACCAGCACCAGGTCACAACCTAGTAGTGGCCCAACATGGTTGCTGAGCTGTGCAGTCCAGCTTTGTCACATGATGCTCCTGTGTCTCTGGGTGTACTTCAGGAGCACCCTGAGGACAACAGCGTACCTCAGGAATGGGAAGAGGCTCTCTGGAAGGTGGCAGGGCTTAGTTTGGACTCTTACAGCAAATGTTTGGAGCGCCTGTCTCTGTTGATCCTGTAGCTGCTGCAGGGTCCTCTGTGGTCCCAGGAAGACCCTAAAGCCTTAGGCAGTATATACGGCCATTCCCTTAGGGACTTAGGCCATATATACTGGCAGTGGGCCAGATCCACTGTTGCGTCTGCTGTGCAACCAATAGTTCTGTTCTCCTTCAACTGCCATCCCATGGGTTATTGAACTGTTAATTATCCAGCATAAACAAATTTGCTCAAAACATCTAATTTTATTTAACAGACCTAATTAATTACCTTCAAATTATACAGGTTATATTTTAAATGAAGTATGATTCATTAAACAAAAAATGTATTTACTCCACCTGTTATGTTGCCACTGAAACCCCCAGTACACACACGTATTCTGCTTCAGCACAATACTTGACTGTATCCTCATACCTCCTGTTTTGATATGTGGTGGTAAAATGACAATAACCAGTTTGATGCTTTTAAAACAGTTTTGACAATTTTGAATACATTCTTATTAAATTATTAAATTATTTTGTGACCATGCCTGAATCTGAGCTTTCTTGATATCTTAATATATAAGGTTGATCGGTCAGCCGTCAAGTGGATTAGTGACCCAACGCAGTGGCCAGATAATGCTTATCCGGACTTCTATACATATTTAAATCACCAGGTAAATAACCAACCTGTTAATAAATAACTATATGATCTGTGATGAGGTTTAGTAGGGATCATATATATGATCACATTTTTATTTTATTTATTTCATTAGTTTTACCATGATGTTTTACCAACAGGATGAAGAGCCTAGCTGAAGCACTGCAAGCAGACCAGGCAGGTCTGTCAGTTTATCCCTTGAAAGTGTAAGGAGTGCGATGTGACTGCAGACAAGACCTGCTTTGAGGCATGGCACAACTAAGTATTTGGATAAAAACAGGACCTATCTGTAAAACATGTAAATGTGGGATTTGAATACATTTCTGAGATTCAATTTCTGTTTTGTTTTATATTTAAAATACATTCATGTGATATCACTGCAGCATACATATTCTGATATCCCAGGTTGTCCTGAAAAAAGTATAGTAAGTACATAACTTGATTCTACATCACAGGGTTAATGTTATACAAGCATGATTACACAAGGAAATGATTACACAAAAACGGCCTAGACCCTTAATGCGAGTTATTGTCCCTCTGCTGAGCAGAGACTGCCACTGCTGCTTTGCCTGTTCTGGGTTATATTATAGACTGACCTACTCTAATTTTACTATTTAGTATTTGTTTTCTAATCTTCGTTTTTATTGGACTTTTTCCTGTTCTTATTTAACCGCCTTTTGATAATTTTATTGAAATTTTATTGTATTTTAATATTGTTGGGGTTAAGTAGTTCTGCTTTTAAATTGCTTTTAATGAAGGATAGGTCTATACACCTATAGCAGTTCCAGTATCAGGTTGATAACGCAATGCATTCATGTGTTATTGCAAGTTTCTTAATTTAAGCATTTATATGCTGATGTGAGAATTATATGTCATGCTATTTCACTATGAAGCTGACACATTAAATATAACACACTAGCAAACAAGTCTTTTCTGTTGCCTGTGGTTTTCTCCAGAGCACAAACAGGGACATGATGACGTACTTTGTGTAAGAGGAGTGCCTGCTTGAGCTTTTTTACATTTTCCCCACCTGTCTGTGAGGTACACACGTTCATAAAAGGAATGTTCCTGTCTGTGACCCAGAAGTGTCTCCACCAGAGTTGCTTGTACACCAGAAAATGATAAAGTCAACCACTTCTGGGTAGTGAATCTGCACCTATCACCTGCTGTCTACTTCACAGGCCCCACTTTCGTCCCGACTAACAAGGTTTGTTAAAATAATAGTTTTAATAATATTTTTTCTCTCTCTGGTAAAATCATACTCATTTCTAGGGCCAGTGCTTTCCACATTGCTACAGTGAAATGTGATACATGCTATGCACATTGTTATAGAGGAACTCTCTGATTTTTCAATACAGGTGTTCAGTGCAGTGCACGTGCAAACACATCAAAATCACTTGCATAAATAATGGATTGTGTCAGTGCAGTTATGTTGCTATGGACCAGGTTGTGTCCAAGTGTATGTCATACACACACATTACATTAGCAAACAACAGGGAAACTCTTTGGACATTTTGAGGATTTAATTTGAGAGCTTTTTTCTGTATTTTATGTTTATGATCCACAGAGCAGTGAAACTGTGTCCGTATGAAAAGGAAGGGCTGATCTTGAGTCAGGAATATCTTCAAAGATCTGGTGTCAAGGTAGCTTCCCTGGTGACAGACCAACACACCAGGATTCCAAAGTTTATCCAGGAACAAAAATCAGACATTGACTGCTTTTCTGATGTGTGACATTTATGTGAAGATGATTTATGTAGTTTATCTAATGTTTTCAAACTGTTCTAAGCACTCACCAAGAATTTTAATGCCACATCCAAGAAAAAAGACTATAAGTAGGTCAAATTGTGGCAAAAGAGCATACAAAAATCACCTCTACAGGCCAGTCTGGTTCTTCCAGTGGAGGAGAAGGACACATTGGAAAAAGTGGACATCTCTTCTCAACCACATCCACAGTGTTCATGTCCATGATAATTTAATTTAATTAGAATCCTGTAATGTAGTCTGAGCTATTATGCACTCATCATCTTTTATGTATTTGTTACTGTCTACTCCCTCTAGCAACAAAGGCCACCCCACCTACCAGCTGGAGAAGGTGCTCATGGATGAACGCTCTCTACCAAATGTGTGCCTTGGAGGGGTAACACAGTCTCATTCTGCACCAAAAAACCCACTTTGGGATGCTTGGCAGGTAAATGATATACTAATCATGTTGTCGATACAGTGTAATAACAGGGCACCGGAGAGCCATCATTTCAAAACCTTTTATTTGGGAATATTCCTGTTTTACATATGATTTATCTGCTGCCTCTTTATTTTCTGGGGCCAGTATCTATTAACAGTAACTATTTTGGAGTAATCTCATACAAATCCGTGTCATTTTGGCTGATTTTGGCACCACCTGAGGCAAGGTGTAGGACTACATTTGCTAGCATGACAAAATTATAAACAGGCAGTAAACACAAAATGTATCTTTGTTTATGCAGTTACTTTGGTAACAGTAGAGACAATATAAATTACTCAAACTGTATGCTATGTCATGTGCTGTCTCCTGTGTTTCAGAACAGCGGTTCCCAACCTAGGGGTTGGGATCATCACAAGGGATCACCAAAGCTTAGCGAGGGTTGCGAGGCCTTCTTGATTTTAAGGTGTGTACGAAAACTTTAAATATATACACAGTAGGCCTATATTTTAGCAGTTTGTTCATGTCTGTGAAGAAAACTAAATGAAAAAATTGTTCACATTCATATTTTGATTACTTAACTTTAGTGCTGTTCCCAGGAGGTGTGTAATGGTCGTCATGACGACAGCCTAATCTGTCTATTCCTTGTTCTTGTCTTGTTTTCTTTTACCATGGCAGTCCAGATTTGACACCGCTTTTCCACACATGCAGTTGTCATTGTCTTCCTCCAGCATATCGCCTGCCTCTTTGTTCCTGTGACTTACCTCCTGCCTCAGCCTATCTCTGCACTGGTGCTCCTTTGTCCTTCATTGTGGCCGCTGTGACACACATACAAACATGTCATTACTCAAAAACTGATTGACAAATGTCCAATACTTCTATGAAATGAATTAACATTGTATTGAATGGATGAATAATTGTGTAAATAACAGATATTCAGAACAGTCCCGTACTAATTTAAATGGGAGGTTTAAAACCTGTGAACTCCCCATCTTCATCAGGGTACTCCTGATGCATACAGAGCACAACACAGGTATGACAACCCGGTTGTGCTTTCCCAGGTATCCCCAGCACCAGGAAACAACACATATGTAGGCCAGGTAGGGAGCACGCCCGTAATGACAAAATATTTAAAAACAATCATATTTATCTCGGTTTGTTTTTGGTAGGTGGTCTCCTGTCTCTGTAATTGGAATACTATGTGACATTGTGGAGCTGTCATTCTTAAATAAATATCAATATGACAGGTAGAAAAAAACATTCAAACACTCTGTTGACTAACAGCGTATAAGCACCCAGATGCCTAAGTTATTGGTCTGAATTTAGAGGCTATTGTATGTGTTGAATTATATTTCTTGGTGGATGTTTTGCACCACTGTATGTATGTACGCACCAGTTTGTGCTTTAGCGAACGTTGTTCCAATGATTGGTTTGGTTGGTCTCCTTTGCTTGTATATAGAAGTAACACGTGAATGTGAGCTGTTTATTATTAGGACAGAGTTTGTTTATTATTGGTAAATTGTAACATCAATATACTATGTTTGCCTATATATTAAAAGCAAACTATGTTGGTTTGGGCATGCATCGATCCTTATGATACTGTAATGTTGTGATCCTCCTCCTGTAGTTTATTTTTACACTGATAATCAACATCATATGCATTGCATAAATGGTGAAACCTGGTTCTTTAGTCCTAAACCTTGACAGTTTTTTTAAAAACAGGCTGTGTTTGATTAACACAAATGCAATTTCTACATATTCCAAATTAATCAATTTTAGTCCATTTACCTTCATCTCCAGTGGCTCCTGGTCTGCCTGGTATGTGTTCAGTGCATTCTGCAGAAAGCAGGCATTCAAGCAGACAGGCTCAAGGCCAGGATGAAGAGTCAAGCACCGTGGCTTTCAAGAAGCTCTCCACATTATATATTCTGAACCTGTTGGAGTATGTGTTATAAAGTGTTTTGGTGCCAGAGATTGAGTACTCTACTGACTGTGTATTCACACTTTTGATCACTGTGGAAGATACATTTGTTTAGCATTAAGCTCCTTGCCCAGACATTCTCGTGCTCTGTGGGTATCATTCTCCACAGATGCACCTGTACAATTATGCTACAGTAAAGTTATCTGAACGGTTAAGGGAATATTCTGTTGCCCAACTTGATTGTTGCAATTCAGTGTTGCAAAAGTGTAAGTCTTCAGTAGTCTCTGACCGACACAACATTCCTTGTTTTGAAGTAAAATGTATCTAAGTGGAGTGACAACTGTGGGAATGACAGCAAGTTGAAGAGAACATTTTAAGCTGAGTGTACAATTATGACTCTCTTAAGTCTCCCACTCTGGCTTTGAAAATTCCGTCCCTTAAATAGAAAAAAATCATACTTATTTCTTGAATGAATTTTGAATTGTGATTGTGTAAAAGGTATGAAAGACATGAAAGTCGAGTGAACGTTTTAAAGTTTGAGTGGGAAGATGTTGAAGATGAGTGGGTATGAAGGGTTTTCTAATTGACTGCCATTGTAACTTCAAAAGCTTCAAAGTAAGTCAAATATTTTGGGTTTAAATAATTTAAGTTTTAATGGGATTTGAAAGTTGAATAATTCAATAGACAGCTGAATGTATGAATGGAGTTTCTAGCTGGAATAGAGTGGATAAGAGTTGAAAATGTATGAAAAACTGTTGAAATATGTGAATTTTGACACGTTCTGTCCATTTATTTGAATGGAACTTATTTCCGAAAGTATGAAAATTGTAATGATAACAGAAAAGTCCCAATTAAGCAGGAAGTTTTAATGTTTGAATGAGGTTTATAGTTGAAAAATGTGGAAAGGGTCAAATGGATACATGACTTTGTACATTTGCCTATTTTTCTAAGTTGTAGTGTCTAAGTAAAGACTGTAAGAGGTGTAAGAGAGTAAGTTAGAGAAGCTTATAAAATAGTTATTATTCAGCAAAAAGTGATTTATTATTTTAATTCACTATATTATGTTTTTTGGGGTAGTCCTGCACACATAAACAGAGTATCTGGGAGGTTTCTGTCAGCAGCCCACACATCATTGTCATATAAACATATAATAAAAACGAATTAAATGAGTACAGTAACCGATCATCAAACAATACAAGTGTGGTGTTTAGTTATTCATATATTTAAATGTTATTCATGCTGGAGTTTATGTTCCCATTTAACGGCTGTCCTGTTGTTGTTTTTACTTTCCATACATCTACAGTGTTTACAATCTGGTAGTCACAAACGCAGCATTTTCCTTCTATCTCAGCAGTTGGAAACTTAACATTTCCGAGGTGTGTATGAACGCAGCATGACGCCGCCTGTGGTGGCTCATTACATTATCTGGCAACCGGAGTGGCAGCGGACAGAAGAGAGGGGATCCCCGGGATTTTTACACCGAAGCCAGCTAACTACTGACATCAAACATCTGAAAATCGCGGGGGAACTCGGTCAGGCTCCTCCTAGACTTCGTAAGTCCGCGTATTTCATTACCATAATCAACTAATTCAGTATTTTAATATTACATTGAATTATGACGACGAGGGGAAGTTTCTCTCTCGCTGTTAGCTCGGCTAACCTAAGTTAAGCTAGCTAGCATAGCTTGATCTCAGCTAACGTGCAAGGTAGGACTTTGTGTGTCGCTCAGCTACACGCACACACCTACCGAGTACGGACTGCCAGGGACGAACCGCCTCAAAGTACAGGGATATTAAAACTTCCCCGGCAAACTTGTGTTGGGATGCACCAATAGTAAGATATAATGTAAGTTTATCTTTCTCGTTTGACCATATTGAAGCTAGAAAGCGCCGAGACAACACTGTCATTTTCTGTGTGCAGTTATCGCTTGATTATTTGTGAACACATTTAGCGACTGTCTGTCTGTCTGACTGACTGACTGTCTGTCTGTCTGTCTGTCTGTCTGGGCAGCCGAGTGTCCAAGGAGTTAGCGTTAGCAGGCTAACTTAGCTCGCCAGCTAGCCTGTTAACACTAGCAGCTCAGTGAGATGGGGTCGCTTTCATTGTCCGTCGTGTATCGCTATTTGGCCGCGTACAGTAATCCGGATAAATATCACAACATCTATTACCACATGTAAAGGTGTGTTCAGCTCATTTTCCTATAATAACCGCTGGTGGCCACAAATGGCTGTTAGCTCGCCGTAGTTAGCCACTGGTTTCGCAGCCGGACAGATGGACAGGTTGTTGTTGGCAAGCCAAGTTAACGTTAGCATGAGGTAGCTTGTTGTTGTTGATGTGTTAGTTGGATATAGGTAACGACGGGTCTTCTTTTGGGCAAAGTTGGCTCACTAAAGTTTATAAACATCATAACCAGCATTGGCACCGGTTACTGCTAATCCGACTGTTCTTCTCAGCCGCTGATGGGTTTGATTTTGGGGTTTATGAGCCATTGATCTCAGAACTTTGTCAGATTAGCTCAACCGTGAAAAGCCTTTTGATGGAGGCGTAATGGTGGACGGTGGTGCCTCCGTCTGGGTGTGTGTCTCTCTGTCCACGACGGGTTGGTAGCCATCACCTACGCCAGACTGTAGACAACACAACGTCTACTTTGTATTTGCACCGGAATATCAATGTTTCTGTAACTGAGCTCGAGTTCACCACATAATGCGTGTAATGAGATGTCTTATTGTTAAGTCTAAGGGGCATCCTCTGTAACTACTACACCGTTCATTCCCCCTTGAAGCCACGTATTTGAAGGCATCCCTGTGCTATTACTCATTTGATGTTAATAGTGAGATGTATTATTTATGAGACGTGTGTCTGCATTAGCAAGGCTTGTAGTGACTGTTAGGGCTCAGCATTAGATGGTTTCTTTAGGCAGTCACTGCATCTGTGGCTCACGCTGTCTGAGTGGACACTTCAGGTCAGTTTTGTATTCACCTGTCTTTGAGGTGTGTTTTAGCTTAACAGCAGCGTGTATGTCCCCACCTCTGTGGAACAAATGCTCTCCTTTTTAGAGCAAGCAGACAGTTTGCACCCTTGGCTAGTGATGGGGGACACATGTCGCTTTGCATTTTATGATGGACCTTGGATTTGCCCGAGGAGGGGTGCCTCTTATGAACAGCCCTCCTGAGAGTGATGTAACCAGACAGGCATGACTTGGGATCCACTCTTATTCTGCTGCATCAGGGACGAAACTCTTTAAAGATACATCTGTATTTTTCACTACCCACTAGGTTGAGGTTTTTTTTTTTTTTTTGCTTTTCTGTGTCCTAGGCTCGAAGGTGACTTGCTCATGGTTGCCGTTGTTAATTGTTTATTATGTTAGTCTTGGTATTTGCAGGACCTTCCTAGAGGAATTTAATCTCACTTCAAGTGTTTTTTCAGTTCTGCTGAGTTACTTTGTGCAGTTAGCATGAATGTGAAGGATCTATTACACATAAATACAGTTTATGGATGTGAAAGATAAGAAAATTGACTTCGCTCCTGTTTCCATCTACATCTGGCTGTGGTGTTATCATAACAGCATCAGTGTTGCTCACTGTAGGGTGACGTTAACACAGCAGTCAGAGTCTGGTCGAGTGTGGGCCATGTCAAAATTCACCAGCTAGACGTTGTCCATGTGGGTGACAGATGGGGGACCCTCATTGTGTTTTGTTAAGCTAGGCTTGAGGAAAAGGTTTACTGTAGGGTTCTTAGGCCCATTCAGACGGCGGTAATCACTGGTTTATGAAGCAAAAGTGAAAGTGAAAATTGGCCTCCTGTTCTGTTGGTAGTTCACTTTGTAGCTTTGAAGCACTGTGCACAAAGTACTTTTTGCTGTATGCCAATGTTTAATTACTAGCATTTCGTTAATGTTTTAAAGCAGTTGTATGATTTGACTGACTTTGGTTCAGATCATGTAGTACTGAAGTCCATTTTATCTATATATCCCAATATGAGAAATTTGCCTCAAGTGGGGAAAAAAATGAAGATATGGAGCTGAGATGGATGGACAGACATGCATACAGATGTCATGCATACAGAATAGACCAACATAGTAAAATGACAGTATGGACAATGAGGATGACTAATTAATGATAGTGATCATATTTGATAAATATGGGTCTGGGAGAATGTTAACCAACTTGTAACTACTATACACACTGCTCACACAGATGGTAAAAATGAAACAAACACACAGAAAACACGAGCTGTAAGGTTCGATTTAAAGACCTCACCAGAGTCAGACTGTTGTCAGCAGGGAGGTTCTTCCAGAAGAAGGGGGGCACGATAGGAGAAGGCCCTGCAGCGAGCTCACTTCTTTATAACTCTGGGGACGGACAGGAGCACTGTATTTGGAGAACAGGACATGGAATACAAGGCCTTTGCTGCTACAGCACGAGAGAAAGAAGAAAACGTTGTTGCTATGCTATGCGTCTGTCACTCTACCAACACGTCCTATTACAGTACAGATTCCCCTAAAGTGTCACTGTGCACCGGCAGTGATAGCGGTTAGCTTGTAAACTTTCTCCAGGGGACTGTGTGACCCTGGTGTCTGTTAGATGGATTCAGTGGGACACTTGCACAGACTTCCTCTAAAACACCTGGATGTTTTGTGAGCAGTACAGTCAGAATCACAAGGAATGTTGTTGTGCTCTGTTTGTTGCATCAGATGCCAGACGACAGGAGTAGTCGTATTGGCCACAGGGTCCCACCCAAAGGCCTTGGGCAATTCTTGGAGCTGGAGGAGAGGAAAGGAAACGACTGTTTCTTGTTTACCCTGTTGGACTTCATATTGACTCAAGCGTGTGTGTTTACATTGTGTTTAGAGTGTGATCAGCGGTTAGAGGTACATACACTGAGTCAAGCGTTGGGGATTGTATTTAATGAAGCTAACCCCCTCAAGTTTTGGTTGTAATGCCCGATGCGGTACCACCCCCTGGTTCGGACTGGGTATGCCTCATTGTAGAAGAGTTCTGGTATCCTTTGACCAGGTGGACCATATGGCTTACAGTGATTGGCCCTTAAATTGTAAAAAGTGGTATTTGTTGTTGGGAGATTGCCCCGCATGCCAGTAGAGGCACGAGGAGGAGGAAGAGAAATTCCTGAATAAGTTCCTCCTCGCAACTAACTACACAACTAAGATGAGAGATGGTTTAAACTGATTTCATTTCTGTGTTTTAAAAAAAAAAAAAATAACTTAAAGTTGAACAAGACAAAAACAAAACATTACAACACAAATAACACCAGGCCAACTGCCACAGGTGTTTTGGCAGGTATTGTGCGCTCTTAGCCCCTGGAAAAGCCGGTTAAAAATATATTCCCATTCCCATCCATCCATCCAGTGCTGGATGCTGGCTAAACTATGTCACCTACTTGCCCCTGGCCACTTCTACAACTATACATGTTTACATTTTTGGATTTTGGGGCACTATTTTCAGAGCTATAACC
>NW_023339674.1:18935073-18935778 GCF_004916995.1 Morone saxatilis | reverse complement strand
TCACTTGTTACTATGGTACTAATAAACCTTGGATAATGTTGATGCGCAAGCAATGAGCATTTCTGGTCACAAGTGATGAACCACATGACAAGTATGGCCTGAAATGGCATCTCATCTGACTGAGGGCTAATTGCACATTTACAGGTTATGGAATACACATTTCTAAAGTTGTTTTTTCAGTCTGCCTCTAACAATTGCTTCCTCTGTGTGGCCAGTGCTGACACGGCAACTCTCAGTGCAGCAAACCGGCAGACCAGCAACTTGGATACATGCAGCAGCAAGGCATTTGTCCAAGGTGGGACAAACTGCCCTGCCTGACTCCCTGCCACATGGCTGTTTGGTGCAAATTTGCTGTAAATGCATTTCATCAGTGCCCTGTCATACCTGGTCTAAAAGTCATCAAGACATGGGTTAAAGGTCCAGTGTGTAACTTTAGGGGAGGATCTATTGCGAAATGGTAATTATAGATTATTCATAGGTATGTTTCTACTTAACTGTTATAATTCACTTGAATATAGGAACTGTTGTTTTTTTCTGCCACTATCTAAAGAGGCTGCCGGTTGCCTTCCATGGAGTCTGGTCCTTTAATTACACATTGAAGTTTGAGCTTACTGGTAACTTACCCAATTTATCATTAGCAAAGTCATCAATTTCTCAAATCGAAAGTTTGCTGTTGTAGACACAGAACATGTAGGGTGGAAAGGG
>NW_023339674.1:18934605-18935066 GCF_004916995.1 Morone saxatilis | reverse complement strand
GGGATAGTGTGAAGAATCAGGTGAAATCTGTAGCGTCACGCTAGAAACACAATGGTAAAAATAGTTCTGAAATGGTGCCCTCTGTGCTCGACTGCTTTGAGGTGTTCCACACACTGCATTGATTGCCCTTTACCACGTCACACTACATAGGGAAAAAATGACCTGATTATCATTCCTGAATCACACTGTCATTCCCACTGCCCTTTATATGTTGGATGAGTCCATTATCAGCCTTTGGGTGAAAATGACTTGGGTTAAAAGTCGTATTTTTAACAACCCCAACAGTCCTGGGTATGGTGATGCAGTAGCCTTTATATGCTTTATAAGAAATACACTGGGCAGTGGCCACCCAATGCTTATTTCTACTCTATCCAAAGTAGATGAAATGACTCAGCGGTCTGAGTCGAAAAAACATAACGTAGAGACTGTACTGTAGGATAAGACATTCACTCTTACCACAC
>NW_023339674.1:18929556-18934505 GCF_004916995.1 Morone saxatilis | reverse complement strand
TATAAATCTTGCTATCTTATTGGTGATGGTATTTTTACGATGTTCTGTCAAGGGGTCTGCTGAAGCTGAGGGCTGCTGTATAGTTGCAGTCAGACATGGTTGTATGCTTGACGTTGCTCCGGTGGGGATACAACGCTATGTCTGCTGCGCAACTAATGACAGCAGCCCCCCTTCAGGGGCTTCAGCCAGTACCCTTGACCAGAACATCGTAAAAAATACCATCACCATAAGATAGCAAGGATTTATATGCCCAGAGGATGTGTAGTCCATATTGGGTGTGGTAAGAGTGAATGGTCTATCCTACAGGTACAGTCTCTTACGTTAATGTTTTTCGACTCGAGCCGCTGGGAGGTCGATTTGCACTACTTTGATAGTAGTAGGAAATAAGCATGTGGGGTGTCCATTGCCCAGTGTTTTAACTTATAAAGGCATGATAAGGCTACCTGGCATCACGGCATACCCAGGAACTGTTTGGGGGTTTGCTTAAAAACTACGACTTTTAACCCAGTCATTTTCACCCATGAAGTTTCCTGTAATGGACTCATCCGAAGCATTATAAAGGCAGTGGGAATGACAGTGTGATTCAAGGAATGATAATCAGGCTCATTTGTTTCCCCTATGTAGTGTGACGCTGGTAAGGAAGGGCATCATATGCCAGGTGTTGTGGGAACGACCTCAAAGCAGTCGGAGCACAGAGGGGCACCATTTTCAGAAAAAAAAAAACTATTCTTTACCATTGTGATTTTGCTAGGGGTGACGCCTACAGATTGTCACCTGATTTCCACTATCCTTTGCCACCCTTAATTGTTTCTGTGTTCTACAACAGCAAACTTGGTCGGGATTTGAGAAATTGGAATGACTATTGTAATTTGTAATTGGGGGTAGTTTACCAGTAAGCTCAAACTTCAATGTGGTAATTTAAAAGGTACCAGACTCCGATGGCAAGGACCGCCAGCCTCTTGATAGATAGTTTTGCAGAAAAAAACAACGACGTTCCTATTATTCAAGTGATTATACATTAATGAAAACATTTACCTGATGAATATTATTATCATTTTCTGCCAATACGATTCCTCCTACATGCTACCACCTTGGAGCCTGTGTTAAACCCATGTCTTTGATGACTTTTTAGACCAGGTTTATGACAGGGCCACTGATGAAATGCATTTACAGCAAATTTCTGCAACCAACACAGCCATGTGGGCAGGGAGTCAGGCAGCGGCCAGTTTTGGTCCCACCTTGCGAACAAATGCCTTGCTGCCTGCCATGTATCCAGTTGGCTGTCTGCCTGGTTTCAGCGATTTGTATTTTTATGAAACGCTAGAAGTCAGTAGTAGATACTGTCGAAAGTGTACTCTGCAGCACTCTGGACACTGTTCATCATGGAGGAAACGCCAACTGTTGTTAGGAGGCAGAACCGAACTAAAAACACATTAAATTCTATATAGCTCATGTGCTAACATTACTATGAATCCCTGAGTAATCCGTTATAGTAAGAATGTTGCGGTCTAGTGTGAGACTACCAACGCATACACCAGAACTGGACAGAAAGCACCACAATTTCAGCACGCACCTAAGCACCTACCCATGCCTGGTAATTGGTCAAGTGGTGTGGTGTCATCACTTCGTGACCAGAAATGTCTTCTATTGCTTGCGCCATCCAACGTGGTATGGCTCCCAGAAGAGGTATTATCAGAGATGTCAATCAAGTCAATGTTTGTGATAAACTCCTCTAAAGCTTGGTTTTACGCATTTGATCCTAGCTATTATACGTGCGCATGGGTTATAGCTCTGTGAACAATTATATGGATGAGCCCCAAGGATATGCAAGAATGGATAAACATGTATAGTTGTAAGGAAGTGGCCAGGGGCAAGTAGTGGACATGGGAGGTGGGCTTATTTAATATCTTCATACCTTTTCTGTCTTCAATGAAAGAACCACATGATGTCACGGTGGGCTTCATAGCCTAGTCTACTCCGACCATGTGTGAGATGGGAGTTGAATTGTTGTAAATACTGGGGAGCACATCATCATCATTGTGTTCTTAGGAGACCAGGCTGTCCACGCGAGCCCCGGAGTAACTTAAGGAGCGCCTACGAGGAGCAGGCGGAATATGCCGAAAACATAGTCTTCTCTCCGAGGGCCGTTGTAGGCAGAGGGCTTTGCGCGTTTGTGCTACTTTCTGGCCAAGTGTCGATCACGTCTAATTGTTGCTCTGTTTGTTGGTTCTTGTTCAACCTTTTAATTAGTTTTTTTTTTTTTTAGAAACACAGAAATGAAATCAGTTTAAACCAGTTCTGCTCGATGCTTATGGAAAGATTAGCTAGTAGTTGACGCGTTTGCGCGAGGAGGAACCTTACTTATTACAGGAGAGAAAATTGTACTGCCTTACCTGCAAGCTACCTCGACGAGTACCACTCTACTGGCGTGAAACCAACATGGCGGGCGCTAAATCTTGGAACCAATGATAGTTTCCATATAGATAACTAACTCTTTTATCCTAAGCATTTAGAAACGGTGGCAGTCACAATGGCACTGGTTCGAAGTAGAGGATCATGGTCTGTAGGCGGCATCGGGACGCGTTATTAGGAATCATACTACGATGTTACATACTTTCTATAAAACGGAATGAAGAGTGAAATAGGACCCCACGCTCCTAAGCATTAACAGAAGAGTAAAGGGGGTCGATTGTACTGATTGAAGGGGTCTATGCATGACGCGAACATATCGGCATTTTTCAATCACACAAAAGACTTTGAGGGGGGGTTAGCCTTCTTAATACAAGCGGCGCAGGAGGTGGTGAACATCAAGTGTTACACAGTCTGCCCTCTCTGGGACGAGCTGTATCTTTCTAACGCATGTCTTATAACGCTAAATGGTTAGATTTTGTAAAACACATGCCCTTTGAGTCGGGACATAGGACGTCCCAGAACAGTTTGACTAGAGTCTATAAGCGACTCTACCCACAGACGCGCGCGCGTTATTTGCTATTTCCGAGGCGAGGGTTATTTTGCTTCCTGATATTCTGACTATATCACAGCGCTGCTCAACTGAATTTGCCTCTATAGGCCTTTTTACAGCTCCAAGGGTGGGACACCTTGGTGACGCCAATTACGAAACCTCACTCCTCGCCTGCCTCCCTCGCGACTCCTGCCTGCACAACCCCCACGCCCACACCAACAGGCTTCCTCCCTCCCCCCCACCCCCGCGTCTCATTCCTCGACGTCGTCTGCCACACCTCACACCCCCCCACTCCTAGGGTATAGTGAGTATATTTGTGGTAAGCTATCGATGTGAGTTGCAAGTGTGTCCAATGAAAGCTCACATGTAAACAAAGTACAAAGCACCATGTGGTCACATCTCGCGCAGAGCTACGTGGAGAAAGTTTACCAAGCTAGAATGACGCTACTCACTGCCTGAGGATGCGCATTATCTGAGTGCGCTACCTACGTCTTAGAGGGAATTCTTGTGTCTGTAACAATTCTGTTTCTAGAACCTATTCCCATGTGGCCAAAAAGTCAATGTATTGGTGTTAATAAAAGGTCTAGACACATGTCTAGGTCATAGGAATACCTGTTTCTGGGGCACGTCACCGCTCATCCTCTGGGTGTGCAGGGGTTTATTGGATGAACTCCAGAGATTCTGGCTTTGGTCATTGGCTTGAGTAGAGGTGACAGAAGCCAATCGACGCAATGAAAAGCAAACACGATTTTGGTCTTGATTCTATTCGTAGCTGTTTAGCATTTTTGCCTTGTGGATTTTCCATGTTCCTGTGTTCTCCAAATACAGTGCTCCTTTCCTCCCCAGGAGTTTACATTATCAATGAGTCAATTTAGATGCTCCAGCTTGCGCAGGCTCGCTTGTGGTTTCAAGTGAATTCAGCTGACCCCTCCCTCTCTATCGATGGAAGAAACTCGGCCTGTTGACTATCAGGTCGTGGGACCTGCTCGTATGGTACGACCAACTGGGTACTCCTAAATAGTAGATCCTTTACTTCAACATGAACCTGCTCTTGTTTTCTGGTGTGTTTGTCTATTCTAATTTTTAGCTTCTCATTTACCATTTCTCGCTTGTTTGTTTGACGCTTGAGAGATAGCAGACACAGGTGTAATTATATTGAGTATAAGACTTGGTTAAACATTTCATTCCTCAGACAATAATTGACAATATTTTTGAATGTTGAAAAAGTTCTTCTCTTTTGATACTTTATCAATGATAGAAAATAAGTACAATAACGCTCATTTGTGCCCTGCAAATAACTGCTTTGACATGACTTGTGATCTTTTTACACTATTTTGATTCACGTATGTCTGATGTGGCACAAAAGAATGACATTATCCTAGATATCAGCACAAATTAAAATCCATTTTAAATATTAGAGTGGATATGCATTGTTACTGGTTAAGTGCTAGCACGTTCATGCAAGTGCTCAATTCCATTATCTTCATATATTTTTTCCTTTATAGGCGATGTTGTGGCGACTTACTCAAATTTTCCTATCTATATTTAGGTTGGTCATACATATAGTGGCATGTAAATATAATGTAATTCAGATACTACATGGATCTGGATGACCGGAGTTCAAGGATCAAATTCGATATCAAATCGGCTTATTGAATCAGTGAAACGCGTGGTTCTAGACGACATTATTTAAAGTATGATGTCAGACTGCTAAGTATACCAATTAAAAATACAATTGGATACAGTGCACAAAAGACAAGCATATACTCTTGTGCACAAGTTTTAGTCTCAAAGGCATTCTAAAGTGAAATAAAGCTACCACCGAACAATTTATTCCACAAAATGAGGAAAGAGCCAAAATTCTTACACTTATCAATTTGGTTTTAGCATTCACATTAAACCAAGTTGGAATTAACACGCCGCTTTCTTGGCACGGAATGGGCATACGAGCCTTACTAAGTTTTAAAAACCTTCCTCTACGAGGCTC
>NW_023339674.1:18928185-18929531 GCF_004916995.1 Morone saxatilis | reverse complement strand
CCCCACGCCTCCTCCCGCACGGCCAACCGCCTAACGCTTACGTCAACGTTAAGTGAGCTCTGTGGACTTTGTTGTTGTCAAGTTAGACAGCACACTGGCTTCCTGATGCTTTGCTGTCGCACACTCGTGTCTGGCTGCTCACGTCACCTTCTGTTTTGTAGTATCACACACATAATATTTACATGCTTGGTTTACGCCTGCAGGGCTCAATCAAGACAGCCACAAGTAAGCTGATACTTCATCTCGCCTCCACAACACACCCTCCTCACCGGCGTCCACACAGAGAAGGAAACACAACTATTCAAAACAGATACTAGTTGCTACACTATACCTAAAAACGAAGACATACAGGGGAAACTACAACATGAAAATACATAAAAAAAATACAAAACACAAGAAACAAATTCACAAATACATTAAATTTGAATAATAAAGTGACAGCCTAACGGCACCAGCAGAGACATGCACACACTCAAGCTTCCAATGAGAGGCCATGGGGAAACAGAAGGGCTTTGGAGTGTTTTAAGGCTGGATTTCGATGACACGCAGCCAAGGGCCCACAGGTCAGACCCCTTGAACCCATGGCCTGTGCAGCAAGGACTCTGTACAAGGTTCAGCTCTACCAGGTGCACTATTTGGGCAGCCCAAGGCTAGATTGGTCCGAGGAGCTTTTGCAAATGTTAGAAGTTATGTGTCATTTAAAAATGACATTTTGTTTGTCAGCATGTGCATGAAGGATGATTATTCACAGTTTGGGATCAAGTTTAAAGCAGCACCTATCCAGGTTACATCCACAGTCAAGCAATACTTTGAATTCCACGGCTTAGTATACATGTATTTTTTAACCAAAACTGTATATAAACCCTGTCATGGAAACCAGCATAATGTGTCTGGTCATATGAAAGCAACCTTAGCCTCCAATACAATTTTGTAGTTTATTTAAAGTTCTTCCCACCTGCAAATGTTGCCAAGACGTGTCACCACTTAAGTAGAATGAATAATCTGACCAAATATTTGGGACCAATTTTTGGAACTTGGCAACTTTTTAAATTGTGAGGACTTCACACACAGTCCAGTTGGTACTAACACGGTCTCAATCACTGTTGGGTGTGGTAACAAGTGCCACAGACAACACTTAGCCACACCCAATAGTGATGCTAGGTGTGGCCATTGTCTTTTATAGAATTATTAGGTGTAGGCCATCACTCATACTTTAAAAAGGTGCAACATGAAGCGCAAATGTCCACGCCAGTCATGATGCTGAAAAGGAAGGAAAGCTAATTTGTAAAATGCTTACCAGTTGGTGGGAATGGATTATCATAAAAACAAGTACTTGTCTACACTGA
>NW_023339674.1:18927044-18928136 GCF_004916995.1 Morone saxatilis | reverse complement strand
TTTAGACTTGAATTTGAGTTTGTAATCAGCATCTAATTGCTGGCTAAGTTTCATTTCAGAAAATGTGTAGCTAAGTTCGCTCACTACTTGTGTTTTAAAAACAAGTTAAACTTGCAGTCGGGCCATGGATACTAAATTCTTAAGCAGTCAGCGAGCAAGTTATGGTAACTTCATTTAGCTTAACCAGCCATTCATCGGATGTCATTCTTCTTGAAAAATAAAAGTAATTATTATGTTGCCTGGCAAGTTTCTCTGCATGCATAGTTCGATGAGATGATTGATGTGGTGAGGAATTTGCAGTTTGCCCATGCCACTAGAGTATCATTCATTCATATCACTTCATTTGCAACCAGTTAATGTGTAACTTGTTGATGTGTGTATACCTGAGATCTGTTCTCGATGGTTTTCTTCTTTCTTTCTGTTTTGATGTTTCTTCTATACTTGTTTTAATGTGTTGTTAATGTTTTATTCGCCATGGCCTAACCTCTATTAACCCTTATTGATGAGGATCTCCTGAAGTTATGATTGCTGACTAAACTCCAAAATATGAGGCAACTGACCTACTTTACTTTTTATGTGCTGTAGCTGTGTGCACTGATGGTGTGCTCAGCTCCGAGTTGTCTTGTCTGGTATGCTGTATTTCTTTGCACCCTTTAAGCTCTCTTTCCCCCCCCTCCTACTCTGGTCACTTCCTGCTACCATCCATTTCTGAGAAATGTAATCTGATAGCAGTCTGCGTGTGTCCTGGCCCTCCAGTCTGTATGTGGGTATGGGCTTCTGGTTTTACAGGATTATGGAGTAACCATTTGGAAGCAATTTGGCTGAAACTGGAGATTATCCCTGTCTAGGGTTTTTGAAAACATTTAGCTATTCCTTTTTATTATAGCTAGTAAACATTTGTGGTTGAAAACGTATCCAGAGGTTTTAGGCTGAACTAACCTACCAGAGAAGGTTGGTTAAGTTGCTTTAGAAGCTTCATAATCTAGATGTTTCTTATGGCAATTTATGGTCAGTAAGCTATGTTCTACTAATGATGTGAATCAATGACTCAGAATACTACACTGAAGGCTTTCATGTGTGTGTGTGTGTGTG
>NW_023339674.1:18926521-18927009 GCF_004916995.1 Morone saxatilis | reverse complement strand
GCGTGCTAACCATAATCCAGAGGAGTTGTGGGCTGTGAGATGTATTTGCATGTTAGTTCTCTGTGTTATAAGAATACATTAACAGGTACATTAACAAGTATCATCAGTGTGTGTTTGTGTTTTCAAATCAACTACAGTCCTATATGTTTCAATGTGGCTATATGGTCAAGCATTCTTGTGTTCTCATGTACAGAAGTCTGGCTTGCACTCCCTAGACTTACTGCTGTTGTCGTTGTCACGTTGCTGAGGGAGAATCCAGGTGGAGACATGCGCACACACTCTGTGTGGCTCTGGCTCTCACTTGCTCACTCATACACACACATGAACACACACACGCCGAGGCTCTCTGGCAAATTCAGGGTTAAAGGCTTCCATTTTGTTAGGTAACACCCTAATGGTCTGATCTGTCAGTGGCGTTAAAATGGCAGGGGCTTAACCCTTGGCGTTCGGGACACAACCAGTAGGGGCACGCACACACACGCACACAC
>NW_023339674.1:18926130-18926421 GCF_004916995.1 Morone saxatilis | reverse complement strand
CACGGACACACGCACTGGGCTGGCCGAGCCTACAACAGAACAACTGAGGAGGAGGGGGGGGAGGGAGGGAGGGAGGGGTAGAGGGAAGGACGAAGAGTGAACGAGGGAGAGGGAAGACAAGGAAGAGTATTTTTCACTTGGGTACAGTTAGATTATGGCTCAGCTAACCACATGCGCTCTGCACCATCTCCCTCCCCCAACCATGGCACCACCTCAGCTGGGTCCCTGCCCCCACTCCTAGCCTGGTGAGCACAGATTAGCATAGGTAGTCTGATGTGTTTTTTTTTTTTT
>NW_023339674.1:18924387-18926080 GCF_004916995.1 Morone saxatilis | reverse complement strand
GAAAATGTATATATATATATATTTTATAGGTAGCATATGAGAAACAGAAACAGAAGTAAGCTTTTAGTTCATCCTGAATTTACGATAATGATCTCCACGATTTGTTTATAAGATTATTGGCAGTTTGAGCGATTAATTCAATATTACAAGAGCCAGGGTCCCTTAGCTACACAAGAAAAATATTTGTTGTCTTTTATTGGGCAATAATAATCCATACTTGTATTGCTTTTATTGGATAGTATAATTGTTGTTTCCCCTCTCATTGAACCCTAAGGACACAGTTGGAAAGCCTCCGTTTTTTTAAAAATGGCTGTTAATGTGTTGACTGGCTCGGTCCAGTCCCAGTGGGGAGATCATTACAGTGCTCGAGATGAGAGGCTAGCACGCTACCTGAGGGGATGAGCCTTTGCCATTGATCTGCTCTCTATGAACTACTGGACACAAAAGAAAACCCACTGACAATGAAACATGTAGTGTCAAGCCAGGTCACAAGATTTCCATTTGCTTTCAGGCAAGTTGCATCTTATCCTGCCCCACTACACAGGTTTTCATCAATACCTCATTTTATATACAAAATGTTTGCATGTGTAGCCCTGACAAAGAAATGCAACTGTATTAAATGTAGTGGTTTGATAATGGCTGCATTCAGGTAGTTACTATGTAGAAAAACTAAACAGCTTGGCACAAACCTTTTCATACATATTTGTTTTTTAGATCCATTTGAATAGGCAGTAGAGAAGTCTTCTCTCACTTACTCTCCTAACTCCCTCCTTCTCTTTTTTTTCTGTTTAAGATCTGCTCTGCCCTTAGGCCTTATTATTCTTAGGGAAAGGAAAGGGACATGCATCTACTCCTCCTCCATAGTCTCCTGAGAGGAACAGAGACAGATCAGTAATCACTGTCTTCTTGTACTCTGTCTCATCCCCTGTGTCCGTTGCTGTTGTAGGTAATGCATTTATATATCAAAATGAGGTTTATCTTCATGAGGTTTGATAATTACATTGGAATACAATAAAACCTACAGTGTAGAGGATGTTTGTTCAATGTGTCACCAACATCATGCAGATATATAAGTTAATGGGACGGTGTCCGCAAAATTCATGCTTTGGTATGAGCTACATTTATGGAGTTGTGGATGGGTCAGCCCCCTCCTATAAAACCCACATCTCTCCTCTGCAGACTGTGGCCTGTTGTGTGGCTGTAGACTGACACTCCTCTGCAGACACTGGAGACTTGGTGTCTCTGAGCTGCTAACGTAGCTAACATTACAACACAGGTATCACACACTTTACCTACTTTAGGAAGAAAATGGCCGCGCAATTCAAATGTTATTGAAATTGCAATATGGCCAAGTGCAATATGCAAGTCACAGAAGCAGTCATTTTTTAGTACTGTAGTTCTGAAGAGAGACCCTGACCTACAAATCTTGTTCTCCAGATGAACATGTTTGTTTGGTACGGACATAAAAAAGATCATTGTCACGTCATCATTTTAATATATTTTTTTTGTGATGGAAAATTTAGCATCCCCAAACTAATAATGAGTCATATAATAATATCTATCAAACTAATTGTAAGAAGTTAATTTTGCCATATTGTGCAGCCCTGGTTTCTAGTAACTCAAAGCACCGGTGGACTCTGTGTGAGAGTCTGACTGCTCATGGCTGGTTAGTTCACTTAAAGGGGAACTTGGC
>NW_023339674.1:18920954-18924287 GCF_004916995.1 Morone saxatilis | reverse complement strand
TGCCAAGTTCCCCTTTAAGTGCTGACCGGTTTACCTCCCTCGTCACTCACCCTGTAGCCACAAGGCCATTCCCCCTATATGACTTCTCTCTGCTTCCTTTTTTTAATTGACTGGGAGGGACAGAGTTAGCATAATTTAGAGGTTTTACACTTTAAACTCACCATTCTTCCATTTGTGTTGTTCAGTTGGTTCAGTTTGGCAGGCCCATCTCTGTGTTGGGTTAGGGTAACTGTGGCTTTGGTGACATAGTAGTGATGTATCTGCTCAGAGTTCAGCTTTTTTCAGCTCAAGGTGCCTGAATTGTCTCTCCAAAAACAGGAATGACGGCATACAGTTACAATGTGCGGGGCTAGAAAACCAACAGCAGCATTATCTTGATAGTACAAAATAGTGAGTATGATGCAGTGTTTTTCTTATACTTGTTGTGTGAGTGTGTTGGGAGCAGATTATCAACCTCACTTCAGAATCAGTCTGCATTTTTAAATTCCTGTAACCTGAGCCCGACTTTAAGAGTACATGGGCTACGTGTGTAGTGTAAATTAAAGAGCCGTCATGTGACAGGACTAGCAGGCTAGTACGAAATAGATTCTGGAGCGGAGTTCTGTTCAAGGATTGTTGGCAGTAATAGGCGGAACTGATCCTAGGCAGAGAGGTTTGGGGTACCAGTTCCCTCGAGGCATCTCCCAGTGGATTTGCTGACGGACAAGTCAGACTTGTTCGTAAGATTGTAGTGTCAGTTTCATTTGCTTTTACAGGCTGGATGGAGCCGTGGGAATCGAATGCTACTAGCACCGATTAATTCTGGATCTTTCCTCTTTTGATTGGGTGTTTGCTGGAAGCCGTGTTTTTGAATGGGGGGCAGTGAGGTGCGCTTTGGAGGCATTTTGTTTAAAGCGAATTTACACCAGAGATTCACAACAATACTAATTGTATTAATGTCTTCACATACGAAACTTTCAACTATCATCTGTAAAAATTTCTTCCTCTTGAAAGCATCATGTCTTTGGAGGATGCATGGTGTATGCAGTATTATTGCTCCAATCAGGGTTTTTGATCACAATCACTAGAAGCAGTACCTGCTGATAAGGGTCACTGATCACCGGGTCTATTTAAAGCCTTATGTTTATAGTGCATGCATACACCTACACCGCTGTCTCAGACACCGACTTGCCCCACCCTGCTTCTCACTGTTCCTCTCTCCATATACAGGCTGTGTGCATCTGCTCTGTTCATTTGTTGGTCAGCAGTAAGTTTTATAAAATCGCCTAAGAAACACAACTGTTGGAAATGTTTTGACCTGCAATTCTGTTTTCACAGCAGCAGGTGAGCTGCACATTAACAAGGAGAAAACAAATTTGTTGCTTTACCTGCTCCGTGCTTGTTAAACATCCACCAGATAACGTCTCTCTCTATTTCTCTGCAAAATACTAAAATAAGTCCCTGACTGTTAATATACCAGTGGCCCGCCCAAGTAAATCTGTGTGTGTCAAAGGCTGAATAACTTTCCTGTGGAATAAAAGTAGCATAGGACCTGGGTAATGGCTAGGAAAAAAGGTAGGGAGAACCAGTGCTCTGAGCAATATTTCAGTGCATCTCAATCCCATTTCCTGGCAGCTTCAAGTACTGATGCTATGTTTTTTCTGCCTTCCAACCCACTCAGGGGTCACTGTGAATAGAAGACATAGATAGACTCTTTGGTCTCAGATAAGCTCCCATATAGTTAAGATGCCTTCTCTCTATATGCAGCTAGTTTTGTCCATCCCATAACCTGGATATAACAACCTCCTATCACTCAACAGGCCCTTAGGGCTCATATAGAAACCAAGGCGCTTGAATGAAAATGGGCTCCAGTGAGTGGTGGTCCTTCACTAAAGGCTTAGTGAGATGGAGTGTGACGCACCAATGAGATCTAGTACAAACATCCTTGTCTTGTGTGCATACAAAACACTCATTATAACAACATATGCATGGACAACAATTTCACTTGGTTGCCCCCTCCCCCGTTGCTTAGCAGCAATGCATCCAGCACAAACACTGGATTCATGATGCATTGATTGGACCTGAAACTAGCAACCGCAGCTGTCGTAGTAACGTGCAGATCTGACACTGCGCCGTCCCAAAAGGTTAGTCATTTTGTACCTTTACACAGTTCACCACACCGTTACAGCCAGAGCAATGTGCAGCCACCATTTCTGCAGTGTTCAGGGTGAAGTATGGTTCCTGAAGCACTGTGTGGTATATGGGTATGCACACCCACACACAAGCTGTCATCTCTGGCAGATAAATAGCCTTTGTGTCCAGGGATGGTACAGCAGGGCACATCTGTCCTTGTGCACCGGAGCAGGGTGCATTTTAGGCTCCACACACTCATATGCAAACACTGAGCTGAATGTTTTAACTGTGTTGTAGTTGCTTTATTTCAGATGTGTTTGTTGCTTTAGTTATTTCTAGCATCTTTTAGCCCAACATCTTGCAAAAGTGTCAAGAATTCCTGTGTTTTATCTCCAGTGAAAATAAAACTTGGCTGAATTCACAGATTTGCATTGTTAGAACAAAGTGCATCCTTACTTTGGACAGCCATTTGTTGAAAGTGCTGAAAAGCGGTTTCATTTTCTCACCTTACCTTGCAGTTCTTTCAGTCCTTTCAATACAGATGACAGACCCATAGTGGGAATGTTTGTATACATTAACTAGATTCCTACAGCAAATTATGACCTAAGCTTTTAATCTTGGAGCCTTAAAAGATAGCAGAGAAAAATGTTTATTCCAGTATTGTTGGACACAATAGTGTTAATCAAATTTTAAGAGCGTCAAATATCATGAAAGGTGGGTTTGGATGACGAGCTTTTTATGTTTATCAGCTGTTGATTGCCACAGAAGTTAGTCAGGTCAGTGATGCATCCGTCCTCCCGGTAGACACATTTTGGAATGTCCGAAGACGACGACATTTTCTTTTTCTCCTTCCTTCTCTGTGTGGATGTTTCCGCCCCGTCTCTCTCCGTCCACTCCCTCCCTGCCACTCTGCCTCTCCAGGGGTTAAACCTGCGCCTTCTCTCAATCGCAGACCAGTTTGAACCGGTTTTTAGGGAAGCGCTGTTTGTCTCTTATGGAATCTTGGGATAGGGTCATGTGGAGCTGTGATGATGTCATATTGGACTAGGAAGACCTTGAGTCAGCTTTCTGAATCAGATGTGGTGTGTGTGTGTGTGTGTGTGTTAAGGCTGCTCAATTAATCAAAATTTTATCATGATTATGATTTTGGGGCCAAATGATCTCAAAACTAATAATTGGGGGAAAACTTTTTTTTTTTTTCATTTTCTGTTGTGCAACGTT
>NW_023339674.1:18896677-18920854 GCF_004916995.1 Morone saxatilis | reverse complement strand
GTGTGTGTGTGTGTGTATAAAAATGCACACTTGGGTTCAGCCCAAATCGTAAATTAGGCCATCAAATTGAATTTTTTTAAATGTGCAGTGATAGAAACACGCTCATTCTTTGCATTTATATCCATCACATTTTTATGATAATTATAAAATGTTTTTTCAAGAGAGTCGGTGGCTGTTCCGTAATACGTGCATGGCCTACATTGGTGTGCTTGGTGTGAATATTGCACAGTGTTGGTGCTATTTTTCTGCTGTGTAATAGGTTTTCCCAGAGATCTTAGTGAGATTTGGGTCAGCATCTGGGGCACTGGCAGCAGGACAGGAGATGCCTATACACCTCAGGGTTGTCCCTTTTTGTACAGCTCGAAATATCAGCTAAATCAAACAACGTTTTCATATAAAAACTCAACAACAAACTGTATAAGTATAACTTTTTAAGGATGGTTATTTCCCTCAACAACATGGTATTATTAGCAGATGGTCTCTCTAGCCAGGATGTTTTGTAAGGTCCAGTGGATGTCTGGGTTCTGGGTGAAACGAACACATTATGGGGTTCTTTACTGTCATTTTGCACTGGTGGTGCTGCTGCCACTTCATAATTATTTCATACAGTTATACCAGTGCAGATTTGGTATAATAGGTGGGATTCATTGAGAGCTTTTATTTTATGTATCTGTTATTTAAACCGTTACAGTCATCTGTGATGTTAGAGATTTGATTTAACTTCCTCAATTACTCTTTTGCCTCTGACACAAGGGCAGCCTTTCAGGTCCGTAATCATTGTAGCGGTCACACCTGGCAGTGCTTCCCAGTTTTATTGTTTCAATTTTAAATTAAATTGAAGCAGTTACAACTTTGTGTCTTCCCTGCAATGGTCGCTCCACATTGTTTACTGCAGACAAAGTAGGCCCCAAACGTAGTACATAAAACAGTTTATTCTCAAGATATATAAAAGACTTATTTCTAGGACTCTTTCTCACTGGACTTATTCTTGTCTTCTCTATGTCCTTATAAGATTTCTGGGTAGGGGGATAAAACACTCAAAACTAAAAAATAGGAACTGGCACAATATATCTAAAGCAAAGATTCTGATACCGAAGTGTAAAGTACAATATGATTTTTAAAATGACATTCAGTTTGAGAGTTGCTCTGAGGAAACCAGCACTTTTTGCTTATCTAAGTAAAACTTCTTCTGAGGAAGTGTTATCCTGCAGCAACAGTGCACCTTAATCTATATGTCTATCTACTGTCTAAACCTGTCTGCTGCTATGGGCTGTGAATCCATGCATAGTCCCAAGTTGAATTATTTTGCTTATTTTGCCCTGTCAGTGTTTGTTTTCTGTTTTGTAAATGTATTTCTGCAGTTTTTAACGGTTTCTGTCTTCTCCCTCTTCAGGGTGAGAGCAGCCATGTCAGAGGAGGCAGTGCGTCAAACACGCAGCCAGAAGCGGGCTCTGGAGAAGGACCATGCAGGTCATACTGGGTCTCCGGGGGACATGGACAGTAAACGGGTTAAGCTAGAAAAAGGTGATGCAGCTGGAGCTCCCATGGCCCTGGTGGGGTCTGGAGCCGAGGGTGTCAAGCTGAAGAGTGAGCAGGCTGCAAAGGTAGCAGCCAGCATCCTAAAAGCCGGGGAAGTGAAGGCCACTATCAAGGTGGAGGTGCAGACTGGAGATGAGCCTGTTGACATGAGCACATCCAAAAGGTGAGACAAGGAAAAAGATCACAGGGTTTTAGTCCTGCGCTGTTTTTCTGCACTGAACACTTGATGTAATTTTAGCAGTACTTCACAGTGCTCAGGCATAGGGCTTGAGAGCTTGTTGGTCATGAACATATTGTTGTGCAGTTTACATGATACTGTCAAAGTCATTAGTCTGGGAACAACAATGAAAGGAATACCATAAACACTTAAGCTTAAACAGTTATGTCTCTTCCTGTACACTGGGCCTCAATATTGCATAGTCAGCCAACTTGTCCACAATAAGCCCTTTGTAAGTATTCCCAGCTGGACAAAATACACCATAATCTCCTTACAAACTAGTTTGTATCAGTGAGAGTATAAAATGCAAAGAACAGTTTGCTGCTGTATGTCTATTTGGTTATGCTTAACTGATCGTGCTTGACTCGTCATATGGGTTAGGGCCCAAGTGAGGCTCAGTATTTGTCTGCCTTTTTTGCACAGTTTGCTTGAAAACCTTTTTTTTGATTATTTATGTACCGTAGCCATGAATGTAATGCTTGCATGCACAGTGTGTGGTTGTGCGTAGAGATGTGTCTATTGGAGTTTCGGGTTTCTTTCTAACTTTGCACTCGCAAGTGGTCTGACAGGAGTCATACAGGAAGTCGCTGTGTGGTTGTCGACAGCCTGCCCCCATTTTGAAAAGTTTGAGGCTCCTGAGGCCTGGGCTCCATTTTCTCCTACAGCAGCACCTGAACTCTGCCTCACACTTCACACAAAATGAAGGCTATGTGTCACAAACTGGTTCCAACTGGCCGTTGCCATGGTTTCCACATTGGAAGGAGCAGTTGGAGGAAGGAGGGGCCAGGAGGGGTGGTGGGTGTGTCACATGACCACACTGAGAAATGCCTGGTATCATGTGACGTGTTTGGTAGAGCAATAAATACACACACTGATGTAATGGCAGTTAAAGTGGGACAGAGAGGTGATTAAGCTCAAAGTGTGTTTGCTCTGTTTTTGGTAGATCATCAAGTGTCACCTTTGGCCCCTGTTTAACCCTCAGCATGTGTTTGTGTGCTTACTTACTGCAAGGTTGGCAAGGATTATCTTATTGTTGTATCCAGAAGACTTGCTGCTTGCTCATGGTGGGGATCGTTGGGTAAATGCGGTACAGTCTAGACCTGCTCTACACGGAAAGTGTCCTGAGATAACTTCTGTTATGATTTGCTGCTATATAAATAAACTAAATTGAATTGAACTAGTCTGTGTATGCCAACGCTATAAAACTATCAATGAAATGTAATGCTAGCCAAATTTCCTATGCCAGAAAGAAATGCAGTAACTGGACTGGAACATGTCTTGACTGGGTTCATGTATGAAAAGAGTGTCACTAAGAAGAAGCAATACTGATGAATGCTTTGTGTACATTTTAAAAAAAGATTAATATTTAAACAAATATCCTGCAGGTCTGATGCTTATTTGTAATTCTGCTGTTTCATTTATGTAAAGAGCCATACATAGCTTAAAATGGCACTTAGCAGTCATGTTGCACTTTGAACAGAGGATGCCACAGCACCTACTAAAGACTGATTCAGCAGTCCTATAGTGGGGTCAGTGTGAAGCCATGATCGGAGAAGCTGATGCATGCAGATACACTGGAGCTTACATAACTAGGCTGCTGTGTGTTGTGATGCTTGTGTAAGCTGTTCTCAATAGAGTAGTAGCAACCATCACAAGCTAGTCCATGATGTTTTGTCAGAGAGACCAAGACAGTCAAGGCCCCATTAGGTTTTCTGTTTGTGAAATAGGATGACGCTTTTGATTCCTCTCTAATGCCACATGTGTCTGACATAGTTTATCATATAGTATGTGCGCAATGTAAATACAACTGGTTAGGGAAACTGCTGCATGTTCAGACTCCACTAAATCCCTCTCAGAATAGCACTGTGCTGAAAGTGCTAGGCCGGTGGACATCTTTCTAGATTTGAATGAAATGCACCTAGGAAGTACTTTCCAGGAAATAGCAGTATAACGTATAAACAAGGTTTCATTATTTTCTTAGCAGTTGGGCAAGGCAACATTATGACGGTAAAGTTTCTGTTGTGATTGTCTAGACAGTTGAAATGATCATCTCATAACATATGTATAACCAACGTGGTTATTGTATTATAGTTGACCTTATTGAACTAAGCATGTGATGTATGTCGAAGGGAGCTGTTAGGCAGCTGTTGTGAGAAGGGGCAGTATAGCAGAGAAATGTGTCTGAAGACAGCGGCGTGCAAAAAAAGTGTGAAGAACTGAGTCAGTGAGTTGGAGTATAAAAGATGAACAAGTAAGTAAGGATGGGGGAAGGGTGTGTGAAGTAGTGACTGAGTGATTGACTGAGTGAGAGAGAGAGAGAGAGAGAGAGAGTGTACACAATAGGTTGGCTCCTGGCCATGTATTCCCCTCCCCCTCACTGTCACCCTCACCAGTGTCTCCAGCGGACCTCCGCTTTGCTCAGCTTGTGACTCTGGTGTCGGCAGCTGGGAGGGAGGGGAGAGCTGAGGCCCAGGCTCTGCCGATCTGGCTAGGCCATAGGCCTCGCCACGGAGGTAGGGGAGGGGTGAGGCCCTGTCTGGGTGGTGAACTGGGCCTAAGCTTGAAGCCCTGAAGCCTCTCACTTGACAGCGTCTGAACAATTATATAACGTCACTACATGTGTGCATGCATAACTCCACAATATGACCCACACCTCTACCTCTCACATACTGTCATATATAACAGTACCTACCTCACCTCATCCTCCACCAGTTCTCCTTATCACTCAGACTTCTGTTTTCTAATGCACTGACGCTGAGGACCTGAAAGGATCCCCGCTGTGATAGAGGCAGATTTATTCTTCCACAACATGCAGTAAAATTACAACCATCCCCTGCTTCTTATCTCCACCCCTCTCCAGATTGATGCATATGTAGCTTCCCACTAGTCGCCTTTGTTCTCCTTAGCCCTCAGGAAAAGCCACTTAAGATTTTAAGGCTTTAAGCCTTTTCCTCCTATAAAAAAACAAAAATGCTGTTAAATTGCCCTTTGTTTGCATGTTGTTTGTGACTGACTTTGCTGTGTCTGTTGGAAGGGAGAGAGCAGGAGGTCTGTCTGTTGGTGTTACCTCTCACTGGCGATAATGGGTTGTTGCGATCTTCCCCAGCCGCCATTACTCCATTATTGATCTCTTGGTTCTTGTCTTGTGTGTCTCAGTGCACATTTGCACTACAACAGGGATGAAATCATAATTATATACTGCCATCTACTGGATGTAAGACAAAACTACATGTTAGTTAGTAGTTAGCTTAACGGAGGTATTCCAGACTGAAATATAATACAGTGTTGATTCTTGGTTGAATATTGAAACACAATCTCACTTTTCTTTTTTCTTTTCTCGTCTTTTCTTGTTTCTCCCCTTAGTGACATTAAGAAAGAGCGGCAGCCACCATCACCAGATGATGTGATTGTGTTATCAGACAATGAGCCATCCAGTCCTCTCATGAATGGCCACTGCTTCGCAAAGGCTGACACAGACAAACTTATGGTAGGAAAACAATATTTAAACTTTTTTTACAATGCAGTCTTATTTTGTCCACTGTCACTGTATTACTCACTACAGGCATAGTTCTAAATTGTATGTATGTATGTCTGTTTTTATCTGATACGCTGTATTTAGAAGAGTTCTCCTGAGGAGAGGGAGCGCATCATCAAACAGCTGAAGGAGGAACTTAGACTCCAAGAGGCCAAGTTGGTGCTGCTTAAGAAACTACGACAGAGCCAGATTCAGAAGGAGAGCACTGTGCAGAAGGTAAAACCCCCAGAAAATGAAAGTGATGTTGAATGATTTGTTGGAGCTGATGGATGCATTAGGGATGGGAACTGCTGTCTTAGGTTTTTTCAGGTTTCATTAACACACAGTTCTTATTTATCAAGCTGGTCCTAGTTTTCCTTAAGATTTAGTTTTTTTCATTTGTTGTTTTCCAATTAACAAGACGTTTATTGAAGACATTTAAACATTCCCTGCTTATTCATTTTTTTCAATTATGTGCAACTTTATGGACTAATACTGTACCATGCTCATTTCTAGGCAACTGGCTCTGTAGCCACTCCTCCTCCTCTGGTGAGAGGTAGCATCACATCAAGCAAAGGATCCCTCCAGGTAGTTAGTACATTTTGTTAGAGCCACCTGCCACAACTAGAATTGTAAAGCCTAGATTGATGTATGATGTAAATCCGCATTTTACCTCACACAAAGTGGATACTGAGCACCACAAGTGTAATTCTTTAAGAGTTTTCCACATACAAAATACAATGCTTTTGTAGCACAATGTTAAAAATCCTTACTGTGTCATTTGCTGAATATTTACATTATTGTGTTTACAGGTTACAGGCAGAAGCTCAGGCACAGTGATCCCTCCTCCCTTGGTGCGGGGTGGGCAACACATCCCGTCCAAACACAACTCTCAGATTGTCATGCCACCACTGGTCAGAGGGGCCCAGGTTAGTGTGAGGAGCTTTGACATTGTTCAGATGATAATTGTCATCACAGTAGCCCTCATTTGAAGATGTTTTAGATTTGAAGAGCTCTTAGTTAATTTCTTACTTTGTCTTCTCCTTGCTCGCTCTTCTCATGCATCTGTGATGTCTGTGTGTGTGCTGCTATCAGCCTATTGCAATGACTCCCCAGCAGATAGCCAGTCTACGTCAGCAGCAGCAGCAACAGCACAGCGGTTCAGGCCCCCCGCCGCTTTTGCTGGCTCCCAGGGCTTCAGTGCCCAATGTCCAGATCCAAGGCCAGAGGATCATTCAGCAGGGACTCATTCGGGTGGCTAATGTGGCCAACAGTAATGTCATGGTCAACATCCCTCAGGTGAGGACACAAAATACAAACACTGCACACTCATCTGTTTTTCATTAGAAGCTATGGAAAGTGTATCCTTTGATACCCACTCTTTTCCATTGCTAGGCTGCAGAGCTCTCATGTGTATTGTCAGCCATAACAATGATTATGTGTATTTGCTGAAGTGTTTTCTTTTGTGTTTGCGTCCAGGCCTCTCCAACCAGCCTAAAGGGCTCTTCAGTGTCACCCAACTCTAGCATCAATGATTCCCCAGCCAGTCGACAGGCAGCTGCTAAGCTTGCGCTGCGTAAGCAGCTGGAGAAGACGCTGCTGGAGATCCCGCCCCCTAAACCTCCTGCCCCAGAGTTCAACTTTCTGCCTTCAGCAGCCAATAATGAGTTCATCTACTTGTTGGGGTTGGAGGAGGTGGTGCAAAAACTTCTGGAGATGCACGGCAGGGGTGGGTAGATCTTTGTACTTGGGTAGCTAGTTTGGAGTTTGTTTTTAGTGCAATGATAAATTGAATAGTAGAATTGAATGTTTTAGATGCAGTCTAAAGAGGATCTTGGTTTTCATATAGGTAATCTGGGCCCAGCTGCTGCCATGGTCAGCTCCATTCCCAAAGAGCCATACACCTGCGCTCAGTGTAAGACGGACTTTACCTCCCGCTGGAGAAAGGAGAAGGCCGGGACCATCCTCTGTGACCAATGCATGTCGTCCAATCAGAAGAAGGCCCTGAAGGCAGAGCACACCAATCGGCTGAAGGCGGCCTTTGTTAAGGCACTCCAACAGGAGCAGGAGATTGAGCAGCGCATCCTCCAGCAGGCAGCCTCCTCCTCATCTTCCTCCTCTGTCTCTAAAACCACCTCGTCCTCCTCTCCCTCACTGTCCAAGAGTGAGATGCTGGTGTCCCAGCAGTACAAGCAGGTCAGGGCTGCCATGCAGCACAGATCTGTGGCTGCCCACCACTCCTCCATTAAGCAGGTGAGCATAGCCTTTGATTATGTTGGACCAACATAATTTTCAAAACATGCATGTTAATTAACACCTGCACCAACACACAGCTACCATCATCATGTCTTTCTGAACAGAGTCAGCTGTCACACCTCCAGTCTTCAGTGAGCTCTCGTGGTATGGCCCACGCATTCACTTCCTCCTCTCAGCTGCAGTCTGCAGTTACAGCAGCAGCGCTGGGCAGCAGGTCAGGTAAGCATGCTGCAGCACGCCCGCTGCAGCACGGGGCAAAGGTCAGCGCCAGCGGCAGCAGTAACCAGGGCAACGTGGCCACCTGGAGGAAGCAGAGCGGTGGCAATACAGGTAGATAAACGTGAGACGAGATTAGACCGAGAACGCTTCTCACCCGTTCTCATGTTCTGCTTCTCTTTGGGGTAATCAATCTCTTTTAAGGTGGATTCCTCTCTGGCACTATCACTCCTTAGTCTTTCTTTCCATTCAGGCTAGACCTTTTCATTTTAGAATGACTTTAATTCTCCTTCTGTCATTGTCTTTTATGTCTCTGTGCACGGATTGTCAGTCTGTCTATAATTTGGAACAAACGTTTACTTGGGCTCAGGGATGAACTGATTTAGAATTTGGTGGTCAAAGGTTAAGGTCAGTGTTACCTTACCAAACACATTTGGCCTTGATGACCATATGTTATAATTGGTCGGAAAATGAATGGTTGATACAACTTCAACTTCACTGTGACATATTGTCCTGGAAAGAATCAATTCCTTCCAAGTATTTACCACATATATTATGAGCCTGGGCAGACATGGATGTAAACTGAAACTTGAATGGTTGGCGGAGGCATTCAACCGTGCAGTAGCGGTATTTCCATTTAGTATCCTCAAATAAATTTAACCAAGTGTAGGGCAGAATATTTTGAAATCTCCATGTTAACTTAATTCTTTGTCTTCCTACTACATGTGTCAAATATGTAATATCTGAATGTCCAGTACATTGACCATTGTTGTGTTTGTTTTCTGACAGGTGTGACTATGGCTTATGTGAACCCCAGCTTGTCTGCCCACAAGACCACTTCTGCTGTCGAGCGTCAGCGAGAGTACCTGCTGGACATGATTCCCTCCCGTTCTATCTCCCAAGCAGCCAACACATGGAAATAATGCAATCTTCCTCTCTACTGACATCATAACTATTACCCCTCTTAATATCAATAACAGCCATTTTCATTATCATTCTAATCCTTTCTATGGACTCTGCCTCTGGCCAAAATGGTGCAGGGGAGAATCGGCCTAGTTTTTTTTGGATACAGGCGTTCCTTCACCTCTTCCTCAGATATTTCTGCTACCATCTTCCTTACCTGAATCCTTCCTCCTAAACTGGAGTTGTTGGGATTGGGCTTCTGTGATACAAGGAATATGTCAAAGCATTTGGCTACCTTTTTTTGAGGGTTGGGGTTTACATGGGCCTGTACAATTTTACAAACTTGTCCAGTGATGTTGCCTCTCCCTCCCTGTATATTGGTTGAACCTCCCAGTTGCACCAAGAGGAAAAATCCCTGAGCTCCCCTGCCTCTGGATTAGGCAGGGGAAATAATCACTATTATACACAATAAAATACTCGCCTTACGTCCTACCCCTCTCCAGTCTGAGCCAGTCAGACTCAGGTCCTTGTGGTGGCCGAACCGAACTTAACTGAAGACCTCATCACAGGGACTGTGGTTGAGCTTTGAGGACCATCCACAAAATAATAACTGCTTCAGCTTTGCAAAAATGAATAATAATTAAAAAAGGACTGTAAAAATGATCTTTATCTGCACACAGACCGCCTCTTCTCTCTAACCCACAGCGTGTATAGTAGAGAAGTTGATGTGTGTTGGATTATTTTGTATGGCTGAATGTTAGGATTTTGTCTTTTCTTCTATAAGTCATATACTGTGTTTGGAATATTGTGCTCCCCGATACTTTGGAAGTGGCCTATTGTCGAGGTCTGAATTTACAGGCTAATGTTACTGTTGAGGTGGTTTTACATCTGCTGGGTTCCATGTCGTGGCCTACTTTTAAATACTTTGTTTTTTCTAAGATGAAGAGGAAAAATAAAGACTAAGGTTTCACTGACTCATGTAAAGACACAGAGCATGAGCACGGAGGACTATTCTTATTGAATATTGTAAAAAAAACAACAAAAAAAAACAAAAAAAAAAACAAACCTTCCAAAGAACTAGTGGAGCCCAAATGGAATCCCTTCTGCTAGAAGGTTTCTAGTTTATTTGAACCCTCTCTGGATATAAACATGAATTCATGCTAAACTGAGGGGGTGTAAGGAATGTCATATTTTTGACATTGTTTTGCTTTTAGTCATAGGTTGTGGTGCATTATTTTTCTTCTATAGACAAACTGTCTCTGGGTTTATTTATAGGGTCATGTTAGTAAAGATATATGCTTATGCCCTAAGTTTGAATGGATCCACTTAAAATGATTTGTTTTCTCTTGTGTGTCCAGTGGCTCCCACTCACCTTACGATTGGTCTGAGAGAAGCTGGACAGCTTTCAGAATGTAGTTATGCAAAAACCCCTATAGCAACAAAATGACATGAACTTCTTAGTCTTTAACATTAAGGTGTGTATGATTTATGTCAGGTCCTTGAATTGAGCTAACTATGCCTTTCACATGAGCTCTAGTGCATTTTTATCAGGTTGCAGCAGCACAGGATAAGCTAGTGAAGTACCATGTCCTACATTAAACAGGAATTCCCATTGCTCGTTGAGTTATTTTATTAACCATGTGCTGTTCTCTTTCAATTCAGTCACTGGGGTGGTCCGGTTTCTCTACCATTCAGAGATTGCTTTAATCAGACATGTCTGTGGCCTATTGGAAAATTTCACAAGATTAAAGATTAAAAATATTGATGTGTTGAATTTAAGCAGCAAAAAAAAGGGTGAAACGTCACATGCATATTTCAAACTCTCGATTCATTTATGTTTAAAAAACCAAGAGTCTGACCACCCCAGCAGTTATTTTCTCAATATCCTGTATCTGTCCCATTTTTAAATCGTTTTCACATTGAAACAATAGTGATGACGAGCTCATCGCTATGAAATTAAAAACCTGGAGTCTTGCTGGCCTGTTTGGATTTGAGTCCTTTATCCAGAGTGCACTCTTAAGCTCAATGATTATTGTCAGGCTCCATACTGAAAGATGGTGCACTGCATTAGGTAACTGGGCATCAGTTGAAGTTTATCCCTCTCTACTGGGGTATCATCACTGTACATTTGGGTTTCATTTAGGATGGTGCAACAATAAAGTATGAACGTTGCTGATAGAAATACAAACATACAAAGTTTAAGTTAAATCGCTCGAGATGTTGTATTTCTGTCTTTAAAGTTGCATCGGAAATCTTCCAGGTTGTCTGTACATTCCTGACAGGCAGAAGGTAGCAGCCCGCGTCTTGTGGATGCAAAATAAGCAATCTGGAATGAGCCCATCATTTTGTGCCCTGCTAAGTGTAACCCTGTGCTGTCCTGACTACTGCCTGCTGCTGCTGCTGCTGTTTGACAACAATATCACCATTCCGTTTGTTTGGGTCTGAAGCTCTGCTAAATGCAGTGCAGCCCAAATGGAAAAGAAAACAATGTATGAGAAATATTTGTTTGTTTTTTTGGATTTTTTCTGCTCTATCAAATAATAAAACTAATTTTAACCCCTCTTTTATGGCTGGTTTGCCTGTTCATGATGTTTAAGCATACAGTATATGATGGTCAACATTAATCATAATTGTCCATTTAATTTTTTTAAGCAAAAAGCCAAGTTTTTTGTTCAAAAAGTGTTTTTCTTTGTTTTATATAATTGAGAGAGGAATATTTAATATATTTTGGACCTATTGTAGGACTTTCCATAATAAAAATAATCATTAGGTTTACCTCTCTCACTCAAAGCCCAGTATAATGAAGTTGAGCTGGGATCATGCTCAGCGTGAGCACACTAATCATACAAATATAAATGCAGAAAGATATAATAATGAGTTAAACCTGTAGTGTTCAATATTGAGACTTTGGCAGTCATAGTTATTATTGCACCTTTTACTGAATTTCATCCCATACAGGTTGCTTTTTTGTTTGTTGTGTCTACCCCTTGCATACAAGCATCTGCATATCATTAGGCAGTGTGCATAGAAAGCTGAGTTATAGCTTTACTAGTCTGTGAAGCTATAAAGGAAAAAGCAATTATGACAGAAAACTACAGAGAAACCACAGTTTGTTGGAGTTTTTTTTTTTTACATTCACACTTCTCTTACAGTTATCTCACAGTAAAATAGCAAACTAACATTTTCTCCCCTCTGGGGTGTTTAATTAAGGAAGTCGAACCAATAAGTTATCCCATAACTTATTTTTTATGTACAAAAATGGGATTAAAGGATAGGTTCACATCTTCACATACATTCTGCCCATAAGCCGCATATTAAGCTGAATGAAAGAATACATAGTGACCCGGGAACATAGGCTGTGGATTTTATTACACATCTCTTATATTGAAATCGCTATTCTAGGGGATTTCTTAACAGCAAGTATGGACTGGAGAAACTATTACATCGTTCAGCTTTCAGTGTACAAATGGGCATGTGAGTATTTATTTAAGATGGACTTGTAGATGCAAAATGTTTGTCAAGCCTGGGTTCTTAGTTAACAGTTGCCAATAACAAAACATGCTTCTGTAATCACACCCTCTGTATTACCTTTTTCTGTCAGAATTCAGTCCCCATCTGTCTACAAAGACACTGTTGCTTTAAACTGCAATAGCTATGTATAACCCCTAGGTGACAGGCCACACCAACATTCCATAGCACCTGTTTGTCTTCAGTTGTCCTCAATTGGGCACATTTTGGACAAGACTTACACTCTAATCTTTGATATAAGACCACAGCTTGAACTGTGTTAGTTGAGCTGTAAAGAGGTGGTCATAAACTCTGTAGTCAGAACAAACTGGAGGGAGCGAGCGGAAAAGAGAGAGAGACCTTTACAGAAGAAAGTGAGCTATTGTTTATCACCACGACCCACTTATGAGCTTCATTCCTTGGCAGCTGCAGGTTCTCCCCGTGATACCACCGTACATATCCTTCCTCTGTGTGTGTGTGTGTCTGTGTGTTTGTGTGTTATAATGTACAGTTAAATTTTAATAATAGAAAATAAAAATTGCTTCTTTTTTTCACGTTTGCCCTAAATACATATCATCAAGGCTGCATGCATGCATCAAAGTCTTTCTGAGGTCATTGTGGTTCTGTTCAGATCACCCATCTATTTGTGCTGGAGCTACAAATTGCTGTTATACCCACACAGTACCCACTCAGATACTGTTATCATCTCAGTTGTGGTCCTGGGCTTCATTTACCTCCCACCATCATATGAAAGGTGTTACTGTTTGGTGATTCAGTGAGCAGTCAAGTGTTTCCTCACTCTGATGCTTGCTCTACATTCTACATCAAGGGATCCTTTTGCCACCAAGGACTGTTCATGAACGTGTGTGTGTGTATGTTTGTGTGAATTTGATGGAGGGGGGGTTCCACCCTGGATGACTGAACGGCTTGGATCGCAGCAGCCTGAGCCAATCAGCCGGCGAGCACCATGCCTCCTGATTCTTAATTGGCTGGCGTTCCCGGTGAGCGCAGCTGACACACAAAGCCAGCTGGTTTTATGAGAGAATGAGCCGGGGCCACAGTAGGAAAGAGACAGAGAGGAGAGGCAGAGAGATATAGAGAGGCGAGATTCAGAGTGTGTGTGTGTAGCAGCCAGTAATTACCTTCCAGCGTCTGAACCAATCAAGAGCCATAGAGAGAGAGATAACAGAGGGAGGAAGCCCATTTAGATTCTCAGTCTATTCCCAGGCAAAGAGGTAGACAGTGTGTTTATTGAATCAGAGTCAGAGAGAAGGAACGGAAGTGTTTTCTTTGGAGCGGCACAGCTCATCCTTTCTCATATTTGCCGAGTCGTGCTGGGGGAAAACAGATGGACAAGATGAACCACAGCTCAGCTGAGGCAGAGGCTGAAACCATAGAACCACTGCGTTACCTCAGGTAGGCACCTGCTCATTTTCTGTTGCATCTCATGGGCTCACTTCTGTTATATTCTGTTGCTCTTCTGCTTCTTCTTCTGTTCTGTTTCTGTGCCGCTCTTCCATTCTGTGTGTTTTACAATCACACCAATTTCCCAGGACGGCTTTTAAATCAAATCACAGTACGATAGGGAGATAGAAAGTAGCAGAAATAGAGAGGAGAGGAACATTCAGACCTTCTTGTAAGACCCAAGAGAAGTCTTCACGTGAGACTTTGAGTGTACATTTATCCCACAGCCTATTTTAAATCAGAGCAAGCTTTGAAAAGGAAAACAGAGGGGAGGGAATAATGAGAGATATAAATTATTTAAGTCGATGTGCTCGCCAAATGCCACATGAATACCCGTACGGGTGATGATGATGGTAATGATGATGATACAGAAAGAAAGACCTTGGTGCGCCCCAGGAAACACCCACACTGTTTTGCTGGTCTTGAATTTTTTTTCATTTCTCTTGTCCCACTCCACTGAAGCCTCAAATTGGAGCTGTTATTGAATTTAGGGGCCCATGTTTAATTTGGCATTATCACGCCATATATTACCAACCAAGCCAAGCATCTCATGATTCAGTATCTTTGTGGAGGAGACGGGTAATCAGTTTGTATTGTAGGTCAGCGTGGTGTATATGTGCCGCTGGCTGCCTCTAGCACCACTTATTTTTTTAAGAGAGGTACTTATGATGTGCTTGGCATGCATGTGCTCGTGTTTCCTGACATTTGACATCTGTAAAATACAGGTACGCAGTTTTCCCAACCACGCACATGAACACTGCACATGCACACATGGATTACGCTGTTTGTATCCACTTCTGGGATACACAATGTGTAAACGGCCTGCAGCCATCATGTTCAAACTTGTGACACAAAAATGCAGCTCTAATAAGGCCATGAAGATAATACCCCTAAAGCAAAATCTAAAATTAAACAGAAAACTGCACAGACAACAAACAAAAGAAAAAACAAATGAGAGAAAAGAATCAGCCCATTTAGTTTGTTTGTTTCAGCATTAACAAGGTTTTTACCAGCTTTATTTGGGTAGGTAGCTAATTTAGGGCTCTATAAATTAGAGGTTTTTATCACAGAACTAGAATTTGTTGATGCGGTAAAGCCAAATGATACATAATGTAATGTTATGGTGCCTAAAGACATCTTCATACAGTATACTGTATCTCCTCTGTGACTCATGTAACAGTCACTGTCATTGATGTAACTGCTCCAAACTCCTGACATCTTGTCCATGTTATTGCCATGTCAGTCAATGCATGCACCTACACAGTAAATCTATTCTAGGAACTTTTTTTGCCTTCTCGATAATGTATGTAATTACGCTTTTTACACCGGCTGCATTTACATTCCTCGCTGTACGTGTCGACATCTGAGCAGCTGAGGCTGGCGGATTAACTATCACCCGAGAGGCTTTGCCCCAGTCCTCACACTCTCAGATCTCTGCAGCTTGATTGGGGCTGGCTGGCAGTCAATTAAGGCAGTCAATTAAAGCCCCCATATACTACTGAAGGGGGGACTGATTATACAGCCACTATCCTCACCAAGGCCTATGTATGTGCACGTGTATTTATATTAACATGTGGTTCATAATTCATTCTAGAATAATATATAGATATTTGTCTATCGCTGTTGCCAGTCGAGTTAATAGCTGACAAACAGCTGTTACAGCAACCTGTTTAAGCAAAAGCTTGGTGGGGATTTTGTGAACAAAGAGAATTCAGATGGAGATAATTACTATCTAAAACTGTAAGAAGATTTATGTAAAAAACATGCATCCACAGGAGGTAATATTAGCCCGGAGACACCCTCCTGATAAAGCTGCTCAATGATCTGATATAATTATATAGAAATTGTAAGTAATGTATTTGCCACAGGCAAGCAGAAACCTATTAAGTTAATGCATGAAATTCTGAATATGTGACAGTCCTGCTGTTTTAGTGTGATAATGGTTGTGACTGCAGAAAGATCCTTTCAAGCTCGACTCATCCCCAGAATAACAGATTAGAAAAACTACACACATAATGTAATGTAGGATATGCATAACTAATTCTTAGAAAAATAATCTACATCTGGAATGAAAATGAAATTAACCACAAGCTTGCAGACACTTTTTCAGTGAGTTGAAGTATCCCTACATTAAAGTGCAGGTACTGCCGAAGCTGATGAAAGACTCGAGGCAGTGGATAACCTGCAAATGTTGGCAGTGGTTCTGAGCTGGTGATAACTTGGCCTTGGATCCAACACAGTCCCTGGTTTCTGCTTATTGCTTCTGAAAGTTGAGATGTGTAAAATGCAGGGCAAAGTTTGGGCCTGTATGTATGATTTATTTGGGCAAATAAAGTAATTCTGCCTCTGTTTCTCAAAGGTCAGTGCTCCTTCCTGTCGACACATCGCTAGTTGTTCTGTTGAACAGAGAACAGGAAAAAGCCTGATTTTCAGAGCCACTCTAGATTTAAAAACTGTACTCAGTTGGTTCAGGAGTGACTCAACAAATAGTGTAACATCTGCCAGCTCAATATGCCACATTTAAAAAAAAAATCAGAGGATTTAAATTTGATTATTTCCCTGATGCTCTGCTGAGTGTAATTAGACAGTTACTCCCACTGGGTCTTTCTTTGCCCCTCTCTCTACACTGACAGTGATGAATGTTCTGGCTCTTTGGTCCACCTTTCCCCTTCTGCCCACCACACCTGAGCCCTGGGGTCAGTCTCACAGAGAAATGTTAGACTGTTCTGAGATATTTTTGTCTCGGCTATCTTTTATATTTGCCGGTGTTCTTACCCATCTATCTGAGCGGATTCCAGTGTGTCAAGCTGTCTGACTTCACCTGCTTTGCCTTCATGTCTCTCCTACCTTGGCAACCATGCATATTGGGCTTATTGTCATTCCTTTGGCTTACCTCCCTCCTTTCAGCTCCCTGCCACCAATTCCTATGTTGGCAGCTCCATTTGCCTGTATGACAGCTTAGGCATTTATTTATAGGCCAAATGTAATGATTGGGGCAAAAGGGTGGAGATGCAGAGAGGAGGGGAAAGATGATTTGCTCACGCAGTATTGTGTGGTCATAATTTTCTTCCTCCATTAAAGTCAGATTAGCTCTAAGAGTTCTCCATTTACCATGTTTGAAAGAGGATTGAGTAGAGGGAGAGATGAGGCGAAGCCGGATGAGGACTGATGGTTTGGTTTCAAGTGAATTACAGGATCTACAGTAAGAAGTCAGATATTTCTCATCTTTGCATCATAAGTGGCATAGTATGGCTGTAAAGTGTGAGCTAACAGAATTAAAGAAGTAACCAGACAGCTTTAAGTGCATTCACACAAAATGATTTAGTTATCATGAATACCTAGCTGAAGGTAGAGGTCAGACATGCTAGCAGCTCTGTGAACTGTACTTCGGCACAGTGCTGCTTCAGAAGGTATAATGTTTACCATGTTAGCCAAACATTTGCTAATTAGGCAATCAATGTTACTTCATCCTATGAGGGACATGAATGCCTCAATCAACCTTCATGGCAGTCCATTCAATAGGTGTCCAGACATTTCACTCAAAACCAACGATTTAACCCTCATGGTCACCCTGAAGGAAAAGTCTGGGAATCAGCTAAATCAGCAGGCTTAATGCACACCATTTTGTGGCAATCCATTCAATAGTTGTTGACATATTTCAGTCTGGACCAAAGTGATGGACCAACCAACCAACAAACTTGTCAAAACAAAACTGAATTTACATAGGTTGCTTGACATAGGAGCTAAGGTATGGAATGGTTTACAGAAGCTTACAGGTTTATCGGAAATAAGAAAGAAAAATGTGGGGACTTGGTGTTTATAGTTTTTCATGCTGATGAACTCACTAATTCTCTGGTGAGGCTGAACTCTCTTTCACTTGAGGTTTGACAGCTCTTATTTTCATTTGCCTGACCACCCCAAAGCAGAAAACCCAGCTGATTCAGGTTTGAATTAGTCTCTAGGCAGCAGCCTTTGTTAACGAAGAACACAAGAGAGCCATTTGAGGAAGGCTGAGCCAAGACTGTCCTCCTCATTATGTCCACATTGTGAATCATTTAAGGGATTTCAGTGGGTATTACGGGACACGAGAGAAAAATTCTCTTTAAGGGGCCCCAATTTGTTTTACATAACATTTACATCACAGATTCAGAAAGACAACTCTTAAAACGTATCTTACTTCGGCAAAAGTTGGTCTGAGGAGTGATGAGAGCAGTGTGAAAAGGTCAAACACTGCTGATGGGGTGAGTTTGATTTGTTTATCTTGCTCTGACAAGCCGTATACAATAAATTGTCCTTCAAACGGCAGCAGTTGGAGTGTGTCTGTGTGTGTGTGTGCACTCATATACATAAGGGTGAATAAGAGAGAGACAGCAATAGAGAGGGCCCACATGAGCTCCCTTCTTTGCAGAAGTAATTACGTGTCATTGTGCTTTAAACTGATAAGGTCATAAGGTCAGAATGTGTCAATTATTTAAATGCCTTTATGCCACCTGTACACGATCTCCACGTTGTGAGGATGTTGTGTGTGTTTAAGTGTGTGTATGTGAGTTATTGTAAGGGGGAATGAGCATGCAGAGACACAGCAGGGCACTTGGATGTGAAAGCTGGACTCCAATCAGTTTCTTGCCTCCTTCACTGCTCGCTTTACATTGGCCCAGGTAACGATGATCGAGCCAGAGAAAGAAATTGTGTGCACGTGTAGGCTCTGGTGCAAATTAGTTTTTTCTCTCTTTGCTAAAAAAGAGGCAGCTTGGTACGTCTTATGCTTGAATAACTTACCTTCAAAAAAAAATCCATGTTCTCCTTATTCCTCATCTTCATGTTCCTTCTCCTACTGTTGGTCGCTCTCTACGCCCTCTATCTCTCCCTCTGAAACACTGGAGTCTGTCATCAGGTGCCATGCTCCTCTTTTAGGACACACACACACACACAGAAAATGGAGGTGGTTACAGTGACTGCTTGGGGAAATCTATTCCCTTGAGATGCCTTCTAACAGAAACAGAGATCATGTATTATTCCTCCTTTACTATCTATGTTTAAGCACAAACAAAAAAGAATGATGCACTTGAGACACAGAAAACCCACAATGTTTCCTGTTACAAATGTGTAGGTGAAGGGTGCTCGTTAGAGTGGTTTTGTGTTTATGCAATAATTGGTGTAAGGTTCATTGAAAATATGTTCTGTGGTTCTGGGCTACAGTAGGAACAAACACCACTGTGATTCTTCGTTTCATGTTTTTCACCCTAAGTTGAACAAGTAGCATACCACTGCCCACTCTGTTTTGTTGGATGTCTATGCAAAAAAAGCTATAATCAAAATGACAAAATTAAACAGTGCATGAATTTGAGTCTGGTGACACTCTTATAAGGAAAAATTGTGACCACAGTGTCTGGCTGGCCCATTCGACTCTGTGATTTAGTTCCTACATCCAGATCATTTTTCCTTTTTCTAAGATATAAAAGTACTTCGAATAATGACACAGGCTTTCATTTGACTCAGTGAAACAGAGCACCAGGCTATTATTAGCAACAGACCATTATTTCGTTTGACAGGCTCACGGTGTGCCTCAATTAGCTACCGTTAATTAAACTATTGTGCTGCTTAAATGTCATCGTTTAATATGTGGTGTTTTAGTCAATTTGGTATTGCAGGTGAAACATATTGTTAGCCTTTCTCTGCTTATTCTGCTGCATTGTTTTTTATTTTTTGACTAGCCTGCTCACACCCACCACTTTCTTCTGTGATTCGAGGACATATAGGCTACGTCACTTACCACCATCAAACAAAGAATGCGTTTTTACAACAAATGCATGAAAATGAACATTAATAGACTTGCTTTGTGGTTCCATTGTAACCAAGAGCAATTACACGCAGTTTTGCATTACACTGGAGGATTGTGATAGACATTTCAATTGCATTCATCTCTGTATTGGTTTTGTTTGTACGTATGAACTACTGTCAGCCTGCCTGATCATCTTGCTGGTGTGTTTTCTGCCATTCATGCTGTTTGCTCCCAAGATCTCAGCAATGAAAGTAGTGAAGGAAATGTCACAACTATAAAAAATAAGTTTATAAGCAGCCTTCTGTTCCTTCTATGTGTTAAACGAACAAGCCCCATTGTACAAAAAATAGTGCAAAACACAAAAATTTTAATCTCTAGTGATCAAGAGTTGCTTTGTTATTCCACATAGACTACTCAGAAATCTGATTAGCCGAGTCTTAACCGAGAGATGTGTGAGCTTTTGCTTGTGTGGGATGAATATGTGCGTGCGTTTGTTTGTATGCCTCGACTTTAATATGTGCAGACAGGATGCATTGTCATCGTGGGGGAGCGTTTGTTGGATATTTTGTTTACCGAGCTACATTTAGAAAGCTGACAGGCATGAGAGAGCAACGGAAAGAGAGAGGGATTATGGCACTGTGTATCAGTGTGTGTATGTGCAGATTGTTCTGGGTTTAAAAAAACAGGTTTTGTCGCCCATGTTCTTCTGCTTCCATTACAACAATAAGGGTCAGATTTAGACAAGGGCACTTGAGCTGGCTCAGATGTTAGTTCCCCAAGCATTCAGACCTCATCACTAATACAGGTTCATATGCTTTTTGTGCGAAATATTTTTCCCTTCACTTGTTGTTTTCAGCTAGTGGTACTGTTATTCTGCTCATTCATGTGCATGTGGATGTTTGTCCTTTTGTCCTGCAGGATCTTTGCAGCATATAAAGAAAAATATCTCAAACAACCGATTTATTGTGTAGCTCTAGAGAAAACAATCTTTGCTGTCATGCCTCTTAAAAAGTCATTAGTGTCGTATATATACAGTATGAGCTTCTATCTTGTTTTGCATTATTGATTTCAAGTGTGGGATTATGTCAGGAATTGATTATTATAATTGCTCATTGGCTTTATTCTCAAATCCCTGGCTGAGCTGAGTACACATGTGCCCAAGCGTTTATTTTTCAGTGGCTTTAGCACACAGGAATAATCCATCAAATCTTGTCAAGAGAGTACTGACAGAACAGTCAATCAGAAAGACTTATGTAGCCTAAAGATTAATTTATTCTGAGATCCCTGCAATGGTGTCAGTCAGGGAGCTTAACTCATCTGATATTTCCCTAGTGACCATTTCTTTCCTTGAGTCCTTGAAATAGGTCATGTGTAGACTTTATTTTAGGAGTAATAGAGAATGTAAGTTTCTATTTATCCTGGGCTAGTATTTGCCACCAATTCATCACTATTGTGTCACCCCTTCAAAGTATGACATATACATTATGAATATTTATGCAAACATAACTTTTAGTTAAGTAAAATGTAAAAAATATAACCCATTAGTATAATTTACTTTCCAATTTCTGTATTAAATATCATATAATGAAAATAAAACAGCTCATTGCTATTGTAGTAAAAAGTAGATTAGCGTGCTAGTCGACGTGCTAGCCAGGGCTGGATTTGGAAATTTCAGTTTCCACCACAGCCCCATTGGTCACGTGACCCTTGCCTCACAGGTAGCAAGTCTGTCGAGATCATCTATTGAACCACCCAAGCTATAGTGTTTCAGCCTATTTACCTGTTTCTGCATCTTCTCCTACCAGTTTATGTCCTGTTGGTCTTATTTATTTATTCCATACTACTCAATGAGTAGTAGTCCAAATCCTGTTTTACTGCACCTCACACACAAAGCATTTGACTTTCATGACATCTAACTACCAGCTAGGATATTTCTGAATTTCTTATTGCGTCAGTATCTTTGGAGTGATATAAAACACAGAGGAGTCATGGTGGCAAAACTCACTTCCTGGGACATCCCCCCAGTGTGTTCGAGGGGCGACACTGAGCTCCCCTCCCAGTGGGAAATGCCTGGAAGGTGGTGCCAGGATTCTCAAACTATGTCAATCCCTCCCAATGTGACCTCAGCAGTAGCTTGAGATTCTTTCACCACAGTATCTCCAATGGAGTCTGATTCTTTATACTTTAAATCCCAATAATGATTTTAATCCACTCTTCAACAGCAGACACATTTCTGTATATCTATTTACAGCAACACTCTCCAGTTTTAATTTCTTACCCCTTCAACGATTTTTCTTCGGAACCCCGTGGGCGACTTGCTGACAGGGGTCAGAGCTATTCTGAGGAATGTAAGTACAAAGAGAAGTGTTCTCATGGTGACAGAATGGGAGCGAAGCCCACTAGCAACTAGCCTTATGTCGTCTCCAATAGAAAATCAATGTAAGGAGAAAAATGCAGATAGTCCAAAACAGAGAGAGGAGAGGAGAAGAGAGCAGGGGAGAGTGGAGGGGAAAGACAAAAGAGTGGGTGAGGGCCAGTGAACTGATAATAAGATCTGGAGGGGGTGGTGTTATAGCACTCACTTTTTTGTCAGCTATTACCACTTGTCACTCACGCCGGTTTTGTGCCAGTTGCTATAGAAACCAACCGCTAGCTACACCCCAGCAAGAGATGTTGTCTTGCTGACTGAGAAATGGACAGGTGATCTGTTTGTTAAAAATCTTTGCAGGGATGCAGCACTCAAGTGAAATATGTTTATTACTGACCGATTTTCATCACAAAGGTCCTGTATTTTTGTGTGAGAGTGTGATAAAATTGTAGGCTTATGCAATATTCTTTCTGTTCAGCAGTTCCAGTTATCTAAATTCTCAATTTTTGGTATATTTTTATGTCTGTGAATGCATTTGTGTCCTTTCTGGATTTGTCAGGTATTGATTCTCTTTGTGTGTGTGTGTGTTTATGAGAATTGGTGCCACCGCTTGCAGCCAGGAAGGTTTTTTCTCAATTTTCAGTAATTGGGTTCACTGTCTCGCTCTGCTGAGTCCTGATTGTGGTTTTGTTTTGTTTCCCATCGGAGGAACACTGTCGCTGAATTCTGATTATGTAAATGACTTATATATAGCTGTCTGTCTTTGTTTACCATGCCATCCATGTTAACTGATGGATTGTATAAATTGAAATTAAAATTGGCATTTGAAAGTCAAGGTAACATTCAGAGTGAGAACAATAATGTACAAAGTTAATTAGCTTAATGTTAGTTTTGCTTGTTTTGATTATGTAAGGTACATAAAAACTGTACACCATAAAACAGTCTGGCTGCTTATCATTAAAAGCATCTCTGAAACACCCCAAAACACATTTGTTAAAGCACAGTCACTATAATTATATTGTTTGTAAGAAGACAAAATCAAGGAATTCTTTTATTTATCTGACAACATAAATATAATAATCATTTTGTCCTTCTTTGCCTAACCACTAACAAGGCCTCTCAGCCAAGGCTACAAATGCTGAGATCTATTTTTCAGTCTTTTTCTGGTAATGAGATGGTCAGCGGAGGTGAGAAGGATTCTTGCCTCCTGGATGCTTTGATGGACAGACTCCCCTGGTGGCCCATGGTGATGCTGAGAGAGGCATGCAGTAAAAAAGAAAGTAAAAGCCAGACGGATGAATCAACAGGCAATCAACTAAATGTTTACGCGGAGAGAGCCAAAATCAAACCTGAGAGAGAGGAAGAGCGCATGGAGAAAAAAATGAAAGAAGCAGAAAGACGGTCAGGAGCTGTGGGTTTGCCTTTTATTTTTTAAAATCTGGTAAATATATATATATATTTCTGTGTTTGCATTACCTGATAGTTGCTGTAATGAAAACCCTGCAGACAGAAGGAAAGGCATATGGGTTTCTACAGTTTTTGGATTTCGGTGAGCTCACTGTAATTAGTAAATATAAAGCCCAGAGGTCTGCCATAGTCTTAAGAGACAAACAGAGTGGGTGGCACTAAAATTGTCAACACCAGAGATAATTTCTCTAGAGGCTTTTTATGTAACATAGCCAAAATACCATTATTCTTAGGCTTTACAAAAATTAATAAGGAGGAATAGATAAGAGGGCTAAGAAAGTGACAGAAAAGGAAAAACAGAAGGTACATGTTAGTTAAGTTAAATTAAGTGTGAATTTTAAATTAATTTTCAAAACTTGCCAAAAGAAAATTAATGCTCATTTCCATCCACTACTGTTAATGTGCATCGAGATAAACAGTTGGTGGCAGTAATTCACCAATTGCCACTGCACCTTTGCAGAAGAAAATGACGTAATTAAAACACTAATACATTAAAATGAATGGAAGCCATGTGGAAAATGTTTAAATATTTATTTAAGTGACGTTACATTCTCATCAGTCCACACATATATCTGGTGTTTTCATCTTCCGTAGATATTTAAGTCACATGGTTTCTGTAAGGTATGATTAATTAAAGACTGTTTCTGTTGCACTTTTGCTTTTGTCAATACAGGAACTTTTCCACCTCAGCCAAGCTTAAAAATGTGTTTGTCTTTTTCCCTATTGAATTTTTTAGCAGTTCTGCACCAGTTTTTATGATCAAGTTGAAAATATGCATAAATTCAAGACAAGCAAGTCAATATGCTTTATTGGAGTGTAACAAAGACAATATATCCAAAGCATTAAAGGACAATTCCGGCGCAAAATGAACCTGGGGTTAATAACACTTATTTACCGAGTTGGTCTGTTCTCTGGGATATGTTTTCATTCTAATCGCACGTGAC
>NW_023339674.1:18883158-18896652 GCF_004916995.1 Morone saxatilis | reverse complement strand
AACAATGAACACCTTTCTGTGTGTGTTTGTGTGTGTGTGTGTGTGTGTGTGTGTTTGTGTGTCTGTCAAAGCTCTGCAGACTTCGTGGCACTTAGTACTCTAAGTGTTGTTATTATTAACCTGGATTCCTATTACGATTTGAAGAACATAAGGTTTGAAGTCACGGCCTTCGCTCAGAGAACTTAGCTTACAACATGTGACTTTTGTTCTATTTTAAACCCTCTAACAGGCTCTGAAAGAAAGCAAAGCCAATGATGCATCCCTTCTGTGTCACCAACATGACACAAAGCTGTGACTTTGGGTAAATGCAGCACTCTAGCACACTAACAAATTAGCTGTGGCCCTCTGATGCTCATTACTCAGTATTGATCTGCACCTCCTCTATGACTAATGTAAATTTCATTACTTCATTTCATTACTGTCTGAAGTCAAGCACAGATGTTAAGTGACAATGTGCAAATACTGACTGGGTGAGCTAAATATGCAAGAGTAGTCTTGCATGCCACTGTTTATAACAAAGGGCGTTCATCCTTTGCTGGATGGGGGCATAAATTAGTATAGGCTACCCACATCTCCAGGCACCACTTCACCGCTGGATGAAGAGGTAAACATAATGCACCAAGGGAAAATTGATAACACTGCCAGAAATGTTTCTGAAATTACCCTGACGTCCTACTTTTAGCCTCCGGGTGTGTCTCCTCTGTTATAATCATGAGCAAACACTAATGCATGGATTTCCACCCACTCCTACACTGATGTGCAAGCCTGTAGACATATTTTTTACCAGAATGGATTTAAGGTGTGTCTGAATCAGTAACTACTGTATTGCTGCATAGATGTCCTTTGTTTTACTCACTTAATGTTCTTCAACTCTTTGCTTTTGTTTTGAACATTTAAATGTTCAAGCTGAATCTTTTTGGCTTCTATTCCGTCTCTTCTTGCATTTGCTTTGTCCAGGGGGGTTGATACAAATGTGGCAGAAACTGTAACAATCCAGCTGGATTCATCAGCTGTTCCAAATGTAGAATGCTTTGATGTTGACTCACTGTTCTCTTTTATTTCATTTGGCATGTTTGTGTGAATAAACACCACAAACCCTAAATAAACCAGCTATGTTATCTATTGCCACACTTGGTCTTTATTGTCATTCAGTTGGTGGATAAAGGCAGAATTATCTTTGATGATGATTTATCCACAAACTGTCGTTGTTGTTGGGTAGCTTTTATATGCAACTGCTACTGTCCTAACTTAAATTTCACATGGGATGGAGCAAATAGGTAGTTTTGAAGCAGGAACAGTTAAATAAAATTCCTCTGTTAATTTAATTTCCCTCCACAGCACACTCAAGGTCCAGGTAATCAGATTAGCCATGCGTTCAGGAGATTTAATTATCAACCATTTAGTTATGCATGAGAATATTAAAAATGCTGTTCTTGAGATTACTGAAAGGGTCAGTAACTTCAGACATGAAGTGCATAATTGCTTTGACCACCAGTGGCCGTAGGCAGGAGATGAAGGTTTTGTTGGTGGGGCTGTGCTATACCTAACCTATTTAAGTCCCATAATGCAACCTGAAATTAAGCTATAAAAATATAACTACATTATGATTTTTGTATTGATGATATAATAACTTCATGGCCATTGTGTTCACTGTGGTGGATCTGTGGTAATTCATATCTCTGCAGATTTGTTTTATTATGTTGTAGTGACATGAATGAATAAAAACTAGTGGCCAAATGTCGTCCTAACACTGCCAGTTGGCTATACTGGTACAAGCTGGTGGAGTAAAACTGATCTGATGAAGGTGTTTCTGTAGGCATGCAGCGACGGCTTCTCTTCCACATCACACCTCTGCCGCGTGCAGCTCACACATCTGCACCTCCTTCCCCCCTGCTGCTGTTGCTCTTTCACCTCCAAATTATTTTAGAGGGAGGTGAGGAAGATCGACTGTACACATGCATGCACACACACACACACACACAAACATAAGCACCATGTGTATGTCCCGAGACTGACGCAGTAATGCACACAGAAACCCAATATTTCTTGTACTATAAACCCTGCCAAGCTCCCCAGGCTGCACAGCTTGTGTGACATTCTGTTCCTAATGTATGGGAAATGCCACATGTGCATACATTACAGCGAAGCTTGTCAGTTAAAAGCCGTTGGCCGCCTGAGGTTACAGCTGCACACATGGACCTTTAACAGACTAACTTGTCTGTCAGTAATAGATGATGCCAAGGGTGGAAGTTTGAGCAGCAGCAAATACAATGTGAAATTCTGAAGTTGTGTAAGGAGATCGTGTCAATAACACCATGCCACAGGGGCCGGCTAATGGCTTGTGGAAATCGGTGCTTGACTGCAAGAAAAGTTTCATGTTTGCGTGATTGACTCACATCAGTCTCATTTTCTCAAGCTGGAGTTCAGTCTCTCCTGTTTGGTCTAGGTCTATCATAACGCCTGGCTGCTCTGCTCTCATTAGAGGCGACTTTATGGAGAATTCCTCTCTTGCTCCTTATTCTCAACTCCCTTAACATCGTTGTTTTTTATTCAAAGTGTCTCTGAAGAATATTATCTTCATCATCTCTGGCATCGACATTGGTCTCTTTGCACCTCTCACACATTTCTCCACCGCCACCTGCCACCCAAGCATCGTAAACACACCCACACATGCGACCACGCACACGCACATATGCATGCATGCATGCATACACACTCGCCAGCATAGCTGCGAAAGGTCGGCCGAATGCCAGTTTCAATGCGATGGCTTTCTGGTCCCTCTCATGGTTCCCCCTACTGCTGTGCTCATCAATTATACATGGCCTGCACATTGTGTGTGTGTGTGTGTGTGTGTGTGTGTGTGTGTGTGTGTGTTTACGTGTGCAGGTGCTAAACTGCAGCCTCGCTTGGTGTGAGGGCTTCTGGCCAAACATGAGGGTGGGAGACACTGAGAGCTAGTTGCAGTGTAGGTTCGAGGCTGTACTATCTCATTAATATGCTCCCGACTTTCCATGTGCTGCCTGTGTTCTGCATCTAATTGCCTTTCAGTTGACCCACCTGCCTTTTCCTTATGAAGCAGTCTACATAGTTTGCAGAGTAAAAGAGAAACGACTCAGGAGAGATGGGATTGGATCACACATTCACATATTGCCTGGAGATTTTCTCGTCCTGCCTTTTTATTGATGCTACAAAAAGGAACCATGAAAATTTTGAGCACACTCACTGACAAAAATGTATTAATTTACCCTGCCAAGGTTTTATCTTGAGCAACACCCATGGTGTACCCTTGTGGGATGTTTTTGTGTGCTTGTGAAGAAGAGTCCAACTCCAGATGTTTCTTGTGCAGGTCAGAAGAAGGGTGTCCATTTCAGCACATGCACAGTAGAACAGGGCAGAAGAAAATACAATGTATTACTGTCAGAACTAAAAGAATTACATAATACATGCAAACCTGTTGGTGGGCCCTCTGTGCACCCTTTATTTTGATAGCTGAACTTGCTCCGCTGCCCCGCTGGGAGAAACTGGCAGGGGATAAGATGCAGAGCGGGAGGCATACATAACCTGCAGGTTTATAACAACTTAACCTCACTCCTAGCTCTCTATTCTTGGCTCAGTACAAAACAACATTGCATGTACAGTAGATGTAAACACCTTATTTGTAACCTGTAGTGGCCAAATTTCCCCTTTTATATAGGGCAGTTGACACCTTCTGTAACTGGTATACTACGTGGCACATCAATAATCTCTTCCTTGTTGCTAATTCTGATGTTCTGGTTTAAATTGAGCTTCTTGAGTTCTGCCTCTTTATATTGTTTGGATCCGCGGAGTCATAATGTCCTCTGAATTGCCCTCTTCAAGTGATTTATTCAGAACTTAAATCAGAATAAAAGAGGTTGTGCTCTTGCTGTCAGACCCTCAAAACTTTCCAAAGACCTTTTTGAAGAAATCTAATTTACTTTCATAGAGAATTCTTTTGAACCTGCACTTAGAGAAAACTTATGTTTCTGCAGTAGCTGGTAATTGCCTTTGATGTGTCTTTGTCGGATCTTAAACCTGCAATAACAATTTTTTTGCCACTTGGATGCAGCGGAACAAAATATATAAACACAACACAGACATATTTTCACTTTTTAGGTTGACATGATGAACTTGTTAGCAAAGTGCCTATTTATCAGCATGGAATTGTGTTTCTGGCCAATATTCACTCTGCTGTCAGCTCTGAACCAAAACAGTAAAGCTGTGGGCTGTAAAATCAAAAAGGTTACCTGAAAGATGCTAAAACTCTTTATAGGCGAGGAAAACAAAAGATAAAAAGGATGGGTTCATCACTACAAGCAACCCCTGTCACATAATATACCTTTCACCTTTTACATAACAGTAGTCATGTGATCTGTCGTTAATCTAAAATAATTTAATTATTTGACTATTAAACGATTTTATGTTTACTTATCTAAAAATTTTAGGCATTGTCATTATTATGAAGGTATGTTGATACTGGAGTTTGGATGTTAAATGCAGAATAACACATACCTGATAACATAACAACATAACCTGCATTACAATAAGGTTTCAACATCCTCAGATTCAGGGAAATCCAAACTGAAGGACTGCAGGATACTGAATGTTAGAATTCCTTGACTTGTAGCTTACAGTTACTGACCAACACACATACCTACAGTAATCTTCATATGTGTTCTGTATCTGATAGGAATGTAAATTCATACATGTATATGTAATTTGCATGTGCATTCTGTGTCCCTCTCTTATTTGTTTATATCCTGTCCTCCACCACATTTGTCCTCCTGCTATTTTTCCCCCATTCTGTTACACTGTGTCCTGTAACTAACCAACCGTGACATCTGGAGCCAAATGGGTGTAACAGCTGTAGACAGAGGCCTCATGAGATTATATACCGACCTGAAATACAGCAAACATCATGTTATTCACTTCTAGCTGGTTTCAGTGGTCCTATCAATTCCCAGTCAACATTAGCCACATAATGATAGATCATTGACTCTGATTTAACACTGTCTCGTGCTGCCACAGTAAAGCATTGTGGTCTTACAGCCAGGGATAAAATTATTTATTTAGCCACATGCAGCAGGAAAGGCTGCAGGAAGATTGTCCTCTTCATGGCAGGGTTTTATTAGTCTGACTTGTTCCTCTGTATTTTAGTTTCGCCGGTGGCAGTGGGTCTAATTATGCCATGTCACTTTCTCCTCCTCCGTTCCCCTTGTCTGCTGCCTCTCCACCTTCCCAATCTATCCTTCTCTTGTTTTCATTATGTTGCCACAATCGTTTAGGTCTCTCTCTCTTATAGCTGCTTTTCTCCTTTTTCACTTTTGTTAGTCCCACGAAACAATAAAGAGGATTTTTTTTCCAGCAATATTAGTTTGTACTGCATCCACTATGTGTTCCAAAAATTCAAGATCCATTGTTCCACCATTATTGTGAATGCTTTGAGCACCCAATTATAGTTATGAAAATGCCATTTTTCTGCTAACATTGAAGACTGTCCTCAAGTTGATTGAGTTTGCTACAAAAGCTGGTACTCATGATGATTGCTGCATGTTGAGGTCTGATTCCACCACATCATGATGCCACTCGGCTAACAAAAAACTCCAACTGGAAGACTAACCGTGGCTCTATGTGTTTACTGTATTAATATTGAAACATCTGGGTGCCTTGTTCATGCCTTGTAAAACACGTGTCCAGTTGGTTTGGTTCAGGTCAACTGACAGGCAAATGGAGAAGAGTTCATGCTCAGTGGTTAAAAAGAAAGCGATGTCTAATGTGGACAACAAACACAATTGTTAGTTTTTGTTGGTAGGAAGCCAGTGAGGGATAGCACGTGAAACTTTTCACTGTCAGGTTGAAAAGAGGCGACTGGTGTCATAGTGGTGGGGTCAACAGTGAAGCTAACAGTGTCGACGGCGGCCATGGATGCGCAAGACCACATTGTTGATGTATGACTCTTAAACACATCAATTACATAAATTGAGGAAAAGTCCACATAATTGCGCAATTAAATTACCTTTTAACTCATTGAGCAACCTGGTGGATATTAAAATTGACTAATTGACTTATTCTGGGTCAGCTATTGTATGCAAGTATTATTTTGTTGGCTTTAAAAGGGCTTATGGAACAGTTTATTTTTTTTTCAAGCATGCTCTTTATGGGTAGTCACATGACTCTGGGAACTTTGTTGCTATGGCACCGGGGCTGTCCATAAGGTGCACACTAGGGAGGAAAATGAGGTCACCTTTTCTTGTATAAATTTAATCATCATCTGCTGGCTGCAAAGAAACGTTATGGAATCTTTATACCAGGTAGAAAAAGAAACTCTTATCACTAGTGGTCACTGGAGACAGATTTCAACATTTGTTGATGCTGTGTGTGAATGCAGACAGTCTCGGGTATTATATGGATATAAAAAGGATCATAGCGACCGACAGCCAGGCCAAATCTCTCTCCAAAGACAAGCTGTTCCTCCTACAGCACAGCAACTGATACATTGTTGTTATTAAACTTGAGGTCACTTAGTAACACAGATAGGTCATCGGTCTGTCATGTCCTGGCCAGGGGCTTTATAAATTGCGTTAGCCATTCTCCTCTGCCTCCAGTACCTGGAGGACAAGACCCTGATTCAGTGGAAAGGAATCAGATGTGACAACACACGCCTCGTTATTTGTGATTCTGATGGCCCCTGGCCTCAAACTGGGGATGCTGGGTTTAAAGCACACACAGAGGTTAAAAATGGATATCCGGAATCACTCGGTGAAAGGATTTAAGACCACTGGGGGAGGGGGGGACATGGGATGATGTAACCTGTGGGCATGTGGATGTGCCCTTGTTTGTGTCTTGTTCATGTAATGTGCTTCAATGCATCTGTGTGTGGGTGGGTGCTCCTCCATGTAGATGATAGTCCTTCTTCCTTTCCGATCACATGACATCTAAACATGAGTGATAAGTAGACCTGACTCATAGATGGACATTTTTAGCTCATGACAACACACACTCACAGGAAATATGACCTAGAAATGAGCTCGTCAACACCTGTGGCTTTAGGTAAATATGATCCATGTTCATCTTTTACATGATGACAGGTCTGTGGCTGATGGGGGATATGAGTTATGAGAGCAAAATGCAGGAGCCACTGATTGGGATTATCTAAAGAATGTCTGTCTCATTGTACCGGATATGAGGAACATGAGCGGACGGCTAAACTGATTAAGCCTAATTTGAAAGAATGATGGTACTGGAGACAGTTGTATGGATGTGACTGTTTGTGTGTGCGTGTGTCTCTCTCTCTCTCTCTCTCACACACACACACTACATACAGCCAGTCCTAAATTATTGCCCAAGGAGACTTGAAACAAAGTGAATCATGCCATCCTGATTTGATAAGAATTGAACAGCATGAAGGGGCTCACGCTGGGCAGTTAGAATGGGACCATATGGAGGCACAAGGCCAGCTCCTATCTGCCAGCTGAGGCTGTTTATGAGACGCTCCCACTGCTGCAGCACCTGATCTTCTGCCCATCATCCAATTAGGCAGAGGGAAACATAATACATATCTTTATGCTTCCAGCAATCCACAAATGCGAGATTGAATGCAGTCAGACACCGTAAACACCTCGTAATGAGTCACGCTCGCTCGTGTTTTTGGCTACTATGTGATTACACTAATTATTCTAGGATTTCTTGTAACTTCAGCTAAAAAATGTTGATGCTGCACATATAGACAGTTGCTTGAAAAAAAAAAAAAAACTCATCAACTACCTAAGCACATGCTATATACTCAGGTAGTCTGTGCAAACACTTACATACCCACCTACACACTCAGACATAATCTCATATACTGGAGGGCATTTTTTTTTCATTTGAGATAGGATTATGTAACGACCTGATTCTTGTTTTCATTTGTTCGAGTTATAGCATTGTTTTTCTTTTAAAAACAAAAATAGTTCACGCTTATATCACTGCATGCATTTCTTGTCAGAAAATCCTCCTCTGATGTGTCACCCTCTGGGTATTCCCACTGATGCCTCTTTAAAGTCATTTTCAATTTAATTCTCATTTTTAGAAGCAAAGATAGATATCTGTTATCTAAACCTTAAGCAATGCACATCTAAACCATCCTGCATTTCTCTGCTGCCCTCCAGCCTCCAACTTTTCGCCTTTACATCGTGTCTTAGCTGGAAGCTGCAGGTCTTCCTGGAGGGACTCTACAGGAGGTGTGACTGATGATGAAAGGTGTCCTGAGATGACACATGTTAAATTAGATGCACACATCCGCACACACACACACATCTGGGAAAACCCACTGATAATCTTGTGTTAATGGCAGGGGAGCCATCCTTCAGCAACACAGCATTAGTTATAATGCTTTGTAGGACATGACGGTCAAAATTATGATCAAAACATTTTAGCTGGAACAAAGCTGAGTGTCCATAACCTGATTATCTTCAGTGTAATGATGAAAGTGAGGCTTAAAATGAGTGATGATAGTAATGGTATATATAGTGGTATAAAGCTACATTTACCCTCTGTAGTTTTCTCTCAAGGCATTCCTCAGGTTAAAAACCTGTGTGTTGAAAAACAAAAAACAACACGAAAAACACAACAGATTAAATCAACCAGGGTGAGTCATCTCCCATGTGCTCTCGCAGGCTCTGTTTTCCCTCTCTCTCTTTGCGTGTCACTTGTTGTCACCCCCCCCATCTGCCATCACTCTGGTTCAGTGAAGTGCAAACCTTCATCAGAGCAGCTGTGATAGGGAGAGACAGAGGGTGGCGGAATAGGGGTGCGAGAGCAGCAGAGGAAGAAAATGAAAAGGGGTAAACCAGGGTGAACGATAAGGCGAGATCAGTAAAGTTGGTGATCAAAGGACCGAATGATGAAGCTGCACTTTTGTACCACAGAATGTGATTATATATCCAGGTCAAATAGCCTGGTCAAGGTATTTCTGCAGATGCTTTTTTGGATATTTATCATGGTTATATGACAGATACTGTTTTTTGTTTATATTTATTAGAATGGCATGAGCATATTTTACACATAATTCTAGAAAAAAAACACAGGAAAACAAATGAAAAAGACAGAAAAAAACCCCCATACATTTCATCCACCCACACAGTCCAACTCACCCTTCCTCTTGCTGCTTTGCTCATACACCAACAGTTTGCTGTCTTACACTTTACATATAGGCTTTAACCTAATCGGCAGCTGTTGCCTCGCCCATAAGATCATTAATTTTTGTATAAGCAGGTTTATTATATGTACATATTCAGTTTTATTTGTGACATATTTGATACCTGCAGCGGTGGTTTTCCAGTGAGAGGTTAGTTGGAAATGAGTGTTTTCAGTACGGGGATGTCTGTTTCCTTCGATTTCAAATGTAGAACACATCCCTTACTGTGTGTGGGTTTTTCCTGAGAGAGGCCTACTGTACATAACAATGGCAATGTACTAGAACAGCAATTGTAACACAAAAGCTTTCGCTGCACTGGATTTAGGCTGAATCATCACTGTGTTCTATTAACTATGATAGACTGCAACAAAATAGGTGTTAATATATATGGAAATGCTACAGATCGGTACTGTAAAAAGAACAGGAGCAGACATAAAAAAAAACATGGTTTCCTTCTTGTCAGCACGTAATTTGATGACTTTATTTGTGTTTAAAAGGCCTGAAGTATCATTAACGACTGGAGTGTTAGATAGAGCAGGAGGTGGACAGATAATGACAGTGAGGACAGGCGGAGAGGAGGATAGAGAAGAGGGCTGTGGACCTAATGAACACAGTGTTTTTATTCTCTCTGTCCTCTCCAAGGCAGAAATCGGACTAGTTATTATCTGCTCTTCAATAGAACAGGGCAGTCCCCCTCACACGTTGATGGGGACATCTTAGTGGATTACACAACAGTAAATCTGTAGCAGGTAGGCTAGCAGCCGGGCTTTACGATAGCGATGGGGCTGAGGAGGGTGAAACATTTTGTTCCATTCAGCAACACTGAGGTAAATAAATAAGTCTTGCACCCATACAGCACTTGAACACAAACATACAGCCCCCCCTGCAGCTAACCGGGAATGGGCCCCTTAGCTGGTGAATTTCACCATCTTATATGGGAACTTATTTGTTGGGGGCCACCAGGCTGTTGATAATCCGTTCATCCTCTCACTTTAGTTGTAAACATTGACACCAACTTTGACATGAGGAGAAGGTGGGGCCCTACGCAGTTTGCGTAGTGTGCGTACAGGGCAGACCGGCTCTGGTTCATGGGGCTTTTGTTGCACTCGCAGTGGGTGGTGAGTGTGGCTGTGTGGCCTCTACCGCTGTCTCCTGCCTCTGCTCTCTCACTGACACACAGAGCTCAGCAGAGGGACAGAGAGACAGTGGGAGTTGATGATTGTGAGTAAAACCAGCTGTATGCCAGCTGATGTGAAATGAAAGATCAGATCGGGTCAGTAAAGCTCAATATTGTTGAGACATGCCTAATTCTTATCATAGTTGTTGATAGGCAACTGCCCCACCCCCTGTCATATACTTTACAGCGGTGCACCCATAATATGTAGCTACTGTTCATAATTTTGACGATGAAAGGCACAATGAGACCATTATACACAGTCTGGTATCACCAACTTACATATGAAACCTAACTGATGTCATTAATATAGGCTACTTACTTGAACCCAAACCATGATCTTTTAGTAGTTTTGGTGTCTAATCCTAACCAAACAACATTCTCATAACATTTCACAACATTAACCATGTGTTTATTATTGTAACTAAGACTAATGAAGGTCATTTTACGAAGGTCACCTGACTTCGCCCTTTCCTGCATATCCAAATATACTGTATGATATTAAGGGTAAAAAACTCCATGGAGTAGTTTTGTTTTTGGTATAATAGGCAGTCAGACAAACGGGCTTTCAGTCCAGTGGGTCATTTTTATTGGAGACTATTGGAGTTTAGGAATAATGGGCCGTCGGAACAGTGGGCAGCTCCCCATTAAAACACACCGGTCAATGATAACTATACTAATGGATGTTATACTGTCTTCCAGGGAAATTGTTTAGGTTTTCTTCTTCACATCTTTTCTTGCTTTGGCAGGGAGCAGTTAAAGCTCTGTGAGGCTGTACTTGCAGTGGTGCTATGAGCTCTCGTTAGCATGCTAACACGCTCACAATAACAACACTAACATGCTTTTACCCAGTATAATGTTAATATATTGATATTTAGCAAATTAGCTAACATGTGCTTTGCTTTGTAATGAAGAAATAGCTGGAACTTATTTTCAAGTGTGATGAGCAGTACACTAATAAATGAACAAACAGTATTAAAATAGTTGTTAACAATGTGGGTTTTCTTTTGTTATTGTATTTATATTCTCTTATTTGTCAAGAATTCTTTGGCATTTTTGTTAAACAAAACAGTCTATTATTTTGCTTCATGACATAAAGCTCCTCCTGGCAAAACGGGAGGTTGGAAAGATGTCCACTACAATCTTTCACTTTCAGTTATTTTAATCCTGCTTCCTATCTCACCAGCAGATCACAGCAGAAAGGTGAAAATAGGCAAACTGAGAGGGAGGGGGTGGGAAATGTGGCTATTTCAGTCTTCCAATGTAAGAAATTTTAAGCCCTTCTGAATTTCAGCGACGTATTCATCCCTCATATGAAACAGGGGTGCTTGTATCATATGAGCTGCAGCCTATATACAACGACACATTGTTTATCATCGGCCGACGCTGCAGGGTAAATTTAACATGTTTGTGTGCTGCTTTATGTTCACTGCCGGGATGTTCATTCAAATTAAAAAAATGTTTTTGTATTCACTTATTGTGTTCATATGTTGCTGTAGTTTCTGCATATGATTAGATACATGCAGCATCTACCTCTAAACTCTTTATGTATATTTAAGTGAGAACTGATGATTAAGTAGTTCCACACTTTCATCCACACATTATAATTTATTCGCGTGATGAAGTTGAAATGTTTTTATTATGACCGAACTGAACACGTTATTATTATTCTTTATCTTTGTTGTGTACTCTCAAACTATTTGCTACTGCAGTGTCCCCATTTCCCCGCAGGGGCCATTAAAGTTTCATTTTACCTTATCTCATGTGTAAGGTAAACAGATTCATTAAGCAGGTTGTGATCACAGTTGAGCAGCGTTACAATGAAGGTGATAAACTGCAGGAGGGAGCACATCACACTCAGTATGGGGAAATCAACTCTCTCTCTGGGGACGGGCTGCTGGCTAGTGCATTGCTGGGGCTTCAGATGCAACAGAAGCTAATACTCAGAAGGCCCTGTGTTTTTCTGCAGCTGCACTACACATGCTCACGCACACACGCCCACACATATATTTTTTCAAAACAAGGGCAGAGTTATATCTGCATACCTGCTTTCCTTTTGAAGCAATTTGGTATTGAAGCTTTCAGTGATGTCCTCTTTACACAAGAAACCGACTGGTTACATAGAGTTTTCTGATGCAATTCAGTAGTTTCAGGTAAATAAATGCTTGATTAAGAATGATAATAAGCATAAGAACTGGTAATTGAAAAGGCATGCAGTATGTGGCATGAAGCAGCCATCTGTCTTTAGTCTGTCCTCAGCGCTGTGTGCTGCTCCCTTGTGGTAAAGCCTCCTGGCTAACACTAGCAGCTGTTGAGAGCTGTGCCCCCACAACACTTTGTTCTGTCATGTGATGTGTGATGTTAAGGATCAATAGTAATTGCCTGTTCAGCAGCACTTCTCTTACTGTGATGGTATCAGTCAGGAGCTCAGAGTTGTCCACTAACCAACAATAGCACCACTACCACATATTTGGGATTTTTTACACAAATGGAACTTCCCTTCTCTGTTTTAAAGGCAACAAATACAATAGCTCATCCTCATGTAGAATCAGTTTGGTTCAATAAAAACTACCAAAAAAGCTCTGGTGCTGCTGGGTGCAGCGAGCACAGAGCGAACCCTGTGGGCCGAGGTGAACTTTCCAAAGATCAACTTGTCACAGTGACTCAGGAAACATCCCTGAGGTGAGCCGTGGGTGACAGCTGCTGCCGCTCCACTGGCACAGGTAAATGCCAGAAACCCCACTTGGATACACTAGCTTGCTGACACACAAACACACACACCTACACACACATATGCGCACACACACACACTTTCCTGGATGAATTTCTCCAGGATATAACTCCCAGGAGAGCAGGGAGACGAAAACTTCTTCCCTCCCATTAAGAGACGGAGCTGATTAAACTGTCAAGAAGCTAATAAAATATTCATTTCATGTTGGCAGAGAATTATTACATGACTTCCCAGGCTTATTGTTATTAAGTTCTCTGCACAACTTAATTGATTAATCCAATTTTAGACAGATTTTTGTATGTTTTTCTCCATGTGCTTCTATCAGCAACTGCTCGCGGCGTGGGGACACTACATTACACACATACACACAAACACACAACAATGTCATGAAAGGCC
>NW_023339674.1:18880682-18883058 GCF_004916995.1 Morone saxatilis | reverse complement strand
AATTGTTCAGCATAAACAGAATAATAAAAGAAGTGGTGTTTGTGTTGCTTCCTGAAAAATAGATAGAGCTGAATAACAATTGTGTGGCATACAGCAATACAGCATTATTACTACATAAAAGACTTTTATAATGTCATAAGACAAAATAAATCCATGACACTAAGACTAATGATTGAATATTTAAATATTCAAAAAATGTTTCTTTATGTGGGCGCTCTTTTCATCTGTATTCACACGTAATGTCTACTATTATGAATCCATTTTATGTGGTAGTGTCTGTTTTTTTCTCAGCATGATGTAACTACAATGTAGAAAAGCACACATACATAGGCGCACACACACACCCCTACACTCACACAAAGAGCTCTTGATCTTTTTTAAGAGGTAAAGATTTTAAGCAAAGTGACCCTGTTGATTTAGTGCTGATTAGAAGCACAGTATTGATTTTGTTCATCGATCCTTCTTTCATCTGCTCTTATTGTTGTGTAATAGTCTGAAAAATTATCTTAGGGGGAGACAAATAATAAATCACATTTCAATAACTCTTTTAAAGCACATACAATTGGAAAAGAAATCAAGACATCCAGCCTTGTTTCTACCTGAAAGTAATTGTGTCATCATCAATGGTTACTTATTGAGCTGCAGTACTGAGGAGGACCACCAGGTGTCTGTAGAGTAAAAGGGATGTATTCGACATTACAGAATCCGATCTCAAATGAAGAACGCAGACTTTCATGATTTTCACTTGGCCTGTTCCTGCTCCTCATTAAAAACAGGTGACAGCACTGTGGCTGTAGCCATGTCACCTGCCCACTGCTGTCTTAACATTGCATTTGTCAAACACACACACACATACACACACATTTCCATGCTAAAAGCAGCAGCAGGCTCTAATACAGTGCCATTCGTCACACTGTCACCACTGCAGAGAGCAGTCAGAGGAAGCAAAGAGGAAATCAACTCAGAACGAACATTAGATTACAATTATAATGACTAATTCACAAACCCATCAATGTCAGGTTGTTGTTGTCACGTACACACAATCTGGGTGTGCAGGTCACGTCATCACCCACGTGTTCTGTTTTGAGTTTCATGGCCGTGCTTCCCAGAAGCTGTTATGGTTTCTTATGAGTAGACACTGAAATACAGAAAGTCTAAAAAAAATCTACTGGAGGTTTGCTGCCTCCCTTCCCTTAAGCAGACATGTGACCACTTTAGCATATATGCATATTAGCTGACCAATTTAGCTGTATTATAAATACCTTTTTAGTGTATTATGGTTCACTGTGTTGTTCATACAACTACTCAATTAGTAATTTCTGTGTCGTGTAAATACCACATATTACCATGAATGCCTGCTGTAGTGCTGGCCTGTTGTCAGCACTCCATTTGTACAGTACATTCAGTCAGAAATTAGGTTTTGATTCACACTACAGGTACTTTAAATTCAGAGCATTTCTGATGTGAATTATGTGTGAAGCCTTTTAATGAGGCTCAGAGTATTTCTTGGAGCACACCAGTCACAACATGATTTTCTCCCTGAACGGGCCCATTTATATTTATTCTGATGACGTTTTATTAATGATAATCATGATTAATAAACACACATAATATTTTTGTTATTAAATGTTTGTTGTTTTGTGTCTGACAGTAAAGAGGAGGTGGCAGCTATCGAGACAGAGCTACTGAGAGACTACAGGTTTGGACAACAGCAGCTGATAGAGATTTGGGGACAAGCTTGTGCCATCGCCATCACTAAGGTATGCATGACTTTTATTTTCCAGATCTCCTCTGTTGTCTCTTATGTCTTTGTTTCTATATTTCTGTTTTTCTTTACTGTTTTCTTACTATCCCTACTTTTACTATAAGTATGAAGCAGAACAAAGCACAAGGAAAACTATTTTCCCTGTTTCTAATTCATGCATAATCCCCATCCATCTCTATCCTACCAACCATACAAATCTGTGTGGTCCTGAGCTGAGTCAGATAACATCATTGCAGTATGTTTTTATTGCTTGAATGTTCTGTTACGCTTTCAAAGCTCTTTTCTTTGGGCCATTAAACCGGTGGCACCAAATACTGAACAGTGGTTGCCATTTACTATGATGTGTGTGTGTGTGTGTTGGGTTTGCCTTTTAGTGTGTTTTTAGCAGTTTCCTTCCAAGCTGTACCAGCAATTCTGTTTTTATTTAGCATATATTTTTTGACGTGTTCCATATTTTCTATCTTCTGCTCTGCTCTGTCTTTGTATTTGCACTGAAACAGAAAATTGTTTGAGAATGTCACATTTATGCACTCCTTTCACCAATATTGTAGCTGTGAGGATTTTAACAAATTCAATCAGACCCTTTCTTCAGGGGCAGGTCCAGAGAATTT
>NW_023339674.1:18819891-18880582 GCF_004916995.1 Morone saxatilis | reverse complement strand
TTTTAACTTTCTGAATGTTTTTTAGTATAAAAAACAAAAGCAACTGTAAATAACCTGGCTGAAACTCAATCTAAAATGTTCCGTGTTGACTTTTTCTGTGCCATCTGTTGCCCTCTATTGCTTGTCCCTAACTGTGTTTTTTTTTCTTTATCTATGTCTAGTTTCAATATTGAGCCAAACTACGACTTTTTGTATATCTATGATGGTCCGGATAGCAACAGTCCTCTGATTGGTAGCTTCCAGGACAGCAAACTCCCAGAGCGGATAGAGAGCAGTTCGAATACCATGCATTTAGCATTCCGCAGTGATGGGTCTGTTTCTTACACTGGCTTTCACTTGGAATACAAAGGTAAAATTTTCTGCCAACAGTACCATCCATCCTTATGTACTATGTATTGTTTACTGCTGGAATAGCTTCTAAATGACAGGGCAAACAACACAAACCACAGATTTTTCATTCTCAGGGAGATTTAAGTTTGTATGAAAATATTTACAGCAGGGGGACTTCTTAACAGCACAGAAACATTTCACTCTGGTATGATAACTAAACACATCTACAATATCATCATGATTACCTAAGCAAAAGCAGCATAATGTATTCTGCATTTGTTATGTAATAGTTTATATCTTAAACCAGAAGCCACCTGGAAGTAGACTCCACACATGTACGTCTTTCTCTGAAAATAGATTAAAAACCGTAAAGACACATTCCATCTGGGAGTGTTATACAGCCACCTTGTAACAGTCAATTGTTGAAAAATAATTTTAATATACTCTGCTTGATGTAATTGCACTAGGGGCTGTTTTCTGTCTTATCTGTTTTTCATAAGCAAGGTAACTTGGGAAACTACTACTACTAAGTATTCACACTCAACGGGACATCATGTTTCAGATGTCTCCCGTGATGACAGGATGTCTCCAGAATGTGTTTAAAAATATTACAATTTATTATTTAACAAGGAAGACTACTGCAATACCCCTAAATGCTCAATACAAATATATTTGCAATTAAGTATCCCACACTGCTGACAGTGTGCATCCAGGGGCGGGTCCAGAGAATTTTCTGGTGGGGGGCACAGGGGGTAACAACAATTAATCATGTTATTTGTACTGTACCAACATCACAGTGGCAACAATGATATGATACTCTGTTGTTGACTGTTAATTCATGTCACAAAACGCGAAACATACAACGGATGCTAATTGGCGATTCGTGGTTGCCAATACGATTCAAGGACGATATTGGTTCATTTAGAACGATACGATCCGAAACGATTCAGTGACTTGAAATCGATTCAGTAACTTTTTAGCCAAAAATTCAACCAGTGTGAAGCTGAAAATAAATACCCCTGGATACTGGAAACAGTGGCAAGGTTGGGAAAAAAACAAAAAAAAGGTTTTTCCCTAGATTCCTGTTGTTTTTCTTGTAAGGAATCAGGTAATCAATAGGTGGCATTTTCCCCTTCAAGCCATTCCAAAAAGGAGGAAACCACCTTTGCGACAGCCAGGGACACGGCACACAATTAGCGCAATGATTGACCATTACCCGAGTCATGACCCATTGGGGGGGCCCACACCGGGTGGCCAATCAGATTACGGGGGGGGGGTTGCCACCATGGAAGCCCCACTGCCTTTCTTTGACAGAGCTTGCATTTCTTCCTTTGAATTCACAAAAAGCTTTTGAAAAAATTGGTCAAATCAAAGGGAAGTCATGCAAACTGCTACAATGACTGTCCTTTCTTGTATAAAGTCATCCAACCCAGAACCACTGTTACAAGCTTGAGTCAAATAAAATCAAACTGTGGCCTCAACCAACCCACCCCTGTGCAAATCCGTTTAATAGGCCTAGTCAACGCAGTGTATCACTCAGCATGCCATTTCTGAAGGTCACACATTTCATCTCACTTTTTTAGAAAAGCCGCTGCACATTCTGTCACTGCGAGCCTCAGTAGTCACCACAAAAAATTGTCCTGATGTGGCTGTTTGGTTGTACGAGAGGGCAAAAAGTCACAGCTGCTGGCACTTACACTTTCCTAATTTGCATTAACTTCCAAACGAAATGACTAATTATTACGTGGAGGAAGTGTTCTAACTTTGTGTGACATTTACTTCCAAACATTTAAGCAGCTGACCTCGGGGCAGAACACCTGAGCTCACTCTGTGGCAGCGCTCCTCAACCACACCAGTCCAAAACCACAACTCTTCTTCTCTGTGATCTGGACTATGTCAAACTGTGTGTGTGTGTGTGTGTGTGTGTGTGTGTGCGCGTGTCCGTGTCCGTGTCCGTGGAGGGCTGTTAGGAACACATGTGGTTCCCTTTGACCAGACCACTGGTTTCCTCAGTGGGCTCTTCAACAGGCTATGATGAATAGGAGTCTGAGCTACAAGACACATGAAACCTTGCATTGCTGTCAGAAGCAGGGATGAAGAGAAATAGAAGGAAAGAGACAAAGAGAGAGAATGACAGAAGCAGAAACACAAATGAGTGCTTTACAAGAAAAAGTTACCAAAAAACACATCGATCGAAAAGTAATAACAGCAGTTTAATGAGACACCTTTTATAACTCCCCTCAAAAAGCAAAAAGCAAAAGAAGAGACAGACAGAACAGACAAGGAGAAACAACCAGGGAAGAACCAATGAAAAACTTGAATACAATGAATAAATATGCAAAGAGACAAAATAGCAAGAAAGAGAATAATGTCGTTTTTGACAATGAAAACAGAATGAGGTAACTAACGTGATATTATGATTTCTCAAGAAAAATGTTTTTATTTAAATCTGCAATAACAGATTTGTTGGCCATGTGGGAGCAGCAAAAACAAGTTATGAACACAACCTTTTAGAATTATCTTTTAGAACAGTTTTGTTTGCAGAAAAGCCGGTATCTGTATGTATGTCCAATAGTCACTGTCTATTAGCTCTGTTTTTGGTCTCCACCAACTCCTTTAGGGAAAAATCGGTCTCTTAAGCTGTTAAAAACTCCACTTTGTTCACCAGCTAGTCACTAACTTTGTCTCTCTGCTGTTTGGTGCTGAGCAGGTAGTGTACAGTAAGTTTTTAGAGCTTTTTCACTAAAAACAACTGCCTGTTGTGACAAAAATGACACTTTGAAAGTGGTGGGAGTGAACCAAAACTGGCGTGACAGCTAAACAATGAGTTGAGTCTCACTATCAAAGCTGAGGGGAGCAACACATTTGGGTGATACTTATCGGTATAATTGTCGCTTCATCCCTATGAGCAATGCCTTTCACATTACACATTGTCATAGATGCATTGTTATGATATCATTGTAAACATGTTAAAGCTGCACTAATCAATATTTTTAAAATAACAATGGATCAAATAACTCTGTAATGTGAATTGTGTCGCTCATAATTATCAATCACCTACCTCTAAGCATTTTAGTGTCTTTCAGCTTCCTGTTTTGATTTTAGGGCCCACATATCTACAAAATATCGCAGATAGTCGCTGACATCTCCATTGTTATGGCCTTGATGTGCGTCATATGAACTTTATAAGATGATGATAAGCTAATGTTGTGTTTACTGCTTGTTGCTTGTTCCCCCAAAGTTTCAAAAAAACAACAATGCAATTAATGTTAGTTTAGTGTTTTAGTGTCATATTAGTCATTATTGCATTAATGGTTGGAGCTGATTTCATGCTTTTAATTTGCTCGACTTTATAGGATTTCTTATTAATAACCATTAGTGTTTTGTAATACACTTGTATATCGTTTAACATAATAAAGCTATTATTACATTCTTGGGGGGTGAGAAACAGACAGACACAACAGCAACAGTTTAAAGAAAGTGAAATGGAAAACAGGGGGCATGTAAAAGCTGAGGCAGGCATCAGTCAGAAGTAGAGACTTTGTGTTCTCCCCTCAGAGTGTGTGATTAAACCCACCACATCCACATCCCCTCTATTATCATCAGCCACCGCTGGCCCCATGCCTGGCCCTCCACCAGCAGCCCCAACAGCTTAGCCTTACTAGACAAACATGGCCAGGAGGACGCTGTGGATTGCTGCTGCCCACAGCCGCCAGCAGCACGCTACTGCTTACATGACATCACTGCTATTTAGGGAAAATTACAGTAGAAGGAGATGCAGACAGTCTGATTTCACTGCTGGCCTACTGCTGCTGGCTTCCAAGTATACCACACAAACAACCATGTGTTCAGTCACACACACACCTACACCTCTGGTTGCCAGATAGATTATAGGTTTTCTGTAAGTAATCCCTTTACTGTTCCACAGCAGCAGAACCCGCAGCCACCAGTTCCAGACTGTGTGTGTGTGTGTTTCTGTATCAGTCTGAGGCTTTTCAACACCTGAATGGAGACAGGAGACGTTTTCGTTACCACGCAGCAATAAATTAGTCTATAGTTTACAGGAGCCCCTGGACTTTAGTTTGGTCTTCTAGTACAAACATTAAAGGCACTGTTTTCTGCACATGTGAGTGTATTTGTGTTTTTAGGACCCTGATCGTGTTTTCTCAGGCTCAGTGTGTGTTTCAGGCTGATTGGAGGTGAAAGAACATGTGTCTTTAGCATTTATTTCAAAGAGATATTCCCTTAGAGACCTCATTACAATCAAGACAGCCAAGTTTTTAGGTGTGTGAGAGAGATTGTGAGTGTGAGGGGGGTCCTTGGAATGCTTTGCACAAGACCCTGCATTCTCCTCACCTTTCTTTATTTGGAACCTTACTAAAGCTTCCTACAAGTGTTTGCTATTGCAAAACTATTTTAATTTTATATGTATGGATATGTGAAAATTGGATAAATTGCTGTAAATGTCAACTCCACAGCAAATAGTTTATTTAATAATAAATAAATTCTACAGAAGAACAGATAAAAAGAAGCAACCAGATTACAAACCTGCTGAGCAGATGCAACAAACCATCTGTCTGCACTTGTAGAAACCTCCTACACATCAAAAATATCATAAATATCTCAAACACTGGAAAACATGTGAACAGGTTTATTAGGCTAAAACCGAGCCATAAAACCTTGTTTTTCTAAAACAATACTGTGATGACATTTAATTTGTTGCCAAGGCAGTTTAAACTGGAGCTGATTTTATTGAAACAAATGACATTATTTTGGAATAAAGTGTATCATAGAAATATGAAGATATTTAATATAAATAAAGAAATCTGGCTACAAATCTGTACAAGTGTTTTGGCCATGCTACAGCCTTTTGTGTGTGTAATACATAAAAATAACAGAGAATAAGATCATACTTGCATGTTGTTTTTAATATCTTGGTTAAAGTAGCTAAAAATCACACAGACAAACAAAAGAGCACTTTCAACACCAATACACTAGACAGAAACCTATTGGAAATGCTCCCTATCTCCTCCTTTGATAATTGCTTCGCTTGTCCAGTGATCCATTTGAAGGCTCAGTAAATTACTAGTTAGGATAGATTTGTGCTAGAGTGAATCAAGCTTGTGTATCAAGTGAAATTAAACAAATACTTCAAAACATATCAGAGTGCTGTCTGAATTGATCTGGCATGCTCCCTTTATAACTGCTTACCTTCAACAGTGTGGGGCTCTAATGGTTTCTCCAGAAGCACAAAATGGCTCCAGCACTGATATCACTGATCCTCCCGACGGTCCTCAATATTTAGACAAAAGGTAATTAAACCTCCTGATGGGAGTTATTGTGTGTTTGAAAAACATTAAGGGAAGTAAAAGACAGAGAAAGAGAGAAACGCAAGGGGACCAATCTAATGTAGCTTGATAAAGTTTTTTCACACCATGAATATATTTATTTTATAGAATTATTTCACTTTTCTGCTCTAGATATAATACTGACATATTACCTCTCATAGAGCTGTTTTGGCTAACATGTTACAGTTCTATTTCTATATTTATGTGAAAATCTATTTAGATATCCAGCTGACATGAAGCAACATTAGCATCCATTTAAAGTTGTGTTTCTGGCCACCTTATGAATGTATCCATATGTTCACTCACCTGTTAGCTGTGGTTTTCACCAACAAGAATTTGAGAAAAGAATACACTGGGTTCACCGTTTGGCATTGAGAAAGTACTTTACAGTGGGTTTATCAGAGGAGTTTGGAAACATGGTTGATGAGCCTGAAAACCAAAATAATGAACATAAAAATAAAATGAAACACAGTCTCACTAGAAGTTAAAGTATTTAAAGTATTTCTGAAGTGACCATGTCTCCATACACATAGTCATTTGATCCATCATTAACATAAAATACAGTGATTGATGCAGCTTTATAGTCAGCCCTCTGTTCCTTGAATCTATAGATGTTTTATTTTAGTCCAGTAACACCTGTATGAGTGAGTTCACAGTGGGGGGCAGCCCTATCAGAGATGGTTAGTCTTTAATAGCTGGTTGCAGTAATTACAGGGAGCATCTCCCTCTAGGGAGCAAGTCTGCTCAGAAATCTTGGCATGCCACACACACACACACACACACACACACACACTTCCATAGAGGGTGCCACTGTAGATTAACTCAGTGAGATGTGTCATTAACATCAGGTTTCACAGTGTGAAACTCACTAAGAGCATCTGTCTCATTAGATATAAAAAATGAAAATCCTGTTTTACTGCCTTCCACTTTTAGACTCTTTCTGTCCCCCTCTTTAACACTTGTTTCCTGCTCCTCTTTCCTCATATAACACTCTCTCCTCCATCTCATTGTGTCTCTGTGAGGATTTCTCAGCTGAGCTGTTATGATGGAGATAACTGCTGCTGTCTCATCTCCTGGATTCATTGCTCTAGTTAATGCGTTCTGAGTCTTGTTATATCCAATTATACAATGTGGGGAATGGCTTGTTTCTCCATATGAACTTTCTCCTGTGCTGAATGCATTAGTGGAAGTGGAATTAAATGGATTTTATGTGCGGTGGCAGAATTTTTGCCTACTTGAAGCTCATCTCCAAAATTTGGAGGCCAAGGATCAACCATGTAGGATTTTCCTTTTAGAACCAGCAGGAGTCTTAATTTGAATTATGCAACAATTAATATTACAGCCGGCAAACCATAGAGTAATTATAATATTTATGGTGCACTTATATCACAATTTGAAATAATTACAGGGTACAAAAAACATTTGCGGGGATCAACATTTTTGAAATAAACTTATTGCAATAACAATAACTACTTTTTGAATCACAGGATACACAATAAAGAACCAATTTTCTTTTATTAGGAGAAGCTCATAAAAGACAAAACAAAAGGTGTTGCTAGCCTGGGGTGAATTACATGTGTCTTAAGGCCTACCACCTTATATTAATTGGATTACACCGTAATTATTATATAAATATAGTAATTGTGTAGTTGTATCATTATTCATTTAGTTCCCAATAAATCCAACATTGTTACTACTTTATTTTAAGACTTCTTGTTTTCTTCTACTCATGAGTTATACTGTGACTCTTTTATATGTGCCCCATAATTACAAAATACTTGCACTACTTGTAATTGGTGAGCTGTGATATAAAGCATTACTGTGAACTGCAGTCATAGACTACTTATAGTGGTGATTAAACTGGGATAACTAGACTTATGACTTGTGTTCTGACACACATTTATTAGGCTCTAATTGGACAGGATTTCCAGGAGCCTCTGTGAACTGTCTGCCTCAGTTCAAGGTCTTCTTCCAGTTTATGAAATTATGCTGTAACCTTTACAGCGATGAACAATTGTTCCTGTATAATGTAATAGTGCAGACACTGAACCAAAAACCCCTAAAAGCATCAGCTAACAATCCATAATGTAGCAACAAGATTGAAGAATCTGTGGAAAGTGAAGGCAGACACCTTTGGGGCTTTTAGTAATGATCATGACACACACACACACACACACACACACACACACACACACACACACACAACACACACACAGACACAGCACTTTTGTTTAGGTGTTTGAGATGGAGGATTAGCCGCTCAGGTTGACAGTTCCGCAGGCAAATACCTGACTCGTTTAAGAAGGTGCAGGGTGATTTACAAGGGAATGTGCGGCCAGTAAACGAAGCAGATGCCAGCAGCCCTCTGCAGCCGGGGCCGAGACGGAAAGTGTGTTACATATACGGAAGCATCCCACGGCGAGGACACCGGTATTTTTTTCCACTACTGCCAGGGTTATTTTAATGAGATTGGACCTTTTCTCGTGGACGGAAGAGACCATGGAGCTGGTTCCATTTCTCGTCTGGCATGCCTGGCATGCTGCAGTCAGGCACTCTGAGTATGATGGAGCAGCAGAGGCACAGATCAGATGACCTGCACTGAATAAGAGGCCTGAGTCTGAAGGATAAATACTGAATACTGATGAAGATCTGTCCTTCTCTTGCTTTTGTCTCACTATTGCTCTCTATCAAGAACCCTTTCTATTTTCTCTTCTGTGTCTCTTCTATCACTACATCTTCCTTCCCCTCATTCATCAGGTCCTGTTTCTAAATGCTTACCTCTCTTACCCTCTCTCTACCAGGCCTACCCTCTCAGCTCTCTAGCAAAGAAGCAACCAACCGTGCTGGTGATCTGTGGTCCAGATCAAAATGGCTCCATTGGCCTGGTGTGTGCCCGACACCTGCGCATATTTGTAAGTAAACTACAGTGCACGAAAACAACCTTTTCAGCAGCACAGCCCTATTATATTCAACGACAGGACAAATAATCCATTGTAAAACACAGTCTGGTGCTTACTGAGTCATTTATCACAATAGAAAAAACTATCCTGCAAACTTTAACTTGCATCAGGACTAACAGGGGATCCCCTATACAGGCCCTCTGCGCTTGACAAAATTTCATTTCAGCTCCTGTAAATGGCTCACAGCAGTTATCCTATTACCCTCCCTGCAAGGGCACTCAGACAGTCATGATATCATGCTATTGTTACTCTCGTTAAAGCTGTCTGTGTTTTACTCTCTGCAGCCACGATATGATGTCATGACCATGATGTCTGCCCCTCAGGCCACATACTGACTGACATTTCAAGACTAATTGTTTTCGGAGGCAAGATCCATCCTCTCCAAACATATCACAGATCAGGACTTGAGCTGTTTCTTTTCTGACAGCACTACTCGGTTCTGTAGTCCTAAGCAGTCTATGACTTTATTGGACGGGAAATATTGGATATGTGTTTTTGGGATCTCTGGTTTACAATGGAATGCATCTATATACTTTACCATATGCGCCTGACATGCTAGATTTACTGTGCATTGATAGTTCTGATTAAAACCATGTTAGATGGATATGAGCAACCCGGTGGCTCTCAGTGGATTCTCTCTTTCTTCCTTTGCCTGCTACTCTGTCTTTTTCCATCTTAAGGCCAAGGAAGAGGTCAGAGGTCAGCTCAGAGAGAGATATATTTTACCCTGGAACTCCAGAAATGAATAAGGAGCTTCTCCATGAAAACTTAGGACAATTACACATCAATTCCCTCTTTTAAAGCTATCATTCAAGTGCTATTTTATGTCCTTTGGCTTTTTTTAGTCTAATGTATTTACATTCTGTGTCTGTCTTTCCTGTGTATTTGTGAAACATTTTATTGCATCTTGAAATGTGCTATATAAATGAGGTTTTATTATTATTATTTTCAAAGTGACTGCACTCTAGGCCGATTGGGACCACACTTGTCTGAGTTTGCTCTAACTTGAGAAACTTGAGTACTTACTTTGGACTGTGAATCACTCTCCTAGTGTAAGAGTGTATGTTTTTCATGGTGCGATGTGATCCCTGTCAGCAGGAAGACATGCAAGGATACACGTGAGACACAGACACACACAGCCTTAAGCCCCTGATGTAGAGCTGTGAATGTGATTAGACAGAGCATACAGATGAATGATCAGCTGCAGGAAAACAGGCCAGCTTGCTTCTCACGTCAGTCCAAGTCACTCCGTGTTCACAAAAGCAGGTTGTGTCTGAGTCTGTTGTGCATCTTTGATTATTTCCGCTGCTAGGTTTTTTGGGGGGGGACACAATGCTGCATACCAGAAGACACACATATTCCTTGATCAAAGCTAATGTTGGATGAGAATAAAAAACCTAAAAAGAAAGTCCTATGCACATTAGTTCCACTGTATTGTTCATATCAAAACAAGTGGACATCACTGCGTGGAAAGTTTACATTGATGATGGTAATTACATCATAATTTGCGTGAACAAAATGCAAATATTTTTTATTGTATAATATTGTAACAAAAAATAATGTACATGTAAAGTCTCACAAACAGACTGGAGCACACAGGTATGGTGAACATGTGCAACAATTCATATTTTGTTTTCAAAATCACATGTTGTTTTTTCCATTATTGTGCTGCAGACTTCATCCCTTCATTTCTAATGCTCTGTGTATAAAAACAAAATACTTCAAAACACCAGCATCCTTCAGGGAGAGGAAGTGTAACCCTGTTAGATGTGAGCATTAACTGGAAAAAGACCCTGTGTGTACCCTTTGCTTGTTTTTGTCTCACAGCTCATTTCTGTTCATGCTCAGTGACACTGACAGTCATTTTGAGTTCTTCCTTAGTTTCACACAGTTTGATGGTGTACTTACTGATGAGGTCAAGGGCATGTAGGGGCCATTGAACCCCGAGGGGAACACACACACACGCACACACACACACACACACACAGCTGGCTCTGTGCTCTGTAGAGATCGTGATGGAGATGACGTCAGCTGATCGGTGGTTGTGGCAGTTTGATTGGTTTAAGATCCCCAAGGAGGCAGCAGTCTGCCTGACCTGACAGATCACTTCCTTTGTAGGGCAGCCTCGGCTCAGCCTCATTTGAAAGAACTGTTTATTTATTTATTGATTCCTTCATATGATGTCTGTGAAAATGGTCTTTGGTTTAAGCAGCTAAAGATTCCATTAGGATTCACTGGGCAGATGTTAAGACACAATATGCAACTTTTTTTAAATCAGAGATAAAAGACACAAATGACAACAGGAGGTATATTTATGCAGGCTTAGGTGGTAACGGATTAAATGCAAAAGAGTTAGGTAATTAGGATACAAAAAAAGTGTACAGTCATTCGTTACAGTTACAGAAGATGACAGATTACAGTTGCATTTAGTAAAAATGGGGATTATTAGCAGGATTACAATTTCACAATATACTTTGATGCACATGTGAAGTGCAGACAAATTACAACACTTCACACGTCTCACAACACCACTACAGTCACACTGTAAGCCTCAGCGCTCAATTCTGATTTATTGCTTAGATTTTTTTGTTTGGCTGCTCACATTATTTTTTGAAATGTGGTCCATATCAGATTCCAGTGTGAACAGTCCAACCCAAGGCAGTCCATTCAATAATTTTTAGGTGGCGCTAGAGTAGAATCCAATAGTTATTGAGATATTTCAATCTGGACCGATGTGGTGGAATGACCTTGAAACAGAATAACATAGCCACATGCTGCTAGCATGGCTAAAAACTGCGACAACAATTCAATAGCAATGTGTCTGTCCAAAATCAATGACCCAGTTACTCTGCAAAGACATCACTGTCAACAGTTTTCACTGGACCTACTGCCTACCAAAGAAATAGTCCTAATGAAATCGGTTGACAGTGTGTTCTGTGGATTATCCAGACTGATGGCTCATTGCTCTGGACAGATCTTTAAATGCAGTTTTTTTATGCTGTGCAGCACTACAAACAACATTCCTTTTTACCTCCATTGTATTATAATGGATGGAGGGATTTCTCAAACCCTGGGCAAGTAAAACAAAACATGGCTTACTACCTTTAGGTGTAAGCGAGAAAAACATTTGGGTGAACTGATCCTTTAATGGTAATTATGTAGATACTTATCCAGGACTATGTTTTTGAAAGAAAGATGTGCTTTTTACATCAAACACTCAAATACACACACACATGCACACACACACAAACTAACACCCACTCTCATATTACTGACAGTGGTTCCTAGGCTTTAAGATTTATCTTTGGGACTTTGTAAAGGTCATGGATCACAGGTGCTTCCTGCTGAGCATCACAGGCCTTTCATACTGTGGGTGTCTGGATTTCTACTCCTCTCAGCTTCCAGTTTATAAGGGAAGTATTCATTCAGGAAGCAGGCCATAGGAAACCAAAACCTCTGATCACTGGTCACCAGTATTTTCCCTTGTCGTGAACTGAAGGCCACTGGTGCATCATATGTTGGCTAAAATCACAGGCTTTAGTGTCAATATTATGTAACCTTCTCTCTGTTCTTGTGTTTTTCTCTCTTGCCTCATCCTCCTCTCACACAGGAATATGAGCCCACAATCTACCACCCTAAACGCTCCTCTCAAAGTCTACACCAGGACTTCACAGTTCAGTGTGAGAAGATGGACATCCCTTTCCTCTCCTACCTCCCCACAGAGGTCAGCATCATTTTACAGAATAACACATGTTACAAGAGCCTTTAGTGGTGTTATTGATTGTTATAAAGTCTGATTGAAAGATTAAAATCCATCATTTAATTTAAAGTATGCACTGTGGTTTAATTTGTAACAGTGAAAATTGCTTTGCTTAATAGAGTAGTGCAACATTTGGGGAAATGTGCTTATTTGCTTTCTTTCTTGTCAAAAGTAATTTGATAGCTAATAGTCGGTTAACTTAGCTTAACACAAATACTGGAAAAAGGGGGAAACAATCAACCTTGCTCTGTCTAAAGGTAACAAATCCATCAACCAGCACGTTTAAAGCTCACAAATTAACATGTCATGTCAATTGTTTAATCTACACAATAAACAACATTACAAACTACAAACTACTACTACAAACATTAAAAAAACAAAATCAGCTGTATTAAGGGAATGTGTCGCACTATTTCTTGAATGGGACCACTAACGTCTGGCTTGTGACCCTATATCACCGCTCAACAGATTGTCTGAGTTGCTCCACTATGCTGTTATTCATCTGGCAACCACTCAAATTCATCTTGTGAACCACTGATTTCGGTGACTCACGTACAGGAAGTTAACCCTTCATTCATTCATGCTGAGGTCTGCTCTGTTTAGGTCCAGCTCATAAACGATGCCTACAATCTAGTGATTGATGCCATGCTGGGCCCAGAAGCAGATTGTGCCAACATTAAGGAGCCCTACTCTGGTATTCTGGTGACCCTGAAGCAAATCAAGACCCCCATTGTCAGTGTGGATGTGCCCTCAGGTAAGTGTTCATACAAACTGTAGATATCAAGCTGGAGGCTCAGAAAGACAACATGATAGATGGGCCTCCAGGCAGCTCCCGAGGAGCCTTGGCTCCCAGGCAGGAGTTTTCCAAGTCTGGAGGCACACGTGGATGATAAATCTCATGCTACAGTCAGTTTAGTGTGAGCTTATCTAGCCCCAAATACATTACCTGTTGAGTGTGAGCACAACAGGCAAAATGATCACAATCCTCCTCTCCTTATGTCTTTTTTTTTCTCTCCCTCCTTTCTGTTTTCCTCAGGTTGGGATGTAGAAGAACCGAGTCAGGACGGGATTAATCCAGATGTTCTCATCTCACTTACAGCACCAAAGAAGTGTGCCATGAGTTTCTCGGGGAAGCATTTCTTGGCCGGACGCTTCCTGCCCTATGACATACAGAAAAAATACGAGCTTAACCTCCCAGACTACCCTGGCACAGACTGTCTCATAGAATTGTAACACATGGGAAACATGAAAGCCAGTGTGGCCACTTCTAATTTTCAAAAACGTACGGTTAACCTATTCTCTTGTTTTTTATTTTATAGATTGTTAATGTGATTTAATGTTAACATCTCAGTTGTGTAGATCAGGCTACACCTTAGCCAAATGTGCTGTTGAGCTACAGTAGAAGGATAATATTTAGAAACTGTGGTTTGAATCATGTCTTTTTAGGTAATGGCATGAGGAGTTTTTGTGTCAGTCTACTTGTAAAAGCTGTAGCATTACACTGTTTTCTGATTACTTTGCAAAAGACAGAAATGTCTTTTTCCACAGTTGGCAAAGAAAGATGAATCTATGACACCAACCACTGGAATGTTTTTTTTAAGGTTCATTATGTTCATGTTCTGATGCTCTTTTCTTCTTCTGTTCTACTGGAGTGTGCTGCTGCGATAACTTAGTGTAGGTTGGCAACTTTGAATTTTCTGTTGTGTTTTTGGTTTGTCAGCCTGCACTTCTGCATTGGTTTTATTTCAATTTCTTTATTAGCTGTTACAAAAGGCCAAGACAGTTCTCGTTGTCCAATAAAACAGTTCCTTTTAACTGATGGTTCAGTTTCTCGTGTTTTGTTTTCTTAAAGCTGCAACGATCAGTATACTTTATATTAATAATGACTAATATGACTATAGTTGTCATAGTGACAGACGCACCAATCATTACAGACTAACTCTGCAGTTGCCATAGAGGCTTTAAGCCTATTTTGGATCACTATTTTGGTTGAAAAGATGTTGTCCACATTATTACAACACCACACAGCAACTCTGCTTTCATCAGCCATGTGTGCAGCCACATCAGACATTTGTTTTCAGTATAAAAGATCAGATAACCCACTTTACGCTACCTGCTCAGCAATTAACAGTATACAGACAAGGTTAGCGGGTAGCTGGTGAACGTGGAGCATTTAGCAGCTAAAATACCAAATATTTTTCTCAGGTGTTGGTGGAGAAAGAACTTACATTCATAAAATACTGGCTATAATGGACACTTTTATAATAATGTATAAGATGATAATGTGACAATGTGAATTGGGTTATAACTCAAATCTACAGCTCCCCTCAGCTGTCTGGCCCACAACTTTACTGTTTGGGTTCACTCTTATTGCTCACATGGCGTCATTTTCCGGCAGATGTTTTCAGTAAAAAAAGCTCTAAAACCCCACTGTATACTACCTGCCCAGCAACAAACAGCAGACACACACAGATAAACTGGTGAACATAATGGAGCATTTAGCAGCCAAATATTTCCCTCAGGAGTAGAAAAGATTTGAGAATATTGCCCTTACATTAATCAGGTGACCAGAATCATGATTCCAAATTAATGCTAATGTTTCTTTGTGTCTCTTGGATGTGTAGATAGATAAAGTGTCTTGCTTAGGGACACTTAAGCAGGCTAGCATCCCTTGAAGTCATTCTGTTAAATGACACCAATCAATTAAAGGTCACCAATCACAAAACCACATAGCTGTGTTATATGAACATCACATGCAATTAGTGCTGTGCTTCTTAGATGAGGGCACACTGTTACATCTGTTTATTGGTTCCCAACTGGATTTGATTTGCTAATGAAAGCCATAAGCAGGTGTGATCGGGCTATAATCAGCTGTAGAGAAGGGCCTCTCATTATTGAGCTCAGGGCTGCGGGCTTCAATGAGAATGACTAAGCGAGACTCCTGTGCTGTTTATGGATGAGGTAATGTGTATTTATACAAAGCACAGGAGCTTCTCCTGAATACTAACGCACTAATGCCCAGTGTGTGCACATGTGTGAGTGGGTGTGGAAAGTCAGTGAAAAGGAATGTCGATCCGTTTTTCGCTCTGTGGTATTAAATCTGTCAGAGGCGAACTGACGAGGGTTGTAGAAATATGTCTGAGAGCTCAGTGGTCCTGTCTTTCATGCCTGTCCAACCCCCATCAGGAAACAACGACTTGTCACCACTCTGTCGTTTGTGCTTTTCATGGGAGTGATTGAGTAATGAGCTTTGGAGTTGCCGGTGGCCCGTAGAATTGAACAATCATAACTGACAGCGGCACTTGTTGTAATATCCATTGAGAGATAGTCTTACATGAAGAAGAAATGCGGTCAGGAGATTTAGTGGAGACAGTAACAGAGTGCAGGAGTGAGGCAGAAAGATTAATCTAGTTCTTGCACCGTATAACACACAAAATCTCAAATTTTAACAGTTTACAGAACCATGTCTAAAAGTGTTTCCCTTCTTTTTCACTGTGATAAGTATGTTAAAATCACTGTATGTTTTATATTTGAAAACATGTTTCGTCAACCAATAGTTTAAGTTATCTAAACACTATTTTAAAGCATTGTATTATTACTGGACAAGTTGAGTTTTCGCAATGGCCAGCCTGTGGGCTAGTTTTCAGGTGTCCTTTAAAAAATGGTATGTAGGCACGTATGGATTGGTTTATTATTTATATCAGATAAATGTAGTGTATTAGAAGTAAATGTACCTAAATATTTAAGTACAGTACTTTAGTAAGTGAATTTAGTTACCTTTTCCACTGAATTGTGAAAACGTTCTCAGGGATTAAACAATAAAATCCTGGACTTTCCATTTCCATCCTTGTCCCACCAACCGTTATCAAGATTGAGAGAGGCATTCAGTGTGTGGCTTATGTAATAATGTGAACAACATCTTTTCAAGAGGTGCATTTATTCTGAAAAGAAATTCTTTCAAAAGTTGTTGTTTAACACTTTTTTATGTTCAAACAAGAGGGATTTGTAAAAGTGAATGTACGTAACGTTTTTTAATTTCCATGGATTTTTTGTTATACAAGCGTTGTTGCTCAATTGCAACAATTCATAGGCTGCAAATGAGCCAGAGTACATTACACCTCATAAGCATGTCTTGTGTCTGCGTTCTGAGGAGTTTTTCCTGAATGGCATGCCATATGACGCCACTTCCACTCTTTGGCAGTGCATCGCCCTGCAATCAGCGACTGTTAAAAAGTTACAAAACTGAACCAGAAGTCGAACCAGAGGCAGAGCAGCATCTGGCACTGTCCTGTGTCTGGTGGAGAGACAGATAAAAAAGAGTGAGACAGAGAAAGACAGACGGGTGGCCAATGAAGGACATGAAATCTTATAGAAGATGATTAGAGCTTCTTACCTTCACAGTTAACAAAGCCCTAAGTTGATTTATCATGAATGACACAAAAATCAACAATGTTTCAAACCACTTTTCTATATTTTGAATGTAAAAAACCCCCACAGCAAATAGATAAAATATATTACGAAATAAAACTATATTATGTTTCTGAAGCATCCAGAAGTACTGTATGCTCTTTTGTACTTGCACAGACACACCTGCTGTGCATAGAAGGCAACTACACTGCAAAAGAGGTTTACAAATCAAAGAAATATGAAAATGTTTTTAAAGTCCAAACTTATAAGCTCTCGCCTGGACAAACAGGAAAACACCATTTTATTTTCAGCAACCCACACACACACACACACTCCCTCCCTCCCTCCTTCTCTGTGAGTGTGTCCACCATACCCTCACCTTTTTTTGGAAGATGATATGGGGGACCCAGATGTTACATTTCACTGGCCAATAGTGAGCAGAGAGGGGCTGGATTGGTGTGCACTCCCGATGCCCCCTTCTTTTAAAAACCCCTGAGCTCCTGTCTCCAACTCAGCAACTCAACTCACATGAGAAAGAGCAGCAGCAAGGCTCTGCTTGACCGGCAACATCATTCACACCTGACAAGCTGAAGCGGCTACTCTCAGCTGTATCTGCAAGCTGTCCATTTTCTTCTTAAATTTATGTCTGTAGAGGATCAGAGTAAAAAAAAATCGTCTGTAACTGAAGGTGTGTTACCATGTTGGAATTAAATAAGATGGCAATCCTGCTGTCTTTCCTGGCTTCACTGGCTTTGAGCCAAGGTAAGTGAAGACTGAAAATTAAACAATTATTATTGCTTTTTTCCAAAAATGGATGCCAGCACAACAGTAAATTACTGTTCCAGCGAAATGCCACAGCCAATTTTAAGATACATTTTGTTTTGAGCAGAATTCTTTACCTCCTTTGTCATCTTTAGTAATCACATACTGTAAGAGCAGAGGTCCAGTGTATGACTACTCACACATGTGTTTTCTACGTTGACGGCATTTCCCTGAGGATGTCAGAGCAGGACTCTGGTGAAATGTCCGATGGTGAGCTCATATGATAAGGGTGTGTGTGTGTTTGTGTGTGGGTATGTTATTTTATAGACCACCTCAGTAGTTCTTAATCTCTAATATTAAGTCACCAGCACGTTTCACCACCAGGCTGATCAACAACACATGGTGATAGAAGAGGAGGTAAAGAGGAGGAGGAGAATGTCACAACAGTGAAAACTATTCATTATGTGCCCCAGCGGTCCTGTTTAATTATAGAAAAAGCTCTGTTAATGACAGTAAAAGGTAAAAGGTTCTTGTGGCACATAGCTTTTATTCATAATGACAAACTGCAGCACAGTAGCTGCCACTATCTGGAAGCAGGAGGCCTGCTGTTGAGATAAATTCAAGGCAGCCATATTGCTCCACTGACTTTTATGATCTCACAAAGAGCCAATTCAAATGCATTTTTTTCTTACTACTTTCTCAATTCAGTTCAATGTTTTCAATGTGGTGGACTGTCAGCGACTTATGATGCTCTTCCTTTCCCAGATTTTAAGTTCTTTCCCCCAGAATATCACTCTTATCATCTTTGAAAGCTCACCACTCTTCCTGAATGACACCAAAGTCAGCACTTTTTCCAAAGCTGTCACTTTCTGTCCACCTTACAGCTGCTGCCCATTAAAGAGAGCTGGCAGTTCATAAAAGCAAACGACTGTAAATACACCTTAATAGTCTCCATATCTTGTTGGACTTGGAGGCGTTAGAGTCGTAAACGTCTTGCGGAGGCTCTGTGCCACTTGCTGATGAGTATATCGAAGATGGTTTGGTGAGAGAAGAAGCTAAATGTAATAAATGGCGATTCAGATCGACTCTCACTGAGCTGAACATTTTGTTACAGCCGCAAGTGAATGCCGACTTTAAAATGGATTGTAAAATTTTATATTCTGTGCCACGCTCCTTTAGCAGTACATCCACATGTTGCAGGAAGGTGGTGCATTTTGTCCTCATTTCACCCTCAAATGCAGTACCAGTGGTCCCTAAAGATATAAACCCAGTCACCTTGGAAACAAGAAGCAATAAATACAAACCAAGTGGCCCATTTTCCCACCTGGTGGGTTTGTGCTGGGCTAAATGAGAGAATGGAATAAAAAGGGGAATAAAAAGCACAGGTAAAATGACTTTAACGTCCTCTTTTCCCCTGTCAAATTGGCCGGCATGTCACTCTTTCCTTTTAGCTTTTTGATGGTCGTGTCAGCCCCCCTCGCTGTGTTCAGTCCAACACTAAAGTAACAACTGTATGACTCCATTTGTACATTTGTCTTTGCCTTTTTTTATGTGTCTTCTTCAGGTATTCTTTATACTTTCCCCACCTTTCTCCCATCTGTCTTTCCCTCACTCCATCACACTCCCTCCTTCGCCTTTCTCCACCTATTTCTCTGCACCCTACTCCATCAAACGCTCTCTCCTTGCCTTGTTCTCTGTCACTCTCTCCATACACCTTAGAGCTTACAAATTTATGAGCTGTTTTCCTATTTGAAGGCGGCAGCTGTTGCTGAATGCCCACTGTAACTCAGAGGGCAACAGTGTGGTGTTACCACCTCTTAGCATAGTCTAGCTTTCAGCTCCGAGGCTTTTTTAACTACTGTTAAATGCACCAGAGGACCTCCAGTCCTCTTCTTTCTTGTCTTGTTGCATAATTGTCAGGCAAAGCTAGATGGTGTGTGTGTGAGATCAACTGGAAGGCCATTGTGAGTAAGAGACACAGAGGCTAGTTCTCCAGATGTTGACCACAGTCTGGTCCAAACACAGAGCTGTCTGGCCAGCTGACTCTAATGACTGAGACTGAGCCTAGGACTACAATGGATCAAAGTAAAAGGCGCAAATTCCCATTAATGACAACCTCCAAGCCATATCACATCTTTCTTTTATTTTCTTCTGTGCATTTATGTGTACATGCATAATGTGGATGCATCAAGATATTATTTATTGCAGGACTAATCAGCTGTTTTCAATTGAGACATTTCCAGCTCCTGGCTCTGTACCTGTGCACAGGTGCAGAAGTTCATGTCAGGACTTCCAGATATTTTTAATGCTGAAATTGAACGCTGCCCAATTGTGTTTTTAATAGTATCAGGGAGAAAATACCTGAGAGCACAAAGCCTTTGTTATGTCTTTGTAAATCCTTAAATCATGTGGTTGATGTGCATCATTAGTTAATGTCAGGGGCAAAATTGCAGATTTTAATGAGCAACAGATGTTTTAGGAATCAGACTTGAATCAGATGTTTGAAAATAAGGAACATTGAGGTAACGAGAGAGATAGATGCAGAGAGAAAAAGCAGACTCCTCTGCAACCACACACACCTCAGCCACGAAGCTGGCCAAACACATAAACAGCTTCCATATGACATGGCAAACAGATCATTACATACACAGGCCCACACACACACACCCACACACATCACCAAATTCATACATGAAATACCTCTAATTCAAACAGGACTTAATCGACAAATACTGTACAACCTTATTTTCTTTGTGAGCTTAAGTTTGTCCACTAGGTTACATAATGTGGAGAGGGTGGGTGGTGTTTTCACGTCTTCTATATATATTAGAAAACAAGATCCAGACCTTCTATTTAAGCCCCGTCTCTCTGCCAATGTACATCTGGCACAGCCATAATCTGACTCAAACCGTTGCCTAGGTGCAACTTCATAAAATCCTGCATTTTCCCCGCTCTTTCTCTCTTCAGCAGCTTTTTTATTAGATTCTGGCTAAGGCAAAAAACTCCCACTCAGAAAGTGAAGCGGAGAGAGGCTGTCCTTTGCGAAGCCACTGGTGATTATTAATAGAGGATATGCCCCTTTGTGTAGCCTGGCCGTAAGTAGAAGAGCTATAAGTACAGCAGCTGTATTTCAGAACAAACCACTGTGACGTAAATCGTTAAATCCAAACATAGTCCTCTAAAATAAGAATTGCAGTTGTCACAACAGATTCAGAGGGGGTGAAGATGACAAAGACTGCATTGTGGGATAAAAAGTAAGCCAGTAGCTTTGTTTCAGATATGTTACTGACATAGTGTGGCATTCAGGTGCTTGGAGTGTGGCTATATGTGGAAGCAAGCTGCTAACTAGTCCACAGATGAAGGTCTCCTCTAATATATATTGGTGCCATTAAAATGTATCTTGTTACCTTGTCCATGGTTTATGAGGGTCACGGTGAGGCCGGCTGAGGTTTATAATAACAGTCACATGGCGGGGTTCATGTCAAAGGTGAAACTGCAAGAGAAAAGTGATACATCCTTATATGAATCCCATTACATTAGCTGCAAATAGACACAATCTAGAAAAAAAGAAGAAATTTGTGTGAGCAATGCACAAAACAAACCAAACCAAAGGAGGTAATTTCAGCAAGTGCCCCAAAATCTGTTTTCAAGTGACAAAGCCCTCTAGCGACCGTTATGACAAGAGCAAAGGAGGAAGTCAGGCAACATTAATATCAAGTGTGAATCTACCATGACTTATTATAGTATAACAGATTAACAGTACACTCAAATATGTTTCTGTAACATAATCCTGATTCATATTTTATCAGCACTGCCTAGTTTGACAGTTGGATCTGAGTTTGGTGAGTTCGGTGCATTGTGCTGGATGGACTCACCGAGAACCCAAAGTCACGCTGTGGTAGCGTCAATCACAAAATAGCCACACCCTAAAGCATAGCCTGCTTTATCGTCTATTTTGCGCTAAATGCAACCATAATTTATAAAATGTTCCTTCCAAAACTGTTACAAATCTCTGCAAGAAAATAAATATGTTTTATGATGTGACAACGCTGTGGTTAAGTACTCAATTGAGCCAAACAATGATGAATGATCTTTCATTAAAGTTAACCAAGTCATTTTTGTGCCTAACCAAACCTTAACCATAGGGTGGTCACATCATACAACAGACAAACGATGTCGAACACGCCTCCATGGCATATTTTGTTTAATTTAATTTGGATGACTCTATTACTGACGAGATCTGTGTCAGCAAAGCACAAACCTAAATCCACACAGAGCACATGAACAAGGACAAACAGCATATACTGTACCAGCGGAGCACTTTAGGCTTTTTTTTTTTTTAGCAACGAAGAGGAAATCATAAGTTCTAAACTTGATCCCTCTGGCTTAAAAAATGTGTTACTTGCTTCTTGATGAGGCAAAGTCCCTCACATACCAGCTGTATGAAGCAATAAAATCTCCCGGCTTTTAAAATTCATAGTGTTAACATGCCACTCAAAACACAATAAGCTTTCTGAGTCTTCCACGGGAACCAGGCCAGTTCATACCTACTATAACTGAGGTCACTACCCCAACATTTGCCTTCTACTGAAGCTAATCTGGGTTTCCTCTTTTAACTTTCTAAAACCATTAGGCACCTCATAAAACTCTTAAGAATCGTTTGCTGTTTCTCTTTCATTATCACACATCTTGAAATGATAATCAGGAGCCAAATGGTTCTGCTGTGAATTCCCTTTGTTTTGGTGTAAGCAAGGAAGAACTGTTATGTAACCAGAGCAGGAAATGTGCATTGTAATTTCTTGGAAATAAATGGATGCAATTGAAGTCAGTGTTAATTAAGAGAAACAAAAGGGTTGTTTGTGTCCCCACACCATATGCGTTTCCCTTTTAAAAGTGTTTAAAGTTCTCAGAGTGAACATAAGATTAAAAACACACATTGTAAAGTCTGTGATTTACTGACATGCTCTGTCCAGTGGCAGAAAAACTGTATTTTAATTGTTTTTATAATGTAATTAGGAATGACACACAATGCAGCAGACAAAAGGAGAAGGGTGGAAAAACTATTTGATTTGATTTACTAAACCAAACCTGCAAGCAGACCCACATCTGCTCCACAGATCAGTGTGAAAGCATTTGCTCCTGTTTATCCAGTGACTCCAGAGTATCAGAGAGACAAAGCTGATATGAAAGCCTATCAATGGTTTTTAAAGCCAGGGGCATAAAAAACAACAACCACAAAGGTCAGCCGACTGCCTATGTTACCCTAAAACTTATGTAATACATTTCAGGACAGTCAATCTTTGTCCTGTTAAGCTACAGTCCTTCTTTGCTAAATCTATCAAAAAACATTAAGGATTGAAAAGAAATGTGCTGGCATGACAATAAAGACTTGATGTGAGCCATAAAACCAGTGAGGACTGGGATCGATACTGGCCTCTGTGCTGGGAGTCTCTGCTCGTAAACTCAGCTGTGTCTCTCCGAAAGTGCTAAGTGCTTGCACATATTACACACACACACACAGTGAGGTTGCATAAGCTACTTTTTGTTTCTGTCACGGACCATAACATTAATTTTTTCCCCACAGCCCAAGTTAAAGTTGGAGATGAAATGTCAAGAAAACAACTGACGTTATTGAAAACATAAAAAACGAGTTCTGTAGCAAAATAAATCCTTATACTAAACATGGTGCATGTTCAATAGATCAAAGAGCCAAATTTACAATTACTGTCTGAATGTCTTTCTCCTTCTAGTAAGGCAACATTTGCCTCACTGTTGTGTATGCACGTGCATTAAAAATGATATTGATGTAAGAATGACTCTGAGGCTTATGTATGTGTGGACATTATAATCATATATCATTAGGATCAAGAAAAAAATCGGCAACAAAATTCTGCCTAACAATATATGAGTGTGAGCTCTGTGAGAGGTGATGGAGAAAGTAAAAGTGAAGTTTTCTGGCTCGGCCGCTGGTTAACAGATGACTCCGCACTGATTTGTCTCAGCTGGAGCTTGATTAGCATCCTCAACAGCGGCTGCTTGTTGATGGATCAAGAGGAGAAGGATAGGACTTTGGGGAGGACAAGTAAAGAGGGGGACAATAAGCTTAATGATGAAAAGACATGACAAAGAGCATGGAAACAGGACAGAAGGCCTGTGGCTAAAATAGACAAAGCCTTCGTGCCTTGAAGAAAGACCAAAATATGCTCCGACTGTATCAATTTGTGTGTGTGCATACAAATAATTCACAGTAAAAGATATTTTTAGCTTGATTGACATTATTTTGTTTCCCTTTTTTCCAATTTCTAATCTTTCTTTCCAATTATAATGACAGCCTCATGTATTACATTATATCTGTTAACTCTAAAGTTAGGCTTATGAGGGAATACGGAGAGAAATGCAAGCATTTAAGGATATAAGCTTGTTGTTTTATATCCAAATGTGTTTCTCCCTGTTTGCAGGATCTGTGAGGACCAGGAGTCAGTCAGACAGGAGCAGGAGAGGGGCCCTCAACACATTCACTGACACACAGACAACAGGTACTCAATCAATCAACGGTGATATTCAGAGCTGATTGTATAGCGGGGGTTTTCAAACTGTGTTGAAGGGGAATGGTGTATACTAGTCTTCTTAAAACAACAGGAAGTTAGTTATTGTCCCACTTATCAGCAGTTAGAGCTACAGCAGCAGCTGTGACTCACAGCTCAAGAAGGCAGCTCACTTAGGGTCCAATTGCCACAATTTGCAATCAAAAATCACACTCTTTGTCAGAGTCATAACTCAGTCAAATGTAAACACACAGACAAGATAGACATATTTTTAGATTCAGCGTGACTGACACTTTCCTGGCGATGTCAATCGTGAATAAAAGTGCATACATCTGCTTAGAATCATAGAAAAACCATACTCCTTATAACTCTACCACCACCACCTCTGCCAGGGTTTTCAGAGTCAGACATTGAAAACCCTTGACCCATAGATTACTCTACCGGATCTCTCATGTACACAGTGGTCCACTTATGTAGTATATGATCATATAAATAAAAGACCTAAGACCTTTTTGTACCAGAGACACAAGGCTGAGGTGCTCTTTTTTGTTGAGATTTGGATTTTATTTGACTGTATCACCAGGCTAGATAGCAGTAACATTTTATCTAGCTCTGAAGATTTCTTCTGTCTGGCTGTAATGCAACAGCCACAAAGAGTGTGAAGGTGTCAACTTGGGTTTGAAAAGTTAAGATTTGATGACTTAACATCTATTTTAATTGAACAAAACAGCACTAGTATTAGTCTGTATGTATATATATGTATATTGTTGTCTGGAGCACATGTCCCTCCCATCACCTCAGTGCAGCCTGCAGTTCACCTAAGAACTGTATTTATTACAGCAATGCATTCCTTTGTGAATGAAAGATATAATCAGTTTGTTGCTACTTCTTTCTTTTGTTTTTAATCCGGTATTTTTCTCATGCTCAGGTTTCAGAACATGCAGGAGACAAAAAAAATAGACAATATGCCTCATCAGTAAAACCTGGGGGCTTGGAAAGAATGCAAAGCTCCCCAGGGTGTATGAAGTCAGTTTCAAATTGCGGTAGCAGACCTCCTCTTAAAGTTTGTAACTCTTCCCTGCTGATTTCCTCCTTCTTACTTTTTCTTGATTCTGACCCATGTCTCTTCTCCATGTAAGACCAGCCCATCCCTCAACCCGCCTCACTTATTTCTCAATCCTGAGCTGAATTGTTTTCTTTATTTTTGACTTTTTTTCCATTGTTACCCTCTATTCTATTCATCCATGTCTCCCCTCCTGTGCCTTCAGGCGTGACAGAGTGGACGTCTTGGTTCAACATCGACCATCCTGGAGGGAATGGAGATTATGAGCGCCTGGAAGCGATCCGTTTCTATTACAGGGAGAGAGTTTGTGCGCGGCCCATGGCAATGGAGGCTCGCACTACAGACTGGGTGGCAGCAGCAGACACTGGGGAAGTGGTCCACTCCAGTCTGGAGAAGGGCTTCTGGTGCATAAACAAGGAACAGCCCCAAGGCCGCATCTGCTCCAACTACCATGTCCGCTTTCAGTGTCCCCCAGGTAGCTCTGATGACAACAGCTCAGGGCTGTACAAGCTGTCACTTTCTTAACATTATTATTAACATTCAGCCATGCATACATGTGGCACTGGCTACAGGGAGGAATCACCCATTGTAAATGCTCTTAGCTGTTTGAGTCTGCCATGTTAAATAATGTCTTTGTTATATTATCTTCCTGCTTGTCAACTGCAGGACACAATGCCAGCTTTGCTAAGAATCTGTCACAATCTGTTCTTCAATGTGTGTCTTTAGTGCAGAGCTACTGGACTGACTGGAGTGAGTGGGGTTCCTGTTCAACCACAGTTTGTAATGACGTCGGCATCCAGGTCCGTCAGAGGGAATGTGTGAACACTCAGCCCATGCCTCTCCTGTTGGTGCCCGCTTGCCAGGGTCACCATTCAGAAAGGAGGGAGTGCTCCACTCCTCCGTGTACAGGTGAGAATCAGAAAATTAAATTTAGGCAAACTTTTAGAGCAGAATGCATGGAAGTGCACCAACATTGTTTCACAGCAATCACACTGACAAAGTTACCTGCAGACATTTTTGTTTATTGGCCTTGTGAGTGTGGGCATCAGCGGATGTCAATTAATCAATCAGTCACTATTCAGTACATGTTTGAACAAATCAAACACCAAATCTTCAAAGCGAACTGACTATACTGAATCAGCATTGTCACTTCCCAAATCAGTTGCTTTCAGCAGTGTAACTCCTCACAAGTTACTGGAAGCATTGTCGCTCAGCTGTGATTCACATAGGCTACCTCCTATGAAAGTGAAACAAAAGTGATAACTCAACAACTAGTAGGTGGGTAATAGTGGGCTGCTGAGCTACTAACGTTACAACAGTGCTTGTACAGCCAACATAACAGCTTGGACCAGCAATAGGCTAGAAGTGCTACCGAACAGAGGACATCAGAATCAACGAGTAACTACAAATCACTGAATTGAACCATCCCTGCCCTGCTCTGTACTGTACTTGACCCTAACTTTTGATTTCCATTGTGGATTGAGTTAATATGGAGGTAAAATAAAAAGCCCATTTCTGCTATGTGGTTTGAGGCAGCACCCTTCAACACAGAACTTCTGCTATACAGAACTTCGTAACCATTAGTATTAGAAGTGTTTTTGATTGAGCTACTTGCAATCAGTAATCTTTCAATTGCAGCTATTTAATCAGCTTTGTTATAATTTTTATGCCCACAGTACTGTATAATTGCATACACAGGGGGCACAAGAGAGTTAACAACTCTCATTAGACCTCTATGTATAAAGTTTGAATCTTTTAATGAATTAATGAAGAGACTGATCACAGATTTAACATAAAATACTAATGTGGATTACTTATTCAACTGCAAAATCACATCATTCCTGTCTCTCTGTGCGATCAGCCAAGTGGAGACCATGGGGTCGGTGGGGGACGTGTTCAGTGACCTGCGGGGGAGGTCGGAGGATTAGGAGGAGGACCTGCGTGAGGTCCTCTGAGACAGTTCAGTGTACTGGACGGCCTGTTGAAATACAGAAGTGTGGGAAGAGTCCATGCCCAGGTATGCTGAATCTACACAGTAAAAGTCATAATATGTTGTCTTTATCAGTCTGTGCTCACGTCTCTGGGTCTTTCTCCCGACAGCCAAATGTCAGCGAGTGTGCACAGAGGGTCGTCCCAGTGAGGACTGCAGCCGGTGTGTGTGCGATAGCCATGTGCTGCACGGAGAAGTCCACAGTGTGACTGGTGTCCCTGTGGCAGGAGCCTGGGTGGCACTGGCTAGTCAGCCCAAGGTGATCCGTGCACGTACAGATGCCAATGGTCAGTTCAGGCTCACCGGAGTCTGCTCCTCCAGCTCGATTTTGATCTCCATCAGGAAAGAGAAGTTTGCCCCGATCACTGTCTCTACCTCCAGTAACACCACAGGGTTGTCCTGGGTACGGGCTGTCCTCAAATCAGCTGGTGAGTGCTAATAATAAAAAATATTGTTGATATATATTGGTATTAATTGAAGATATTGTAAATATATTATATCTAAATATCTTCAAATAATATCATCAATGCATATAAAAAGAAGCTACTGTAAATATCTTTAATTAATCATCATAAATTATCATCATAAATTAATTATCATAGTCAGGCCTGTTGTAGGACTTCACATTGTCTGGAACCCTTACTTACTTGGTTGCATAGAGACCAAACAAAAATAGGCCTGTGCAGATTTTGAAAAAGTAATTCCCACAAAAATCGTTTTTCATAAGCAATGTGAGAAAAAAGTGAAATGTTTGATTGAGTTTTATGAGATCTCAAAACTCTGCGGTACCATTCACATTATCAGCGTTAAGTCTTGAGGGTTTGCACCTCTCTGCTTTCCACAGAAAAGCCATACATTGTGAAGCACCCAGAGGACAAAGTGCGTTATGAGGGAGGACGGGTGCTGTTGTGCTGCAAAGCAACAGGATCACCAGCGCCTGACAAATACTACTGGTGAGAGGAATACTAGCGCTGGCATTTTAATAATCACATTATAACACAGACTGACTACTTTATATTTAGGAGGTCCCTACAAATTTAATTTTAGTTACGTTTTAATAAAATAATAGTTCCCTTTCTTTTCTTAACTTTGTAACTATATTTTAAGGTACCACAACGGGACTCTGCTGGACAGAAAGGTGTACAAGTATGAAGAGGACCTTGTACTGCGAGACCTGAAGCTGGAGCAGTCAGGGCAGTACTACTGCAAAACCAGCAGCCCTGCAGGCACCATCAAGTCCTCTGCATCCTTCCTCACAGTGATTGGTATGTTGGTCTCGGATCTCTTACTGACAGCTATCTCAACATCAGTGTAGTTCTTAAGATGTTCGTTCATTTGCATAATCCCAGTTACACAGTTACAGATGCTGTAGGACAGTATTTACAACATTAATCTGCTGGTGCAATGGCAGCTTTTATGACTTTTATAACTAGTGAACTGTTAAACGCTCAAAAGTGGTGGAGAAATAAAGAATAAAAATCCTGTTCTATTTGGTTTCTCACAGTCAAAAAGACACAAAAAACTCCTTGCTATTTAATGGCACAGTGAACTGTAATTCATCATCATCAGCCCGGAGAGAAAATAACTTACTATGATGATAGCAAGCGGCACAAAGGGATTATAGCTCAGGATGGCTGCTATCCCAGTGCATTTGACAATGACGTATTTAGTCAAAGTTCTGCACAGGTTCAACTAAAACCACTGACAAAAAGCAAACAACCGCAATTCATTTCACTGTATAAAGAGCAGCTGCCTCTGAGATTGAATACACACTTTAAGAGTAATGTCAGCGCTAAGCTCCAACCAAGTCATCCCTGAGCCATGTCCATGCATTAAGAGGATTCAAACAAAACCACAGTGTCCTACAACTGAGGCGGAGAGAAAAGTCAGTTAACAGACTATTTGTCACTGGAAAAAACATTACATACAAGGAAAATAAAAATATCAGGGCTCACACAATCTGGCTGCGCTTGAAGCAGTATGTTTTTATTATGTTTACATTGGTTGATGCTAGGGATTTTTAAACTGGCATTCTTTATTGTGCAAGATGGCTTGGGATACTAAAACCTCAAACCCAATTTCTCCAGAACAGCCAGTTTTGAGCTAAAACCCAGGATTCTTTTCTCTCTCAGAGTCAGACGAGTATGCGTTTCCACATCAGTGTGGGAGAACTACACATTGCTTTCATCCTTCAGGTGCTTGTTAGCAAAGACACAGATTAGCAAACTGAGTTTTCATGGAAGAGTGCTAAAGCAATCTATCCCAGGCCACAGACAAATCTCTGCACTCCAAAAGTAATTATGGCAGGAGACACTGTATGTGTGCAGGACAACACTTGCGCTTCAGAGCAGGATATAAAAAAATGCCTTGGTCCTTCAACAGTTTCTTCTCGCATTTTACATAATGCAGAAGTTTAATTTGAATTCCCATTAAATGTGTTAGAATGCGGATTCTACACAGGTGTAGAAGTTACATCATATTTTTTTATCAAAGAAAAACTCAAAGCCCTGTTGGTAAAGCCATCAGTAGTACAGTAATGATATTTCATACGCATCGCACTGCTCCATGTGTCTGCAATTATCGACTTAGATGGAGAGCTTAACAAGGATACTTGACTATAAGCTCAACCATGAAATCATGCACATTAATTATTCTGCCAATGTCTGGGTGAACAATAATTCTTTCTTTCCCACTCCCATCTGGATGGTTGGTAAATAAATGTTCTATTCAACTTCATGTCTAATTACCCTTTCATGCACATTTTACCGTCCAACTTGGCCACTCACACGTACTTTCAGGCCATGCAGACATTGTGTGAGTGCATAAATATATTGTGTGTGTGTGTGTGCAACCATGTGTGAAAAAGACAGAAAATCTTAAACACTCCCCTTGCAACTTTCAATTTATTCACTATACACTTGTCCTATTCCAATTATGCATCAATATACGATTGCCCTACCTGATGATTGTATAATTAAAATCTAATAGATTTGACAGGTAGAGTAGGGTAGGTAGGGTAGAGAAACTAGAACTTCAACAGCCATGTCTTTAATATGAAAAGTCTGCATTCATTTTTAAAACCAAAGCAGTCGTTGGTGCAATTCTTTTTTGCAATTTCATGTTATATGTGTATCAGATAGCTAATTTATTTTTTTATATGTCATGGTAACTCTTGCTCAATTTAATTTATTGTCTAATTCACAGCAAAAGGAACACCAGCATGCAATTCCACCCCTGAGAATCATCTCGTCAGACTGCCCATGGACTGTGTTCAGCCCGGGACTGATTCCAAATACTACAACGCTGGCCGCTGCCCTCACAACAAATGTGCTGGCTCCCTAGACTTTGATATGCGCTGCAGAGATGGAGCTGCGTTCTGCTGTGGGGTCCAAAATATGGAAAGTAGAATAATTGACTGTGGGAGCTACAGCCTCCCTATCCGGGCTGTGACACAGTGTAGCTGTCAGAAATGTGTGCAGCCGACTGTGCTTGTTCGTGGTAGAGTGGTCACAGCTGACAATGATGAGCCCCTGCGTTTTGGGCACATCTACATTGGCAAAGAGAGGGTGGGCACCACTGGATACCAAGGAAGTTTCACATTACAAATTACTCCTGATACACATAGGTTAGTGGTAAATTTTGTTGACCCGACCCAGAAGTTTCTTGACACTCCTAAGGTGTTCATCTTTGATAAGAAAGGTGGGTCCATCTACCATGATGTGAAGGTGATGAGAAAGCAGACACCAATTGATATCAATGCAGGAGAGACCAACTCTATCAACCTGGGGGAAATTAAAGGGGAAGATCCCATTGGTCAGTTGGTTATTCCTCCCCATTCCTTCCACAAGGACAACGGAGAAATCTATGAGGGAACTGTGAAAGCCAGCGTCACATTCATTGACCCAAGAAATATCACCATGGCGGCTGCGGCCCCTGGCGACCTCAACTTTGTGGACAATGAGGGTGACATGCTCCCTTTAAGAACCTATGGTATGTTTTCAGTGGACTTCAGAGATGAGACCAACAAGGAGGTACTTGGAGCTGGGGCTGTTCAAGTCCTTCTTGACACACAGCACGTCAAAATGCAAGAGCACATTCCAAAAATGAAGCTGTGGTCTTTAAACCCAGACACAGGAGTCTGGGAAGAGGAGAGTGACTTCTCCTACACTACAACTACTGGTGGTCATGGGCGGAGCAAACGTGAGGAACGTACTTTCCTCATAGGCAACATGGAGATTAGAGAACGTAGGCTCTTCAATTTAGATGTTCCTGAAAACAGACGCTGCTACGTCAAAGTCCGTGCCTACATGAGTGACAAGTTCTTACCTAGTGAACAGCTGGAGGGTGTTGTGATCAGCTTGATAAACTTGGAACCCAAACCTGGTTATTCCTCTAATCCAAGGGCATGGGGGCGCTTTGACAGCGTCATAACTGGACCCAATGGGGCCTGTTTACCAGCTTTCTGTGATGCCCAAAGGCCTGATGCTTACACAGCTTATGTCACAGCAATGATGGGTGGGGAAGAACTGGAGGCAGCTCCTTCCTCTCCTAAGATGAATCCAAACATCATTGGAGTGTCTCAACCATACCTGGATAAAATAGACTACCAGCGTTCAGACCACGAGGATCCCGCTCTGAAGAAAACAGCCTTCAGAATCAACCTGGCAAAGCCTAACCAAAATAATCTTGATGAGACCAACGGGCCAATATATCCATATCAGAATTTAATAGCTTGTGAAAATGCCCCTGTTGATGCAAACCATTTCAGATTCTTCAGAGTGGAAAAGGACAAGTATGAATACAATGTTGTTCCCTTTGAGGAGAATGATTTGACGACCTGGACGGGAGACTACCTCTCCTGGTGGCCTAATCCCCAGGAGTTTAGAGCATGCTTCATTAAGGTCAAGGTCCATGGACAAAAAGAAGTGATGGTCAGGTCGAGGAATCTGGGAGGAACACACCGGGAAACAAAAGGCAAGCTTTATGGTATAAGAGACATTCGCAGCACTCGGGACATGCGAGAGGCCAACACCTCTGCAGCCTGTGTAGAGTTCAAATGCAGTGGCATGTTGTTTGATCAAGCTGAGGTGGACAGATCCCTCATATCAGTCCTTCCTCAGGGGAACTGTCGTAGGGTTGGCACCAACAACCTCTTACAAGAGTATCTAATCAAACATCCACCGGTCGCTCAAAATAATGAGTCTCATGCATTCACCATGCTAGCCCCTGTTGATCCTTTGGGACATAACTATGGCATCTACACAGTCACAGACCAGAATCCCAGGGTAGCCAAGGAGATTGCTATAGGCCGCTGCTTTGATGGCACCTCCGATGGTTTCTCCAGGGAGATGAAATCAGATTCTGGAGTGGCGCTGACCTTCAGCTGTCCAGAGAGGAAAATTAATAGAGAAAGCCTTTTCCAACGTCTGCAGACCAACCCAGGTCAGACTCTGTCTCAGATGGCGAGGGACATGAGGGAGTCAGAGGGTCTGCAGGTGCAGAGATTACCCACCCAGATGGTGGCCTATCCTTCAGACCAGCGGGGCAGGACCCAGAGTCGCAGAGTCAGCTCTACAACCAGAAGGAGAGTGTCCATGCGCACACAGCAACGCCAATAGATGTGCCAAAAGGTAAGTTTAAATTAGATCATTTGAGATGTCTTCATATTGCCAGCAATATCAGAATTATTTTAATGTTCTTTGTATTTCATTTCTAGGTCTTCCGTCAAGACTGATATGATGACATCAAGTTGAGGGAGTATTGTTGATGAATATGAACCCCCTCTTGACTATGGAAACCACAAATCTGAGACAGCAATTTGACAAAACCAATGAGTATGATTGAACATATTCATTAGACTTATACTTACTTGAAAATTTTGTTATATACATTTCTTCCTTCCCTCCTAAAAGACATGCATCTTTTGTCTATATGTAATGCATTGACTGGCATTTATTTAATTAGCTTTGGTCGTATGTATGAATAGACTAAATTGACTGATTAACTTTTATAGTTCTAATTTGAGGCATTCCACTTTCCCATTGTGGGTGTTTTTGCTGACGTTTCTCAAAGTTTGAAACCAAACCTTCAAAAACCGTAAATACTATGCCAGGCCCCAAACACTTCATAATTGGCCATTGCTTTCCACTGAACTTTTCTTCAAGATCAGAAAGAAACCAACTTGAGGTCCTTGTTGTCTGCAGCAGACACAGAGCCCTTTACAAACTGGGAAACTCTCTCCACCAAGGGGGCACACACTCAAAAGAGACATGTTGGGTGCAGTGGGGTGAAGTATGCCACCCGGGGAACAGAGGATGTTTTCAGTCATGCTTCTTAATGTTTTTCATTACCATACCACATTGCCAACTGTGATTCAGCCAAACGTCCTTCACACCTACTTAGAATGTGCAAGACTGAGGCCTTCGCCAAGACAAGCATGGATCTCACTTGTGGCAGGCAGTCTAAAATGAGGATAGTTGATGGTATAGTTGAGGTATGACATAATTTCCTTTTGTCCTCTGCACATTCCAAGTTAGCATCACCAAACAAAATGTTACTCAAACTATATCTTCCTAAATATTTCACTTTCTCTGAAATTGTTACAGAGACTAAATCAGGGTCTAAATTGACTTTGTTTTTATTGTTGGGTAATATGTTTGTCAGCTGCCTTTGTATCTTGAAGTGCAATAACTATATAATTTAACTTAAGAATGTTTAAAGATCAGCATGTAACAAACTATTACAATACATAAAAAATGCTGCTGGTGAATGAAGCAACAACTCTTTCAGTACTTGCGGCAGGTGGTGTGGTTAAGCTGTTTGTATGAGATCTTGCACAGGACAAATTTTGAGTGATTTTAAGCAAATAATGTAACTGCTATGTCATGTAATCATTCTTCAACTCTCTGAACTATGTAGAATCTATTAACTTTTTTCATACTTTGCTGCATGGCTCAGTTGATTTTACAGTTTGTACACCACAATAATTTTTCTTCAAACTTCAGAGAGCAATCTTGTTAGTGGGAGTTATAACTCTCAGTGGAGCCTTCTCTTCATTAACAAAACCCACCGCGTGATTCTTACACACGTGAGTGATAATTAAAAAGTGACACACTTGAATTTGCTGTTGTTTTCAGAAATCCTACCATTGTGTAATAGGTATGTGTGACAATGGAAGTACAATAAAAGTATACATCTTGATAGATATTGAGACTGATTAAAGACTTAAAAACTAGGCTATTGTAATTTAGGTCGGTAGAAGCTCGACTCAGTGATTAAAGCTTCACAATTGTTAATCTGCAAAATGGGCACTTGCAGACCCATGGGAGAAGTACTTCAAGCTGAACTAATCCAAAACCAAATAAGGGGGTGTGCATGGAGAAACCAGTAGAGCCTGACAAGTAAATATAATCCTTCTGCTAATTAGAAAATAAATTACATATTCTCTTGAACTATTATAACAGTTTGACCCTGACTTTCACAAACAGCCAAACAAGTTAATTTCTAGGATACAAAGGGTTAAGTTAAGTAATCAACAGTACACTGGACCCAAGAAGATTATGATCTAACATATTTACCATCAAAATGGCACCCAGCCGATTGTACAGTTAACTTTTGAAGGTGTTTTCAGTTTGATCCATTTAAGCCTGATTACATTTTTATTCCTAATGTGCAACATATGCGTTGTTTAATGTGTGCTAAAAGGTGACAATGTGAAGTAGTATGTATAAATACAACCATATATTGTAATCCTACACTTGTACTTAGCCCCACTTCGAAGAACAATCTCTTTCCATTAAGCCCCATGAGCAGCGCACTCCAGACAAACACTAAAAACAAAGTAATATAGGGTGACAACACATGGTACCTTCTACATTATCACTGACCTCTCTAACCACAGGCCTCTGGGCCATCCATGACTGAACAGTTCAGATCTCCAGATGAAAACAAACATCTCCCTGCAGCAGATGTAGCATCCACCCTGTAAGAAAGATGATGATTGAGTCCAGGTGTGGGAAGAGATAAGTCCTATAAAAATGCAATGGTGTGTGAGGTCAGCTGAGGAGGCCCAACAGCTGTAGAGCAACTGGAGGAAATGTTAGACCAAAGACATCAAGAGAAAAAGGAGCAAGATTATCTAGTGATGGATTTAATCATTTTGGGGTACTGTTTGGTAAATGGAAAAAAGAAAGGGAAAATATTAGTAGTCTTTGGCCTCACAGTCCATCACTTACAGAATATCAGGCTTCGAAAGTGGTTGCACATGGAAGAATGCAGGTTTCTGGAGGAGAATGCTTTGACAGGAGAATTGGCTTATTCATGAGGAGAAGTTATCAGGGGAGTTTGAAGGACAAGGTAACAATAATAGACTGAGTAAACCATTATATAAGGCTTTGCATGGGAAAGTAAGCTGGGTTCTCCAAACAGTTACTTCGTCTTCTGGGAAACTTCAAAGGAGATTAGAAAAACTCTGCAATGTTTGGTTTAATGATTTGTGAAAAAAATTCCAAAGCCTTTAGAATCAAATAAAACACATTGGAAAGATTAATTTTTATGGGAAAAAAGTTTTATCTTATTGAATCTCAGTAGGAATGGCAGCAGTAGTAGCACTACTACTACTAACTATTTAATTTTACAGGGATTCAATGATCTCACAGATATGGCTTAATGGAGCTTTGTGTATTTTTGTTTTACACTTTCAAAGGAATAGTTTGACATTTTGGTAAATATACTTATTTGCCTTCTTGCTGAGTTAGATGATAAAATCAAATTGCACTCCTATCTATGTCCATTAAATATGAAGCTACAGTCAGTAGCTTATTAGCTTAGCTTAGCATAAAGACTGGGGAGACCAGGGTCTCCTGGAAACTGCAACATAGTAGCAAGGCAACTTTACAGTGACATCAGGACAGGTTGTTTTCACACTTTTGCACAGATAAAACAGATATAACATGTTCATTAGAAAAGCTTTCACTGTGCTTGTAGACAACTTTTGTTACCTTTGGACAAAGCCAGGCTGGCTCTTTTTAGCTGTCTTTAGGTTAACCATGACATGAGGGTGGTACTGATTGTCTCACCTAACTCTCTGCAAGAAAACATATAAATTCCTTACCTAATTATTGTACCTAAAACAAAGACAGTATGTTATTGTTACTGTTTTTTAAAGATATTTTTGGGACTTTCGTTCCTTTATTTGATATGACAATTGAAGATAAGACAGGAATGGGGGGAGAAAGAAGGCATGCAGAAAAGGGCCACAGGTGGGATTTAAACCCAGGCTCTACCAGGTGAGCTACCATGCACCCCTACTCTTTCAGTTGTAGCCCTACTGTCTTGAGTGCTTGACAGTTGGTATTTTTTAGGGTATTTTCATCCCCCTAGACTTACTGGCTACGGAAAAAGGAATCTGGTGAACCTGATGTTGCCTCTTTGTCACAGAATTTCAGTAGGTGCATGTATTGCTCACTGGTACCATTTAACTTTGGGGCAGAGAATAACAAGACTCTAAATCCACCAGAAACCAACAAGACTCTCACAGTAACTTAAGCATGAACAGATTAATCAATTTTCTCTTCTGTACAGTCCAACTGGTCTCAAGGAGATCACAATTTATTTAAGAGGTCATCCTTGAACATTACCATCCCTTTCTGGTATACAAAGAGATTTGTATATGTGGCACTGTGCTCCAAGAAGCCACCCTGAGCTCCAGTAAAATAATTACATAAATTAACTCCTGATAATTCTAGTGCATGGTGATGCCAATCTCTTGTTTCTCTCTGAATTAAGTTTTTATGTGTAAATTGTGTATTGTATGAAATTTACTATAATTGTACGAACAAAAAAATGTAAATAAATGATTTTGTGTAAACTTTCATTCATACCCTTTCCGAGTTGTGTATAGTTGTGTAAAAATGTGTTTTGGTCTATTCTCTATCATATATAATATCTCATAGTGTCCATTAATTTAATTTATGAATTAAACAATACAAATAAAATGTTCAACTTTGCATAAGTCACAACAATAAATACATTTATAACATACCATATAGGCCAGATATATAATTCACAAAACTAACAAAACAAAATGCAATAAATTAGCTGAACATATAAATGTAAGGAAAACAAGAAACCGCTCCTGACCTGTGCAGAATCCTGAACAATGTTTACTTTGACTTTCCTACCAACACAGTATAGCTGCATGTATGCCCATTTCCCTCCAGGTGATGAGTTACAGACGTTTTTAGGCAGTGGAATTATTATTGTAATAAAGTTGCACCACAGGGGGCACAGCAGGGAGGAAAATGAGTGTTGAGCCACACTGTCACTCACACCTTCATGACTGGTCTCTGTGCCTCTGCCAGAAAACAGAGCTGACACAAAATATAGTGAGTGACTGCTCTCGCCACTAAGGAATAAAAAAAAAACACACTTGCATCAGTGCATACACACACATAAAGCTAGAAAAACAAATTTTTCTTGAGTCAATGGTGCATTTCAGGTCATGAACCTTCCTCCGGCGCCTCACTAACTGTTTCTTTTGAGTCCCACTGCGTCATTAACAGACAAACCTGTCCAAGCACAGGCCAGGAATAGAGAGAAATGCTGATGGAGACATCTTAATGCCCTGACTACCACCAAACATAATTGCAGTGCCCTTCATGTGTGTTCTACTTGCTGGAACTCTCACTGAGTTAAAAAACTGTCCAGAAATACATATTCTGAAAGGGAGTTTCTGTTGCATGACATCACTGGAATATGTGTCTAAATTTATCCATTGGCCACAACTCAACTAGTATGACTGCTTGTCTGTGACTTTAACAATTTGAGGCCTCAGGTAACACTTAAGACATGGAAGAGGATTATTGGTAGTATAATGATAATATAGGTAATGAACATAAATCAATACTTCAATACTATACACTGAAAGGAACTCATTACACTTCCACTATTACATGACTACAAATTCTTAACTGAAAATGAGAGGAATTATAAAAAACTAATTTATGCTCTAAAAGGTACTACTAAAAGGTGACATATGTTGCTTATTCCAATACACTGGCCGTCAGGTTGGACCTCATAATTACAAACATACCACAACTTGTTAGAATCCACATGTTTTGCCAGAAAATCCAGATGATAATAATTTCATTTTTCACTCATCTATGCTATTAATTTTGTGCATTTTGTCCGTTTGAACTGCATTTTCAAAGCACTAGATTTGCACTGCAGTTTGCATATATTGTAATGACTCCTTTTAACTTAACATGACTTAAAAACACAAAGGCTTCATTTCTGCCTGCACATGAATTTATCCCCTCATTGCAATTATGGTTTGATTTTTGCGAATTACCGTGTTGGATTTAAATTAGAGATAACATTTGGAAGCATCTTCTATATGCCGAAACAAGTAAAAACTATTTTAGATCCACTTTGGCAGATAGTGGGTTTCAACAAAGGTTGTAATAGTTAGTGCAAATTTGACTTCTCGAATGTAAAGAAAAAACATATCTCACTTACTAACAATATTATCTTCTTCAGGAATCCTTCAAAGTCTAGAAAATTATCAATAGGCAAATCAGTTTCATACTGTCAATAATAAAATATACTGGTTAGTTCTATATGACAAAATTTGTCTTTTTATGTTGCATATTTGCTACTGTCTGGTGTGTTATCAAGGTCAGCAGTGAGCTTTCCATGTTCAGTATCTGGGATGAGTCTCTACCTGGAATGCCAACAAGAAAAACTCTGAAACAATTTAATGATGTCATGTCCTCTTGAGACAATCCTCTCTATCATCCTGAGTTCACAACAATCAAAGTAGAAACGGTCTGTGAAAATGACAGATAAGGCTTAGGAATGTTTCAGATGGCTTGGGTTTGTGGAACATGTCTTAAAAATAGCCCGGGTGGGCTCGCTACAGCGATCTCATGAAGGGCTGAAGGATGAGGCTGTTCAACTCTTCTGATCCGCAGGAAACGGCTGTAAGGAGAGACGACTGGCGTGTTTCACGTACACGTTGCCATCCTCCAGCTTGACTTCATACACCTTTTGCTGTAAAAATCAAAACAAAGCCATACCAAGACATAAGAGCTGGAATAAACACACCATCATGAGCTACTGTGGAAGCAGTAATGTGCCAAAGTACAAGTAAGCTTACAGTGTAGTAAATGTCACTTTTCACAAGTTAAAAAATAAAAAGAATACAAAAAGAATATTTCTTCTATGTCTTGATAGTTGACGTCGCAGTCATGTACAAGAGAAACAACAGTTCATAGAAATGATTAATGGAAAAGAGGATGAGATGTTTATGGAAAGTGAAGCTCTTGTTTGTGCTGTTCATTGACATCCAAACAACAGAATAGGGGAAGAAAAGATGTTTTACAGAACACAAGGGGAACATAATCTTAACCCCGACTGATGAGCTTTGATTTCTCATGCCGTGTCAACCAATGGAACTTCCTAGTCTAATAGAAGTGGATGATTTGTCTACATATCACTGCGAATGTTCACGTCAGCTCCCAGGTGCAGTCAGCAAGTAAAGCTCCTGCCTCCGGGGATGCAATCAAGTTTTCATATGACGTATTTGGAGGTTTGATACAGATTTAATGATGATATTGGGCATCTTTTGAGCATCTTTTTTCCCTACTATATATTTCACTTTATAGTATTTATGTGTATATACATATATACATAGCTGTTTTGGTGAATACTAATAATAATAACACAATATTATTCCACCACTGACCTGTAACGAGGTCCCTGACTTCCCAGTTCTGAGGTCGAAGTCATAGTCGTGCCAGGGGCAGAAGACCTGCAGGACCCCATCAGCCTCCTCGATGTCCCCCTCACACAGAGGACCGCCTGGGAGACACAGGATATTGTTAATCACATATTCTTGCTCCCAAAACAAATGACTTTTGCTGTCTTCCTTCTAGGAAAATGTGATTAGGAAAGTGTGTAACATAACATAGTGTGACACTGCGAGAGAGAAAAACAAACCAGATTCTCATTTTCTTAGAGGTAATGTTAGTGCTGATCCGCCTATGTATTCACTGTAGCCTAGATAGTGAATAACCTACACTTATTATTTTATGTCTACATAAATGAGATGTATGGCATTGTTCTCCCTTAAGGGATATCTTAAGGGTTAATCTAAGCGGGTATGGATTTGGATATAGAGGATTTTACCGGAATGTGCACAGCGAGCATCCATGGCAAAAAACTCCCCCTTCACGTAGAAGAGGCAGACATCAGAGCTGTGTCCGAGGGAGGAGTACATTAGACGGCAGCGCTTCTTGGAAAGCCCCGTGGCCGGGCCTATGAGCCTCCACGAAGCGCCTTCCGTGTTCCCCTCTTCATCTCCGGAGCCAGAAGCCATAAAGAACGGCGAAATGAACTGGTTTTCTAATTTGCACTACTACAGGGCTGCATTTTTCCGCCTGTGCAAACGGATTTGGCTGTTCAATCTGTGAAAATATTCCATATTAACCAGCTGGCCGACTGGTACGACGGTCAGCCGTGCGGGCTGAGCTGCTGCCTCCATCCGAGCTGCAGCCTGCCAGCCAGTCAGCCAGCCGAGGCGCGCAGTGTGCTCAAGCGCGACTGCTCTTCACTTGGGCTGCATGTGGATGAATGCTTGTCACAGATAATAAATAAGCAGCAATGATATTCCACACAAACCCAAAGGATTCAAATATGCTTCGCGTTGCTTTCAAATATTCAAATGCCCTAAAATAGTCCGAAAGCTCTGGCAGCAGCCAGAACAAGCGTGCAGACAACAGCCTTCACATGCAAAGAACTTATTGTGGGGACATATGTTTCATTATGAATGGACCCAGACAAACCGTTCCTGTTCTTTAATTGGTCTGTCTCATAAACTGTTTTATGTTCAAACAATGGAACTCTGTAAATATACTCATTCTAGGCTTTCTTGGTGGCCCTACTGAGTTTATTGAGAACACTTAAATATAGTGTTGGACTTGTTCCCAAAGAGTTTGGTAAATGTGGAACATTACTTTTTATGTGCTGTGCAAATAGTTCAAAATCATTTCTCAATTATCAGTTATAAAGCCTGTTATTGTTCTTTCATGGCAGACTGCGTACTGTACTGTGCTCCAGACAGGTATTTGGCTGATTCAGACTCTCTCTCCACCAGTGTCCACGTGTCAACCATGTGATGTTGTCTCTCACTGCAAAACAAAAGAAAAGAAAACATTTGAATAATTCAGTTGTGGTCAGCAGTGGACTTAAATATGGAATAGATCAAACTTAACCTGTGAAAGACAGATTTTAAAACAGGATTTCCAACTTGTGTCTGTCAGTTTAACCGGAATGAGACCTTTCATATGTGTGAATAAGTCAACCATCTGTGTATGATCAAAGAAGATTAATTACTCATGATTAACACCAGTGTATACACATGACCTCTGTAGTAGCATTGAAGTTGAGCTTATTGCGAAAAACAAAAATACATAAACGATCTGTATTTCTTCAAGTTTTATTCACTTTGTCTTCATTGCTTTATTGTGCCAGTAATAATGCTGCTGGCAGTTTAGCCTTTAAGTAATGTGAGTTACTGTCTAGACTGGAGTGATGCATAACAGAGGCCACTTGTTCTGATTCCTGAATTTGAGAAACTGACTCATGTAAAGCTGCAGCATGAGCGCAGAGGAGAGCAGTAATGCTGTGAAAATGTGTGACGGACGGGAAGAAAGAATGCTACTGCTTCTTGTCAAAAGCTGGATCTCAGCAAAAGTAAATGTGAAGTTTAATCACAGAGGGATAAGGAAAGCCAGTGTAAAGAAACCTGAGCTAAGTGACCGAATTGTCAAATATGTTTTGGGCCAAGTTAACTAACATGAAGGTTATCATCATTATAGCTCATTCTACATACGTCTCCACCTGTGACCTTTAACACCTTGAAGTGTAGATGTATTAAATGGATGCTAAAGCCACAAAAGACTACATGCCAGTCTGGATTGAAATCGTGTTGTTGTGTTGTTTTTGCGGATTTTACACTGTCAGCATCACTGCATTGATACTTCTTGGTCCTGCCTTATAATAAAGATATTTTTTATTATTTTTTAAGTATTTACTACCATACACAGTATGCTTTCAGTGTGTAAGGAATTATAAAATGCATTTTTTATTCAGTCTTTACATGTACTTACCAAAGACCAATGTTCAAACATGGACAGGACCAAATTAGCTTGGCATGACTTATTACCCACTGCCAAATGACAAATTAAAGCTGGAAAAATTGAAAAAATCATAAGTGAAGTGTTTTTTAACTTGTTAGCAGATGTGAATACCTTGGCGTACTGATTAGCAGAGGTTGGCTTAAATCATGCGGCCTCCACTCCTAAACCTCCTTTAATTGGAAAATCACCAAAGGTGTTTATTTTCAACAATGCTGCCAAGTATTACTTAGAGGGCAGGGTCCAGAGGTTATGAAATGGGCCTCAGAGGGTATGAGCCAAAAAGGTGTACAGTGAGGTGGACAGTCTGCAGGTCCGAGGTGGCACTGACAGACCGACAGTCATTACCAACAGCTCTGCTTTGGCATGCTGCGAGGTGAGAAAACTGCTGCACATGCTGTGAATCAAATTAAATGAGCTCCAAGTGATTTGAGTAAAAAAAAACATAAAAAAAATATAAAATTAGAGAAATCAAATGATGTATTGGGGAAAATCTGAATAAGTAGGCTTGATGGGATTAATAAACAAAAGGTGCAGGCAGACAGAAACAGGCCAAAATGATCACAGGAGGATAGTGCTGTCTATAAATTTCTTTGACTTCTCGTTGCAGTACTCCGACCACTGGACAGTGTAACTATTTGCATGAGGCAAAATTTGGTGTAGAGAAAGTTTGGCTCAGATGAGATATTAGACCATGTGTGGAGCCCAAACTCATCCATCATTAGCTTCGTCTTGTCTACAACCCAGCAACCACCCTCAAAAGTCTCCTAACTCATCCGCCAAGGATGGATGGAAGACCAACTCTCCAGCCAACGTGGTTTTCATTAGCTAAGCACTTGCTTGAGCCAAGCGTAAAACACCACTACCTGTGTGCTTTGCTTCTTGTTCTAATAGGTCTTGTCATTCAAAAGCTTCTTGTTTAATGTAATGACGTGAGGACAGCATTATATAAAGCTCCCACATTTAAAGGTAACACTATTGTTTGCACGGTACTTGATGTCCTCTATAACTACGGATTAATAATAATATATATATAATATATAATGTATATAATGCCATAATGTCGCTATGTCACTTCAAATGCAAATCCAGACTCAACTTTGATGTTCAGTGGACAGGAAACTGAACCCACAACTGACTCCTCGGCCCAGTCCCAATGTCTGCCCTCATAGACCTGCATTCCCATTAAGCCCCAAGGCTCTCTGCTGTCCCACTGTGAAAACGATAAGTGGTGGAGGGCCCTTTTTTGAGCTCTTTTTGCATACTTTATATAAGTCTGCAGACTTTGCCTCAGGGAACAATTCATAGCGTTTTAATGTCAAAAATGGGTATAACAGGAAGTCCAAAATCATAAAGAACAAATGTACATATAGTAGGAAGCACTAGTTCTTTATTTTATGAAAGCTTGATTATGTTGATTTGTATTCATCGTCATCAAACATTACTAATAACATACAGGCTATTATACTCCCATATAGTTTGAATAGTTTGACATTTTGAGAAATACGGTTGTTTGCTTTGTTGCCGAGAGTTAGATAGAACATCTACACAGCAGGCGTAGCATGAGCAGCACGTTAGCAGCTGCAGGTTCACTCCTGCCATCTGTGTATATACAGGATGCGGCCATGCACAGTATTGAGTGTATGTCACCTGTCAGGGGCAGAGCAGAATGGTGACTTCAGGGACTCCAGCCCCAAATGTTTTCTTAAAAGCCCCAATCTTTTAGGCTTTTAGGCTATAATGACTTCAACTGTATGTAATTTCCCCTCAATCTCTCTGACTGCACCAGAAGATCAATAGATCAAAAGTTCTATTAATAGGGAATTATCGCCATTTATTACAGTATTAAGACAAATGGCATATTAACATGTAGCAGATTTGTCAGCTAAACATTCTTTCCGTAAAATCTACTCTACTACGTGAAAAAAAGGTTTCAAGATTGGTAATGCTGTTTACATCAAATTTCTATTCAAATATAATTTTTCTTTTTAGGTGTCAGGAGGGAAAATAATTCATCATCAACATCTGTTAGATACAACATAGGATGTAGCTTTTTCCTGGGCTACTATGGGGCCCTGTCACCTGCATGTTGGCAGCACATAATCACTGTAATTACAATAGAAGAAAATAGACTTAAAGCATAACAATATTGTTGTGTGGCTTTGTTTGAAGGTAATTCAGTTATTTCTTGGGTGAGTACAGATACTTCCTGGAGTTCCTGCTGGTTGCCTGACAACATCATGGTAACAAGGCTCCAGGAAGCCACCATCTTGCAAGATGGCTCAGTGGTTAACACTGTGTGTTGCCTCACAGTAAATAAAGTTGATTCTTTTCTTGTACTACAGCAGGACTCCCATGCTCTCCGAAATAACATCAGACCTAAGAGAGAGGACACTAATTAAGGTCAAAGTCCACACAAAGTCTTAAGTCATGGGGGTGGACAATACAATAAAACACCAAATAATAAGAAAACAGCCGAAACGTTGTTTTGAAGGAAGCCACACAAATCCCCAATATCCCACAATCCCACAAATAAGTACAGCGGGATACTGGATAGTTTGACAAGAAGGAAATCATCCAGTTCTGTGAGGGATGGGACGGAGGCAACTCCAAACTCTGTGATTCCGATCTCATAAAGGTTCGATGTTTAAATCTGGTGGGCGGCCATGGAAGGATCTTGTTCTTAATAGTGTTCATGAGACCACTCTGATTTGTTTAGCAGTGTTTATGGGCGCATCAGGATCTTGGAAAACAGGATCATGGTCAGGGAACAGTGTTTGCACCACCTGGACCTGTAAAATATTAGTTTTTGGTTATTATATGACCATGCAGAGCAATAATCAGATCTAATGACACGACATGGCTGCTCACACCATTACAGATCTGCAGTATTAAACTGTTGGCAGCAGTCAATACAGACTAAAGGCATCTTTTGGCTTTTTCCAAACATAAAGCTGCCTGACTGAAGGAAAAAGGGTGAAAGGTAAGATGACTCATCAGACCAAATTTTGGTCTGAAATGTGGAAACTTGACAAAACAGGACAATGAACAGACCTCTTGCTGCTAATTGGCAACCAACTTAATATGTGACATGTAATTTGTTGTGATTTAGTTACTTCAAGGTCAGTAATCTTTTATGTGTTGTGGTCATTCTTCCTGCGTCTATCATTCAAGATTATTAATGCAGATGAAAATTCAAACAGAAATGAAGAACACCGATTTTGAAATGTTGATTAATGGCCTTGTTTGCTTCCTTTCAGATTGGACTTGAGTGAGTTCAATCACATTAGCGTGATTGATTGTGCTGAAATGTGAATGCAGACACTTCCTGCTCTCCTCTCTGTCCACATTTTCACAGTCAACTCAACATACATCTTTCTGCAAACGTACTTTAACATTCTTAATGTTCCATAACAAGGTCATTTTTCATGTATAAAGGTTAGTGCTGACATTTAGATACAGCGTGCTATGTCCTTGGAGATGTAATCTGACGGGATAAATGTGATCCAAAGCGATGTTGTACAGTACAATTTCCTCAGGTGTACTAAGCAACATTCTGGTAATATGGGGGACAGAGAGCAAGAATTTTCCAAAAGTCACCACTCAGTAAAGTGCACCTTATTTGACCTGAAAGCATCTTAAACCTTAGAATGTTTTTCCTCAACCAATTGGTGTAGGAAAGACATCATTTAATTGCACCCACGAGACATGGCATGACATCGAGCCGCTGAGTCAGAGGGGGGGCTTTGCACAGAGTGACTCATTCTGTGTAAAGCCCCCCCCTCTGCACCTCCGCTGCATACATGTCTGCAGGAGAGATCAGACTATGCTACATTCCTTTCTACATGTCCTCAGTCCTGATTATATCCAGACACAATATGTCTTGTTCTCCAAGGTTCCCAGCTCAGCAGACCGACTATTGGGGGTGGAGTGAGGAGGAGGCAGGAGTTCACCATCTGAAAATGCAGACATGTAGTTGTCATGACGTGCCTCTATGATGATGGTTTTACGGTGTGCCATATGGTTTATGTTGGATTGTGTTGATTGGAGGAAATAGGAGCAGGTATATACTGTTGGTGATGTATTATGTCGTTTCTCAGGGAGCTTGGATTAATCAGTCCATGGTATGTGTCTAAATAGGCATAATACACAACTATACTACCTGATACTTCATGAGGCTGATACTTCATGAGGCTAAGTAACTGCAGCTTGCAGATTGTTTTGAAGTTAGAAGGCGTCTGCATTTCATGAACTTTATAAAACTTTGAACTTTATAAAACATATATATGGCGTTTATACAATGTAAAGTACAGTACTATCATAGAAACATCTGGCATCAGGAATGAAATATTTTCTTACTTCCTAAAAACGTACTTTGTTACTTTGATAATAAATTATCAAGACAAAAGAGTCTACAGACATGCTAGCGGCTCATAGGCACAGAGATACATAGTAACATGCTGACATTATGATGTTTTGTGAGTGTAATATTTATTATGCTTGCCATTTCAGTTTAGCATGATAACATACTAACATTTGTTGATTAGCAGTAAATAGAAAGACCAGCTGAGGCTGATGGGTCACCAGTCCGTAATCCAGCAAATGATTGTAGAGATATTTTTACTGAAATTGTAAGCTCAAAGAAAAGTTAAGGGATTCCCAAAGTCACCAAGATTCATCCTCTGGGGATCACGATTGTCTGTATAAAATTTAATGGCAATCCATCTAATAGTTGTTGAGATGTAATATGTAGAAGTCTGGACCAAAGTGGTGGACCGACAGACCCCCCTAAAGCCACGGCGCTACCGTGGCTAATGGGACCCAAGGGGCACCCTGTTGGCCTTGAGCTTTTGGGTGATTAGAGTGAGCCACAATGTCATTGAGAGACAGAGCGAGAGAGAGAGAGAGACGAGATGGAAGACAGAGACAGACAGACAGACAGACAGAGAGAGAGAGAGAGAGGAGAGAGAGAGAGAGAGAGAGAGAGAACAGGACCAGGAAGGACAGACAGACAGGACGAGAGAGACACAGACAGACAGACATACTACACATATTACACACCATGATAAGCAGTTCCTCCACTACAGGGGACACAGTGTTCTACTCACAGGCCTATAATCACACAGACATCTACACAGCAGACCTTCTGAAACACATCAAGCTCCTCCACATCAACATATTATTCATATTCAGCCCTGAGGCACACAGGGACTAGCAACTTCAACAATAATTTTGGCTCTACCAGGCCACAATTTGTTATGCCTTGTGAACTGCTGTGTTATAGGCAAATTGCCAATTAAGCCTGATGAAATTAAAACAAAATTGACCACAAGGTGCATGTCTTGAGTGTGTGTGTGTCTGAACAGAACACATCTGACACAGGAAACACAAATCAACTGCTCTCCTCCCAGAGACAAGATAGTAAAGACAGTGACACAGACTACATACGATGGATTCAAGTGTGTTACAAAAGAAAAATGCGTTTGGATCAAAATATGGACAAAAAATATTGGTAGCTAGGGCCTCATGAGGGAATTTCAACAGTTGTTGGAACATTGCATTTTAAAGTGGTCCATGGAGAAATGTTAAGCCTGTTCCCCTCTGTTGCATTCAGCAGGACTGGCTACTGCTGCAGATTCCATCCTGGACTTAACTTAACTAAGTCTTAGTTTTACTCTCATGGATACCTCAAGCCCCAATGATCTGCATTCACTCTTAAAGGGACAACCTGTGCTTCCTGGAGGACATTTTATGAAAGAATATTACAGCCTGGAACAAGATTGATCAGAGACAGGATAATGGAGGTCAATGGCTTTCTCACAAAGTAAACAAAATTTTTAATTCACGTCTGTGTGTGTCTTTCTTTTATTAGAGACAGATTATAAAACAGTACATTTTGTAAGGCATACCTCTCAGGCAGACATGTACTTCTCCATGGGTATTTCGCTCAAGAGATCAACAGAAGCAATTGAGAATAAATTTGACCTCAATTACATTCCAGCATTAATAGATCTGACATGTTTCCCATGTTTCCATCACAGAGGATGGTGTAATGGCCAAAGGAGATGTAAAAGATCACTAAAACAACACCAAACTGGACATGTTTATCAATCTTAGGCTGGTCACATTTAATGTAAGGATTTAAGAAAAGAAAGCTCTGCTGTATGAAAGGCCATTTGATAGACCATGAAAGGAAAGATGAACTCTGTGTTGGCCAACAGCTTCAAACCACATCACAGCACTTTGTCCAACAGCTTCTCCAGCCGGGCCGCCTCATTGCGGATGAGAGCAGACAGGACTTATAGAGGAGAGATCAATGCGTAAGGGGGACCCATCCATCTGGGAAAGTGAACATTTAGAAACAAAGGTCTCATGGAGTGAAACTCAGCATGTTAGCTGGATTTCACCACCTTTAGGGAGACTCATAAAATGTTTGCACAAATGGGAATAAATTTGAAAACAATATGTCTGTACAAAGGTGATTCCATCCACACAGAGGTTTAAGATTGTTTTCTAAAAGATTGCTGTTCAAGAGATACGCCAAAAAACAACGACAAACAAACAAAGAAAACCCTCCCACCTGCCTTTTGGCTGACATATTAAAAATGGATTTTCTGTCATGCAAGGGTTTAATTTTCACTGGGAACTCATTTCAAAATCCTAGTTTGAGTGTGACCAACTGCCAAAATCCAGATGAGAGAAGTTTTGAGTTGAAATACTAACCTGAGTCATCCACTGTACTAACAGCTTTGTACTAGTGGTTTGTGGGCTTATTTTGCCCCAGATCTTGCCACTGAGGCAACAAACAAGCTGCCCTATCTTTTTGGTGTTGGGGCTGTATGCAGATTGTGAGAAAGACAGCAGATGATGTAGTGCAGAAACTCCTCCTCTGCATTATTTAGCTGTATTTATTGAATTTAAATGTAAACACTGTAGTATTGTAGTCTTACTTGTAAGTTTTTAACATTTTCATATATAACATAATCTCTCAAAAAACGTCAGGTCTTTATCAAGGAAATTATAGGTGATATATTATATACTTGCTTGCCCCAAAATGAGTCCACCTTTGTTCTGCCACCATGGCCTGGTAAACCTCCCTTTGTGATATTTCTGCAGCTTTATATTTGATTAAATAATAATTGTATTCAGCATAAAAGTGATTAATGTAAATAACAGCATGTGTATTGGGTGATCAGCTATGTGTAACCTTTTTAGCAATATTCTGTCAAAGTATTCTTATAGTGCAGTTATAGCACTCTACAACAACAGCAATTCTATAATTAATGAGTGTTTAACCACACATGCTTTACTGTGTTGTTTATCACAAAATGCATCTGCAACTCTTGGAACTGAAATCTTTCTGCAAGGCATGTTCTCTTTGCAAATAGCACAAGTCTCTGGTTCACTTCCTAAAGTGCCTATCGGCCATATCTGGGTGTGGTGGTGTGGGAAAAAAAATGTTATTGTCAGTGTGTGACTGCAAACAAATCCCACACATGCATCTCAAGTAACTCAGAATAAAGGTTGCACCAAATAACTGACTGTGGCTGATATAGATACGCGTTTGAGCGCACATGTCATGAATAATTATTCATCTTGGGGTAGAATTCTTGTTTACTGCTTATCAGTCTGTGCATGTTAAATAGGGTGACTGTATCAGAAGCATTTTATATGAGTAACAGAGTTGGACAGGGCGGCATATTGTCTACTTTTCTTTTTAATGTGTACATGGATGACTTGTCACAACAGTTAAATGCATGAAATACAGGATGTATTGAATGACATTTTCATCAATCGCTGTATGCAGATGATTTGGTAATCTCCTGTCTGTATAGTGATGGCCTACAACAGTTATTGTTATTTGCTCACAATATGGCATTGATTTTGACATAATATAATGCTAACAAGAGTATTATTATGATTGTCAGAAGTAGGGAACACATTTGCTAGCCTGTTAGTCTGTTTAGCCTTTTGTACCCCACTATACTGCCCACCTGTGGCATTCCAATAGAAAAAGCAACATGCAGAGACTTAATGTGACCTACAACGATGCCATAAGACTGCTTCAGTGATGGTGTAGTGCCTACCTGCTCTGCTGTAGGTACAAATGTGTCTGTCTCTGAAAATAGTATAATTATGAACTTAGCGAATCCTGAGTTGAGCTCAGTCAGGTCAACATCCACAAACCCATCTCAATTCTGGACAAAGAAGGGGAGAACCCACAAACCAACTGATATCCAGTGAATGTGGGCTTTTTGCAGCCTCAAAACCATTGTACAATCATTCAGTAATTCAAGAGTGTGCCATCAAATGAAAATATCACTTTTGAATGGCTTGCTCAAATGGCCCATCGTGCAATGCACAAAAGCCTGGTGAGACAATGAGGAGCAGCAGTTTGGTTTTCCACACTTCACAAAATATCTGGGGCAAAATCTCCCCCAACCTCAGACACCTCTAGTCTTCCACATGTTCCTATATTTCACTTCAGATCTGGCAAATATAATAAATTACACTAAAAACTAGGTCAGGGTAAGAGCTACCTTGTTGGAATAACCTGCATATTGCCCAGGGAATCCTCCATGTTTTTGCTTGCCATGCTTTTTCTTTGAGTGTGAGCTAGGAGCACAAGAGTCACAGTGGAACACTTAATGAGGTGCCGAGTGTCTTTCCAGCCTAAGATCTGGTGGGCCAAAGGTCCAGTGATTGTCCAATTTGATATTTCCATAAGAAACTAAAGGAAACGGGATCCAGTCCTTCTGGCCAATGAACATAAAATAAGACCTCTAAGAATAAGAGATAACCAACATGTGATGTTCTGCTACATCACAACCACAGATGTGGTTTATGATGTTAACTTCTTGTAAACTAGATGCAAAAAACATTTTAAGGTTTTTATTTCATGTCTTTTTATGAACTGGTTTCAGTTCTTGGTAAGATCACAGATCAAATGATAGATAAATCATAGACATTTAACATAACCTCATTACATGGTTTCATACATACTCATTCATCTACTTTTTTGTTTAACTTGTCTGAAGGGTTACGGAGGGAAACGTGTGGAAGAATGGAAAAGGAGAACAAATGAGCAAAACACTTAAATGACTTCAACAAATGTGGATAATATGAAATTTCCACTTCCTCCAAGTTAAAAATGATTTCTTGTATGGATTTGCTGAATCGGTACTTATTGCACATAGTCGTTTGAATTTGCAGTTAAGAGGTGAATTCAAGCTGTCTCTTTTGCTCCAAATACCATCCCTCAATCCTGACTGCTTACACTTCTTTTCCACAGGTTATACTGCTTGTGCAGCTAAAATGCTTTTGCAGAAGTGGTAGGAAGTTAGCTTATCTAGTCAACATTTTGACCTCGTTGTGTTTATCATAATATGCAAGAACGTGATGAGTAACAAACATCTCAACTTCAGTGATTGAAAGTGTTGTGCTGGTAACATAATAATCTCTCATAGTGAAAAATGATCACAACTTATAAAAGGAGTTCAGAATGATAAATAAACAACTGTTTATGATTCATACATCACTGACATTTCATCTGACCCCAGAAATACCCTGATTTATTTCACAATTTGTCCCAGATCACGAGTGACCTGTAATATGGAAACACAGAGACCTTGAAAGGAATATTTTACTCTAAATGCTGCTAAAGGCCAGACATTGAGACATGAATCATTGTGGCTAAACGGATTAGTGTTCATCCTTCAAGCATGCGAAACTAAAGAAGAACAAGGTGAAACATTTCTCTTCATAGTGCTCTTATATGGTGATTAAGGATTTCTGCTTCAAAATAATGTGCATATGCATCAGTATGTGTATTAGAATGGATTAATACCTCCATCTCACAACAGAAACATTATTTCTTCATAATTTTCTTAGTTAAACTTAATAGGGGTCACAAACAAGGTATATGTATAATATATGTTGGAGATCATGAACACCAGGGACCAATGTATTACAGCATCAGTTAAGCAAAATATCAGTGGAAACTAACTCTACAAGATAACGTGCAGAAAGTCCATTGTGAATGCTGTTATCTTCAGACTCTCAGACTTCCCCTGAAAATCAGCTGCTGTAGCAAAATGTAATCTAGATTTGATGTATACATTTAGCGAGAGAAATTAAAAGTACAGAGGCCACAATTTTGCTCCAAAGAGAATGAAAGAAACAAGTGATCTACGATCATCAAGATGTATTAAATACGTAGAGAACACAACACTCACCTTGGGAATTATGGGAATGATATGCAAACTCAAACAATCATCCCTATCACCTCTGGCATCCAGTCTCATCATCTGTATTTCCATCAGCTCAAGGTTCGGTTTCACCATCCTCCTCACGCTCCCTCCTGTTGAATCCTCTGTCTTTCCTCATTTCTTTTTGAACAGTTGCTCTAAATGGCCCGATTTACCTAGCCAAATGGTGTCAGAGCTAGGTCAGTAAACAGCAGATGTGACAGTGAAAAATAGCAGCTATTAAGTGAGTGACTGAACTGTTGATTGTTCAGTACTCAACTACTAAATCATAAAGAAAAGACAGGATATTCAGAACACTGGCTTTGATGTATAAGTACAACAAAACTGAAATTAAAAATATTCTGGGATATGGCCAGAAAAATTCATCTGAAATGACTCTGACTGTAATGTCAGACTATAATGGTGAGTATTATTGTTGTAACTTCGACCTTGAGTCCAACACAGAAGAAATCGTAGAGCATATTTGTGGTAGAAGGGGTGGTCTTTGGGAGAAAATGAGCCATGTCCACTTATCACTACAAAAACAATACATGAATGGTCATGCAAAGTATATACCCACCCAGACTCAAACAGTAAAGGCACCAATGCACAAACACACTCATCCCCCCTTTCTGATCACAGCTGTCAGGAATCATCAGATAAGAAGCGCTCATCTGTTTTCTCCATCGACAAATCTTCTGTAATGACAAACACAGACTGTCTGACTCTTCTTCCACCCCAAGGCAGGCCACTCTAAAGATACACACTCTATTGTTCTCACTCTCATCCTCTTTATCCACCTCCTGTCTGTCCACTATGTATCCAAATACCTCCAAATACCTGCCTTTTCTTCCCCCACTTACTGCCAAATACCCAAAATACCAGTGTCCTTTCCCATCTGGTGGGATCAATCTATTCAAGGTTTCCTGTGTAAAAGTGAACTCTGGGGAATTAGACATTGAGAAGTTTGGCTCTAATAAAAGGCACCCACACTGCTTTGCAGATATTCCTGCTTTGCACACACAGATAACAGTAGATATTTCTCAAAAAACGTTTAGAATTACCGCATTTCAAAACACAGTGAAGACACCTGCAGAGGAGGAGTTTAAGAGTGTGGTCTGATTCATATCTCTAGTAAAGTAATGTAATGAAAGTACAATATGGAATGTAGGTTTCACACTCTTCATTGTTAGTTATGGAATAACTAAAATGTATCAGGCTGAGACTACATCTTCCGGGTCTGTTTCCTGATGTCTATCAATTTGGGGGTCCTTGACTCCAAAAAGGTTGAGAACCACCGGCTTAGAGGCTGAAGCTAAAAATCAAAGAGGCTATCTGTCACCCTTTTCCTCTGGGAACCAGTCCTTCTGACAGTAATGGTTACTTTCCCAGTTCTACCATTCTCACTTCACTGCTAGATACTCAGGAAAGAAAATGCCAATGATCCATCAAAAAAATAGAAAATGTATCCTGAGCTCAACAGGCCATATACCATGACCCAATATGACATGGTCAGACCAAACTACCTTCTACATCTGGCACTTCGATCCTTTCCCTCAGCTATACCGGGGCTAACAGGAATGTTTAAATATCAGCTTACCATTTCTATCTGACTCCTAGTTTGTCCTCCATGAAAAGGGCTGGTGTATCAGTCTTACGTTGCGTACTTACAGACCTCTTTTGCACCACAGTGAAAACCTATACAGCGCCCCTTCAAAGGTCTGTTTTTGTTTCCACACTGTTTGACCGACACATTTTTCTTTCAGAGGTGCTCTCTGTGGTCAGAAGACTGGATCTGTGGGCTCAGACCGACTGTTGAGGAGACATACTGCAAAGGTATTATGTGTATATGCATATCTGTGTGTTTATGAGAGAGAGGGGCTGTTGTCACCTTCTGTTATATCTCTTCATTTGTGGAGGCTCATGTCTCAGTCAGGCTTTACATACTGTAGGCCTAAATCCTTTATGTGTGTGTCTTTGTTGATGACGAATTGAAGTCACAGCAACTTATTTAATAATTGACTGTTTGCAAAACTATTCCCCCCAGCAGTCATCATGCAATTGTAGTTTGACGCTGTAACTAGATATGACAGGCCTGTCAAGCTTTGCCTTTATCTGTTTGTTAAAGTGTTACAACGCTGTAAAAAAAAATATGGTTTCTTATTTTAACCTTCTCCAAAACCAAAAATACAACAGCAAAGATGTAGAATGAGTGTGTTTGTCTACTCTAACAGGAGCTGCAAACATTAGCATGTGCAGATCTCTACCTTACAATATACAGTATAGTAATTTAACCCAGTGTTACTTCCAAGGCAAAGAAGCATTTCATACTACATTACATTGTGGGGTTACACAAAAATAAAGACCCATACACAAGCACATGAAAGTTGGCCCTGGGGGCTACATCAGCATGTATGCTAACATTAGCAGCAAGCTAGCCATCCTACTTGATTTTAGGAAGTTTATACTTTATTAACCAGTGTGGAACCTACACCATGGCTTTTGGGGGAGCTCACTTTTTCTACTGTCACAGGGTATGCTGACTACAACACAGAGAAATGAATAATGGTGATTTGGCTTCACAAGTTATGTTTTCAGGGGAGCTCATGGCTTATTGAGAGAATCCCAGCTCCCCCCATACATACATACAATTCCATATCTGATGCTCACCAAGCGCACTGGTTAGACTTTTCTGTTGCAATGTTACGAGAAACTGTATTTTTGTATTTTGGGTTGATACAAAACATACTGTTTGTGATGTTGACAAAATCTTATTACGTGTTGAATTCATATGATTTACTGAAAATTCAGCTAGGTTCATCTAGCAACCAGGGCTAGACCATTTATTTGAAATGTGAACCAAATAAAGTATTTGAACTGTAATGACTTGTTCAGATTCAAAATTCATAACTGATCCAGCGGAAGGTGCATCAACTTGGCCTATTGCATTCGTACTGATCAGTAAACTAAGCTAGTAAATACAAATGGTGGACACTTGCAAAAAAAGCTGTGCTGACTGGATAAATATTGGATTTTATGTGCAAAATCTGCCCCTGTTACCATCGTAAACTACATATGTTCCCTGAGAAACAGAGGGTTTGGCAGGCATGTCAAACAGTTAATATTGAGAAACAGGGCTTATGAAATGTCAGTTATCTTGTGGGGAAGGGAGATTAGATCTTCACTTCTTCAGCTCTACATTCTTGTGACTAGACTAAAACGGGACAACATGCAAGTCTTAACATGTTGTTTAATTTAATAATTACAAGTGGGTTTATACAATTTCCTCATTTTTGACAGATCCTCTTCAAAGGCCTGATGTATAGCATAACTAAAGACAGGAAAGCTTTTAGCTACTGGTATCAATTTTCTCGCAAAAAATCAGGCCTAACTGTTTTGTTGGGAAAACTTCATTCTTCAACAAAATGAAATGGGGGTAAAAGAGGAAAATTCCCATCCTCTTATTATTATACTGGTTTAAATCTGATACATCTAAATACGAATCCCATGTCTAAAGTGGATAGACACCATATGTTTTTTGGATTGAAATGGTTCAAGCAGAACAGAAAAACACCCATAGAGCTGACATAATTTATGTCGTTCAAGGCTCAGTCAAATTTGTCTCTTTTCTCTCTTCTGTTTGCTGGCTATGTTACTTGAGTAGAGGCTTGATTTTAGAGAGAAATCACCCATGGTTTTCTTAGGTTATAATATAATCATTAACTGTCTGCCAATATTGCCAGTCAATGTTGTGACTTGGTGATTACGCAACCACACTGGCCCACTGTGACATGCAAACAAAACTGCACACAAGAAATTAATCATGTGTCCCTGATGCAGTTTGTTTGTGTGTTGAGACCCCCAAGCAGCTTTAACGTATGAGATAAAAACAAACAGAGCATGGCTCATACAGCGAAGAGCCAGCTTGTGTTGCAGATCTGCTGCTTGAGAATAACTGCACATTATCTATAGAAAGCTGTCAAACAAGCAGAAGCAGATAAATCGACATAACATCATATAGGTTTAAATCATAGGATGTAATCTCCTGAAGCATTGGTCAGTGCGGTAGTAGACATGTCAGATGAGAAGCCAAAGTTTTCATCAGAAGTCTTTTCAGAGAAATACAAGTCTGTGGTGGGAAAGTGAATTTTCTTAAATTCCCTTTCTTCATCTAATGTGTGCCGCACACAGACACATGATTTCCTTTCAAAAGCTGTTCACATAAAAGTGTTTTCTTTGCCATAGAGACGGTGGAAGTATGAACACTTTGATAAGAAAGAACAATTTTCCCATGTTTCACAACCGACATGAAATATGATTTTTTTTATTCCACACTGACATGTGTACTATATATACATTTCTTTTACAATGTCAACTTGTGCCATTTAATTAAGTACAATAATTAGTAATAATAAAAAGTACAATACAAGTTATAATTCATATGGTATAGATAAAGATATTAGCCATTTTCAGAACTTTTTTGGCATTTTATGTGGGTCAAAAATAGGTATTTTGAATGAAACTCTTCTTGCATTACAAATTGCAGCACTGCACAGTTACATTAATACAATGCAAGTGGCCTTGAGGCACTTAAACTATGTCAGGTAAAAGCTGCACTACACACAAAAACATACTCACTGACAGTATGTTGGGTCAATTAGGCTCCTGGCAAGATAAAAATAACTCCTCAATTCTACATCCTCTTCCAGTTTATTGGATGTTTTCATTATGCAATGTCTGTCAAAGTTAATTTGAACAGCACATATCTAACTTTAATTGAGTACAAACAGTCAAAGCTTGACTTAGAAGAAAAATATTTTATTGAAATCACAGGTGCACCTGAGAATGCTTTCTATCCTCTCTCTTTTTATAGACTCTCTCCAGGCTCTGTCTATTGGTGTAGCATTACATTTCCTGCTAAGAAAATACTGTTTAGAAAACTTGAGAATGAGTGCATGAATTATTATTTATGCAGGCTCAAAACAAGTGGCTGAACGTCCTTAGGAGACGTTCTTGTCTGTTTTCCAACTTGTACTGCAATATTGCAGCTAGAGGTAGGCCTTGAGTATTAAGTTATAAAGTCATTGTAATGTGTATTTGAATGGTTTCATATCTTATTTAGCAGAAGATTTAACAAGCTGCTTCAAATAAAGGATTTATAAATTATTGCCTACATATATGCAAAAAAACAACAACACAGTTGTATATTCAATCTCATCATCTTGAGAATGGAAATTTGCATTACTGATTGCATCACAATCTTAGTAACAACATGCAAACGTGATCATCATTTGTTTGTAGTTTCCTGTTCAGTGGAGAGAAAATAACCGTCAATATCAAGATAGCAATAAAGATAGCAGTTTAATGTGGTCTATGTCACAGCCCTGATCCTGTGTGCACAAGCAATTTTGAGAGCACTAACCTTTGCACAGTTTGCACATGGACAGAAAATCTTCAAAATCTCTCTTTAGAATCAAAATACAAAAAAGATAGAAATAGGAAAATAAAATTATTGAATGCATGCACCAGATTCTGTCTTCTCTTGTTAGACTTAAAGTTAGAGACAACCGGTGGTCTACAAAAGTGATGGAACCACCTATCTGAAACCTCTGGGGACAATTTTTCTAAGAAAAGTGCTTTAACTTGAGTGACTATATATGTCCGAAAAATGTTATTTTTAAGACCAGCACAGGCATGAGTCAGCTACTACCGGATAATTGTTGAACACAGTCGGTGTCACAACAGCACGGCTCTCTAGCCATAAACCTCTGTTACCATATGTGATTTTGTTAAACCCAAGATTTTATCTATCATGACTGTTCTAGGAATGTCTGTTTCCCTGTCTATTGGCTTTTGTTGTTGATAGTGCTTGTTATTGCATTCCCTGTTTCCTTGTTGCTGTGTCCGATGGCTAAACCAGCCAGTCCTCTCAGCCCCGTGGTCCCCATAAAAGTGACAGGCTAACCGTAAAGGCCCTGTTCTACCAAGTTCCTCTCTGCACCTCCTTCTGTAATTCCCATTACTGCCCTGGACTCCAGAAGCTCACATCCCAGAAACCTGTTCACTCTTTTCCTTCTCATCTTCCCCCACCTCCTCTTTTCTTCCCCTTCTTCAGCACATGAAAACTCTATTGTGCATCATTCAAAATGATTACAATAAAGTTTCTGACTAAGATAAAAGAGGGACATACTTGAGTCTAGACAGAGGAAGTGATGTAACAGACATATCTGTTCTCTGTGGTCAGTAAGCTGCATACTTTTCGGCTTGACTACACTGTGAAAAGTGTAACAGGTTATACAGCCGCCACTATTTTCAGTGTTGCAAATTTCTTCATATCTTTTTTGCAACAGAGCTCATTAACGTTTGATCCACAGTCATTGTTTTTAGCTAGTATCCAACTTTCCTTCATCTCATCGTCATCTCTCATTGGTTTACAGCAGTCAGTACCTCACAAGTGTATTTTCCTTTATTTTTGCCAAACTGAAACAAATAGGTCTGCCGGACCCACAATCTATGAACAAACATTATGATTTATGTTACACATACAGTATTCTAATAGAGACATTGTTATAGTGGTTCCTTGCTTATAAGAAAGACTGACCGAAATATTTTTAACTACAGTATAATGCTGGTTTATGAAAATACAGTCTGCGTACTGATCTCTTTTTCCCTCCAAGAGAATCCTAATGACTTCTTCATTCCTCTGGTAGCTCAGGGGTCACATTTCACCTTAAGTTACACAAACCACATTTTCAAACAAATCCTATTTTTATGCACTGTCTTATGACGTGATAACATCACAATAATGTTACCTCTGGGGCTGCATGACAGACATAGAGGCTCCTCTGAGAAAGCCACAGCTTTGAACATGCAATGCCAGTAGAGATCTTAACCCTTAGATGCATGAGTGAATTAGAGATCTGTGCATGAGCTAAGCTGTTTTGGATAAGAAATCTCATAAGGTCGCAGAATTCCAGTAGGTAAAGATAAATTGTATTAAGACTGACCTGGCATGCAAGTGGCTGGCAAGTCAACAAAATCCTCATTCGAAGGAAGCCACCACACCACAGTTCTTTACCATCCTCTGTGCTGTTTCAAAGCCCATGTATGGCGACTATCAAGCTCGTGGCTTCAATGATTTCCCCGGTATGAACTGAAAAAAAAATTGCACACATGATACACATACAGACTAAGTCATAAAGAACTAATGTTTGAGTCAATTATCTTCTTGCACCGCATCCTAATAACCTGTTTGTAAAAATGCTGTATGCCAAAAAAATAAACTTCTTGGCCATAAAATCAGGCAAGTACAGTATCCATTTACAGATGGTAAACATGGTGAGTCACAGCACAGCCTTCAGCTACTGAAGAGCAGTGGCACACATCTGAAAATTTCAGTCTTTAAATCTTCCTTGTATTAGGAGAGAAGGAAAGGTTTGTGTATGCAAACGATGTGGCTTTGAACCCTTTCACTCCCTATCACCCCAGAGCATGAAAAAAACTACATTCAGTGACAGCGTTTATTATAAGTATCATGCAGTATGATGCATGTGGTTTACATTCACTAAGCATTAACATTGATGCCTCTGTCGGTACACACAGCCTGGAAATCCGTACTGCATGCATGCTCAGTGTTGAGGCTCTCTCAGTCAACAGCACAAAGGGAAACATTATTCAATTCTTGTCCATGAATAAGACAGAATGACTAGATAAGCCTACTTGTGTAACAATATAAATATTGCTGGATTCTGTCAGATCTTAGCACAATACCTCTCCTTGCCCAGTTGATGTTGAGAATTTGAGTTTTATGACTGGTGTCACAATAATGTTGTTCTTTGTACAGAAAAGACAAATACTGAAACTAATGAAAAAGGCATTTACTGCTGCCGATGATTCCAGATAAAGGCTCTCCACAATAGCAAACCATGACCGACATCCACAAATCTTGTCACTCCTGGGGCTAAGATGGGAGCTCAAAGATTATGGGCTTATACTAACCATTAGATAATTAAGAAAGTTTAAATTTTTCAATAAACGCAGATATGCATTCAATATAAATGTAGTTTTTAACTTGAATTTAGT
>NW_023339674.1:18819103-18819866 GCF_004916995.1 Morone saxatilis | reverse complement strand
TAATTTAAAATGCACATATAATTGATATCTATTTGGAAAATATGTTTCATGGTAGCTTCATGAATTGTGACATAAATTCAAGTATCTCATAGTCTTTTAATATTATTATTTTATGAATTTCATTTCAGGCGGTACACAGTCTTTCTGGGACTTCACAGGTTTCATGAAAGTAATGGAGTACAGCATATAGATGTGGAACAAGCATTTCCACATGAAAACTACAATGAAACTGACAATTTAAAAAATGACATAATGCTTCTTAAGGTAAAATAAAAAATATATATTTTTGTCATTTTTTCACATATTGTTACTTTCAAATACTTTATTGGATGCATTAACCAATAGGAGCACTAAAATATTGTAAACACTGATATTTATATCTTTTAAACATATATATTTTTTCTGTTCCTCAAGTTGAGCTCCAAGGCAACTTTCAGTGAAAAAGTGAAACCCATTGCTCTCGCAGATGGAGGTGATGACTCTCTGCCAAAATCATGTAGCATCTCTGGCTGGGGACGTACAAACAGGGAAATAAAATATATGTCTCTTGTACTCATGGAAGCCAATGTAACACTCATTGATGATGAGCAGTGTGCTAAGGAAAACTTGTACTGCTCTGAGGGAGAGACTGGACCGGGTGAGGTATGAACATTTAAGTAACATAACAAGGATAAAGAAATGTTGGTCAACAATGATAATTGATTCACTGCTGAAGCAATGACTGCATACTGTGTATGTATTTCCAGGGAGACTCTGGAGGTCC
>NW_023339674.1:18817864-18819081 GCF_004916995.1 Morone saxatilis | reverse complement strand
TGTCCTTCACCTTGAAACCAGAGTCAGGTGGCCCAGTAATCCATGGTTATACTAAGATTCCTGACCACAGAAGATGGATCAATTTGACTATGAAGAAATAATATAACGATGGATTGATCAAATTTGCTGTTTGTATGAGGTTGCAGAGCTGATAATTGAGATGCTAATATCAAGAGTGATTCCATTGCACAGACTGTCAGGCTAAAGTCTGGAATCGCTTGCTTCACATAGATTTAATGAAAATATGCTTTACTTTGATGTTACCAAGTGATAAAAACAAAAAGACTGAAAATAGATAAATGTTATTTGGTTCATTTAAACAAAGTGACATGTTTTGACTCTTTATGGTACCACTGTTTTCTTTTTCTGCTTTACAATTACACGTTTTATAAACTTTAGAAATTAGGCTAATTAAATTTAAATCAAGCTCATGCAGCTTTTTTAAGGCCAGATCATTATAATAAATATATTATATATATAATTAAATACATTACTGCTTTGTGCATCATTTCTTACACTCAAACAAAAGAGATCCTCTGAGTTTTTGTACCATCTTTTAAAATAAACTGTTGCTCTCCCACCATTTTCTCTCAGTTCTTCTGTTCGTTCTTGTTTAAGCCTGAATTAAATCAACAAAAAAGAGAACACTGCTTCCTTCTGAGGACAGTGTATTGATTCAGCACAAATAGGTTCAATATTCACCTATTGAAGTTAGAACTAAAGCTTTACTGTCTTTTATAAACTCCAAACATAATCAAGTCCCTGACTGTTGTTTAATACGGAGGAACAATTAAATTGGAAAGAAATAGAAAGATGAAAGATTTCATAGAGAGACCCTTCTACTGAACACTTCTGTAGTTTTCCATCTCATATTAGACTCAGTTATTATTGGTGTATGAGGTTCATTTCTGCCTACAGTATGTTATTTACTATTGTATGTGCTTTACATTGCTGATACAGGCCCCGTTTTAATCAATGTAAAATGATTAAATACATTATCTGGATCAATAGTTAACACTGAGGGACTTTAGTCTTTTAGTCAGATTCACTAAACCCCCTGTTTGCCCATTTGTTTATCTGTGACCAGAATATCTCAAATAATGATTAAGAAGATTTGGTTTAAGGTTAAAGAAGAATTGTGCTTTGGGCATATTAATACTCTCAAGTGGAAAAAACCTTTTGAATTTGGTGACTGTATTAGCTTGCCTTTAGCACCA
>NW_023339674.1:18816596-18817764 GCF_004916995.1 Morone saxatilis | reverse complement strand
TGTGGACTCTTCAGTCCAACAGAAAGCAGCTTCAGTCCTGAATCCTGCAGGTTGTTGTTACTCAGGTCCAGCTCTCTCAGATGGGAGGGGTTGGAGCTCAGAGCTGAGACCAGAGAAGCACAACCTTCCTCTGTGATCAGACAGCCTGACAGCCTGCAAACACACAGAACTGATTAAACTGATTACTGATTATGTTTTCATTTCAAATGCTGTGCACGCTGTCTATTCATGCTACACACAAAAAACTCTCAAATAGAATGAAAGGAAAAAACGTAAATCACTGCAAGTTGAGGCTGACAAGCCAAAGGACATCAGAGGAAAAGTAGAAAATATTTTCTCCATAAAATATGAAGTTACACCAACATCAGTGAATAAAGTTAAAAACTTGTCTCATTTGTGGTCTGATAAACAGTAAATTCAACAAATTCACACATATTGCTATTGTCCAAGCTAAGTTGCTGACGCTATTATATGCTGTTGAGAACACTACTAAGGGGATGAGGCGATGCTCACAAGCATTGGGTGCTGCCACTTGGCCCTAAAGATGGGCAAAAACGTCAGACAGAGGATAAACTGCATGAAGGGCCAGTATAAGATAAAGATTTTTCTTTTAACTTTGAATCATGTAAAGCAGCTCTAGTGAAGTTCCAGAATAAAAATATAGAGCTGGAAATTAGCATACTACGTCTCCTTTAAGTGCAAGAAAGTTCTCTGGAAGAAGGTTTTTTGGTCATAACATTGAATTCATTGCATTTAAACAAAAATATTAAAAAACCTGAAATAATTCCACGATACATGAAGGTGTCATGAAGCATATTTTCCAAATAGATATCAATAATTGTTGCATTTTCAATTGAAGTTGTTGGGATGTTGTCAGGATAAGAAATCTTATCCAGGGGCCCAGAATTCAATTCTTCCAAACATTTCCCCTGAATGAATTGAGAAGAAAAAAAAACATTATACACATTGTGCACATATAAACTAGAGTGATCAAAGAAACTCACTCAAATGAGTCAATCTATCCTCTTGCACTGTATGTCTCACAGTACTGAGAGTTGAATTACTTCCTCATGCTCTGAGGTCAAGAGTCAGTGCAAGTATCAGTATTACCAGTTTACAGTGGATAAACATGGTGAGATCACAGCAGCTACTGAAGAGCAGTGGCACA
>NW_023339674.1:18815048-18816573 GCF_004916995.1 Morone saxatilis | reverse complement strand
CTTCCTTGTATTAGGGAGAGAAGGTAGTTTTTGTGCATGCAAACGATGTTGGTTTGAATCCCATTCACACCTCTAACATCTCCAGAGCATCCAAAAAGTTCAAATTAGATTTTCATAATACAAGTCTACAGTGTTTGAGCACATACAGTGTGGTGCATGTGTTTTACATATACCTTATGTGTCATTATATTGATACTTCTGTAGTAACACACACAGAGTTGATGATCTCTATTATTATTTTGTGCTAAATGCTGAGGCTGTCAGAGGTCACACAGCACCAAAGGAAATTATTCTAATTTTGTCATGTCATAAGACAACGCATGAAAATAGTAAAACATTTCACCAAATCATTGCTGAATTGTGAAACAGGCCACAGTCAGTGAAATTTCTATAGAGCTACATAGGTACTGTGTTTATATTCACTGATCTCAAATCAATAACCCCTCTTACCAAAGTTAATGTGATGTGACTTTATGACTTTTTGGAGCTAGTGTAAAACGGATATTTACAATAGTGATGGCCTTCACATATATAGAAATTCACATATCTGAAAACTTGGAATGGAAAGGCGTCTACTTTACGCAATATAGCTGCAGATGGTTCCAGAGCATATGGCTCTTCACTATAGCCAAACTAGGGCAGAAAATGATGAATGTTAACTGCTTGATAGGTCCTATTCACAGAAAGATAGCTGCACACAAACCTAAGCGATTTCCAGCAACGCCGAAGCAAAAAATTTTATAAGATTGGCAGGTATTTTATGTGCTTGGATGCTAAGAACAAGTCAGAACATAAACAGAAAAAAAAGTGGTTACATATATGCTTTAATATTTATCTATTATCTCCAAACAGTATTTACTAATATTATCTGTAGCCCCACATATTAATAGGCATACAATAATATACTGTATTATATAACTAATGACGTGCCCCATGGAAATTATGAAGGTTACTCTTGTAGCTAGTTAGCATGCTAACAATTGCAGCTTGCATCAGAGCAGATAAACCAACAGCTTTTGCTATTTTGGTGTTGGAAAGGTTTTACCAAGTACAGAAATCCAAAGTTTAACAGGGCTGCAGTAATCATGTTTGCTAAGCTGTGGCTGGACAATCACTGAGGGATGGAGTATTGTGAGTGTGTTCATTCATATGCTTACATATTTTGTGACAAATAACCTTTTTGGCATCACTACACTAAGGGTCCAGTTTAGCCATGCACTCTTTGTTTGTTATTAATTAATCTTCAGTCCCTTCCATTTTAGAATCCGGCTACAGCCTTTCAGCCTTTACTGACCTTTCAGAAATAAGGGTTCAGTATCTTTCTCTCTTATAGTTCTCATGGAACAGGAATGAAGGTACTTAAAGTCCCCAAAAGGAAATATTTTTTATCTTGTGGGCACAAGTTATTATCTTGTGCACACAAGTTACTTATCTTGTGGGCACAAGTTATTATCTTGTGCGCACAAGTTTTTTATCTTATGGCTTTATAGGCATATGTTTACTGATTTCTCCACTATGTTTGAAA
>NW_023339674.1:18812215-18814948 GCF_004916995.1 Morone saxatilis | reverse complement strand
GGGAGAGCTGGGAAATTGTGCAGTTTAAATAGACCGCCAGATTGGAAGGGTGCGCTTGGTTAGTGATTATGGAATAAGGCATGTCATGTGTGTATATCAGCGCAGCTCGAGTTGACTGCCTGAAATAGCTCACAGGCTTCGCTCCATTTATGTTAGTTGAAATTTATCTTTACCCACCTCAAACAGCAATTAGCATAATAATATAATAATATTAAAAGCAAATAATAATAAACAATGAATCAACTTCATTTATGCAGTAATATTCACCTGATGATAATGTTGAACCCAAGTCCAGTTATGATTAAACTTACAAATCAAATAAACAACAACAATTTAAAACCAAAGAAGTTTAAAAGAAGTTGCAGAGTTATTTATGTGGGGAGTATTGCAGTGCGGGTAATGTAGCATTTCTTAAGTGAATATGCAGTATGTAGCAGCTGCTTATACGCATTTCTATAATGTGGGAAATATTAGCAACAAGGTGGTGTTTGGTGCTTTATACTATGCCAAATGTTTCACCTTTTTGTGCTTCTGAAATGACACTTCAAAAGGGAGAGAAACAGGGTATAAACTGTAAAGGCAGTAAATAAAGCAGCTTCAGATGAGGATACAGAAGTCCTGGAGAATAATATCAAGGAGGTCAGTACAGGGATAGCAGGTGAGAACAATATCAGTAGGCAGTCATCTGATGATGCATGGTGCTTATGATGACACCATAATGTTTTGAAGAAGCTCACAGGATGCAATCAAAGTAAAATTTTTAAAAGTTTTGTCTGTTTTCACAAGCTGTTGTTCCCTGTCTCTCCTACATTTTAGGAATAGGAGATGATATGGAGATCCACTACAGAGCCAGCTAGCTACTGTATAACAGCTATGGTGAGTTTCACAGTGATGTAACTAAAGTAGGTTGTTATGTAGTGTTTCCACTGTTCCACAGTCCTCATCATGCCTCGTTGCGACTGTTTCTGGAAACTCTAAAAGCACTTACCATCATTTATTAGTATGACAAATGTTCAACGTCCCCTTGAATACATCCATCCATCCCATTACAAAATAAAGTAGGATTAGGATTTGTAGTGTTCATTTTAATTTAGTGGTACAAGATCTAAAATTAACCTGAATAAAGTCAGAAGCATGCTTGCTTTGTCCTTCAACGTAACGCTCAAATAATTAATTAAATTAGAATGATTTAATAAACCTGTGTCATGAAACACTGAAGATTAAGTGTCTTTTTATACTTAAGTATCAGTGTGTATATACAAGTGTATTTTAACTATGGACCACAAAACGATTATTGCAGCATTTTTTAAAACCAATAAGTTTTTCATTTCTGTCTTCTGGCCTCTGCCCAGCCCTGGGTCTCTGGTTTGCTCAGGACAGAAAGCAGTTAAGCCAGCACCAAGTGACCATTAGAAGGACTATATCTTATTATGACTGTAAATTAGCTTCAACATTGAGTCATAGTGGTTGCCTCCTCACATGAATACACAAGTAACTTATTTTTAATTAGCAGACTTTCCAAATGGTTTTTCAGCAAAAGATATTATTTTTGTAAATATATGTACAGTAAATATAGTGTGCATGTACATGCATACTGCCATTAGTGTTTAATAATACAGTCACTAATATGGTCATGTAAAAAATGGAAACCGCCTGATGGTGGTGCTAAAGCCAAGCTGATACAGTCACCAATTTCAAAAGGTTTCTTCTGCTTGTGAGCATTAATATGCCCAAAGCACAATGCTAGGGTAGTAACAAGTTACAAGTAATAAACACGAGTAAAAAACTAACAAGTACTTTTCATGTTCCTTCTTTTTTTTTAACTGTACTTCTACTCTTTGCTCAAGTATATTCTTGAGCCAGTAATCTATTTTATACTTAAAACTCTGCTTCAAATGCAGGGATTGAGTGTCTGGGGAGCTCATCTACTGCAGATGGCAATTTACCAGCTGTCTGGAAGAAAAATAGTCACCAGCTGTCTTTTGAGATTGATGCATTGATGACTGAGCTAACCCAAAACAAGGGGCATCTTTCAGCAACAATCCCTGGCCACATCTGGACACTTTTTATCAAAATCTAAAAAACAAAAAAAGAAACAGATACATGATGAAGTGCTTGCTATGCCTGCCGAAGAACACAGATATCTCTGCTTTTAAAAACTCCTCTTACCTCAACAAGCACATAAGTTGCACATGCACATGTGGAACGAATGGTCATTTTTCATGTTTAACATTAATCTTTGATGTTATGATGATGACATTTTGTAGTGGTCTTATTAATTAAAATTCATTTTACTTAAGTAGGTTTCTCAAGTAGTAATTTTCACTTTATACTTTTTCAGTACTCTATCCACCACTGCAGAGATTTGTTTAGAGTTTATAAATGAGAAAGTTTCAGCTCTGACTTCAAGAAGTGAATAGTGAACCTCTTCTTGCTGCATCAATAAATTTTCACAAGGAGGCAGTGTTTGAGGCAGGAATGAACAGAGGTACTGAGAGAAAATGGTGAAAGAGAAACATTTTATTGTTTACAAATATGTACAAAATAAATTTAGAGGATCTTGTGTTCTCATTTGATCATTTGATCTAGGAGATTATGCACAAAGCAATAATGCATAGTATAACACTGTATTTAAGAACAGGGTAACATACAGTATCTAATATCACATTTACTTCGTCTATTAAACAGCACTAAGTCTACACTTAAAGGGACAGTTCACCCTAAAATAAAAAA
>NW_023339674.1:18811932-18812144 GCF_004916995.1 Morone saxatilis | reverse complement strand
CTCTGATGAAAACAATGACTGACATGAAGCGCTCAGTGGGCACTGGGCACTGTCCCTTAACAGACTTTGGCAAAGTTGGAAGTGGGCTTTCAGGGAGGGACAGCTTATTTCAGACAGTAGATGAATTGCATAAAGGGACAGAATGAGATAATAAGGATGTTTTTGAACTATAAATCATGCAAAGCTGATCTAGTGGAGTCCCAGAATAAAAA
>NW_023339674.1:18806315-18811832 GCF_004916995.1 Morone saxatilis | reverse complement strand
CTCCATTATATGACAGCTGTGTGCATCTGAAGCCGTTAGAGATGCACATGAATTTATAGTAAATTATCTTGTGTCCACAAAGTAAATAACTTGTGCGCACAAGATAAAAAATACTTCCTTTTAGGGACTTTAGGGGCTCTGTATGAAGGTATATGAGAGAACATGGTAAGAAACAATACATAAGAGGTGCAAAATAATTGAATTTGTTGAATGATGCAAGTCATATTTAAGAGCGGGGTGACATACAATATCTAATATAACATGTATCACATCTTTTAAACAGCATTAAATCATTAAAACTTCATTTTAAGCCATACCTTATTTGTGTACCATGATGCTTGTTAGTTGTCAAGTTTTCACTGTAAAATAGCTGTACCATAAAAAGTCAAAACTTGCCACAAAAACTGAAGCAAATCACAGTTCACTTAGTAGCAGGTAGTTGTAAAGAAAAAAAACAGAGGTACCATAAAGAGTCAAAACATGTCACTTTGTTTAAATGAACCAAATCACATTCATATTTTTTTCTGTCTTTTTGTTTGTATCACTTGGTAACATCAAAGTAAAGCATATTTTCATTAAATCTATGTGAAGCAAGCGATTCTAGACTAGTCACAGCACAGCTCAGCTACTGAAGAGCAGTGGCACACATCACTGACAATTTCAGTCTTTAAATGCTTCCTTGTATTAGGGAGAGAAGGAAGAGTTCGGATATGCAAACGATGTTGCTTTCAACCCCTTTCACACCTCTATCATCTGCAGACAATGCAGTATAATGCATGTGGTTTACATGCACCATAGCATTACATTGATACCTCTGTGGTAACACACAGCCTACTACCCATGCTGCCTTCACAGACTCACTACTACTTGCTCCTGCATTAATGGTACCGCTACTAGATAGTAGAACACACACACACACTGATTTCCAGATTTACATATAGTATGTGTTGACTATAGCCAACAGAGGACTGACAATAATGAGTGAAAACTGCTTGATACTTTCTATCGTGGGTGGTTTAGAGCCCAGAGAGAGATCTTCGTCAGTGACAAAGTCCCACTCGTAGAAAGACAGCCGAACACAAACCTGTGTTAGACACAGCTGTTACATTCATGCTTTAATGTTTGTATTTCCAAACTGTATTATCTAATGTTAACTATAGCTCCACATACTAATTTAATTGTATAATAATACACTACATTATATAACTAAAGACATACCCCTTGTATTTGGAGATTATGCTGGTATTTGTTTGTAGATAGTTAGCCAGGCATGCTAACCTTTGTTTCTTACATTAGAGCAGATGAACCAACTCTTTAATCTGTTCCTTACACTTTTGCTATTGTGTTCCTGGTTAGAGAAAAGTGATTTAAGATACTATCTTATAAGAGTGCTGTACTAATAGTTTCACAATGTAGAAAAATCCAAAGCTTTACAGGGCTGCAGTAATCATGTTTGCTAAGCGATGGTTGGACAATCACTATTTGAGGGGTGGTGTGCTGTGACAGTGTATCCATTCATTTGCTTACATATTTTGTGATAGATAACTTTTCTGGCATAACTCGACTCTAACTGTCCAGTTCACCCACCAGAGTGTTCTTTTTTTCTCTTTGGTTTCTAATTAATGTGTTTATTTATTGTCTTTTATTAATGCATCCCCTGTTTTGGCCCTTATATAAGCCTTATATTCTTGGTACTAGTTAATCAAAATCTCTTCCATTTTATTTCATTGTAAATCAAATCACTACTTTTGGTCCAGCAGCGTCGTCTCAGAATTCAGTTTATTCTGGGTCTTATCTAGGTATTGCTTGGTCACAGCCGTTTGAAATGCTCTTGCGTTGTTTATCCTGTTTGTGATGAACAGGAAGTACAGATTAATATCATTAACCATTTCCCCTGCATGAGTTGTGAAACAGCAGCATAGCAATCCTCTCATTCCTTTAGGTGTTATTGTATATGTTATACAACTCTATATGTTCAGAGGCCAGAATGGATCCTATGCCCTATACTTTCTTCACTAACAAAGACCATGCCATTTAAGTATGCAAATTAGTCTGGGATGAATGAATTAGTGCTGGGAATAGAGGGGTAAAAGACTTTTGTGCACTGTAAAGGGATGGGATGAAATGTGATCGAGCACAGAGAGATGAGGAGGGCTAAATGGAGATCAAATATGTCGAGAGGTGTCTTGGCGAGGAACCCAGGAAGTGTAAGACTCAAGTTTAGGACACGTCTGGCTTCATTCTTCAACAAAAGCACTTCATACTGTACGCCAGGGTGAGAATGACCTCTTCTAATGTCCTGAAGATAATTGTAAATGCAGCTGTGGATATGCATATGGAAAAACTGACCACAGCATAGTTCTGTGGATATTTCTGACCTAGAGAAAACCTAAAGAAAGTGAAATGAATCAAAAGAATTTCACAACTTATTATTATTATTATTATAACAGTCAGCATAAATGATGAACGTGAACACCTGATTATGTAGAATGAATTAATTCTGTATTTGGACAAGGAATAAAGCAACGTGGTCTCATTTAATTCCTAAACAATCTGAAAATAATCATTTTAAAGTTTGGACGACAACATGCTTGTATGTGGAAAGGAAGGTAAGAGGCGGTCTAGCACTGATCCTGGCAAAGGGGCAGAGTCTATAAAAATGGTAGGGAGGCTCACTTGAAGGCAACTGATGCAAGCCATCTTGCATGTGTGCTGTATGTGGTTTGAGTCACCTTAGGCTTCTGTGAGTGGGTAAACTGAGTGCTAACAGTTAACCATTATATTTGGTTTAAATTGGTTTGTGTGTGGTTTATTCATAATTTGCCAACCTTTTTTCTGACACTTTTTACGCATAACTCTACACTGACCTTCCTGGTGGTGCAGTCTCGCCCCAAATTGTATATTTACTTATAATAATAATAATAGGAATAATAATCAGTTCTTTAGCCTTATAAAAATAACCTGAAACACTGTAAATTCAATTATTGGGAATCTGAGAGCTTTTTAATGCATTTCTCAACGATCCATCGGTGGTGAAACAGATCCAGTTTCTGTAGTCAGAAATCTTGATATAACCACAAATTGACAAGCTACTTGAGTGTAAGGACTCCAGCCCGTATTCCTCCCCATCCTTGCAGACCAATGGACCACCAGCATCCCTCTGGAAGTGCACACACTTTATGCAGTGATTTCATCAACAGTGAAATAATTACAAACTTCAGTTATACAAAACCAAGTCATACAAAACCAAAAAAGTTTAGCCTAGTGCTGGTGGCATATGGTTGAATTTCAGTATCCACTATGGATAATGTGTGCGTAATTGCGCATGCAGTCTTTGTTCACCAGGGTCGTACCTTTATGGCGACGGGGCCAGGGATTGTCCTTTGTGTTTGCATACTTGCGTAACATAGATCAGAGGGGCTGAGTGAGTGAGGAGAGAATGACTGCGATTACACATTTTCCATCTTTGCTGAGATCGTCCTTCCCACCGATCAAACATCAACCTGGACTGTCTGATCAATAGTTTAGTATTCCATTTCCCTGGCATTTTTATGGGCCAGTTGCAACCTTGATCTCTGCTACCTTAGTCTGCTACCTGATGTCCACTTGAAGACACCCTCTACCATGTGTGTGTGTGTGTGTGTGTGTTTGTCCCCCAGTGGGCAACAGCTTATTCTGTGGCCCATCTTGCCTGTTGTAAAACTTGTTCATCAAAACAAGATGTTGTTTTCTAGTGTGCATATTAAAATCACCAAGACATTTCTTCTTTCTTTCTCGGGTAGAATGCTACTTTTCTTGTCACCTTTTTGACTACTCTAGAGTTATGCAAGAAACGTTGTACCACATTTTGTCAGTGAAGTGTAGTAAAGCGCAATACTGCAACCCCTCTAATCTCTTATTGTAGATAGAGATGACTAAGTGTGGGTAAATAGGCACCTATAGGACACTTTCTAAAAGATTATGTCTGGTAGTCAAGTCTAAACTTATAAGTGAGCATAAACATATATAAATAAGTGTTGTCTTTTTTATTTATTTAATTCAGGCTCAAACAGGAGTACTGAGAGAACATGGTGAGAGAGCAACACTTTATTGTTTTAAATGGTACAAAACAAACTTAGAGGATCCTGTGTTCTCATTTGAGAAATTATGCCCAAAGCAGTAATGTGTTTAATGAAAAAAATGTCAATATGAGAGCAGTGACACAGTATCTAACATCACATCTATTAAACAACAGTAAATCTACCCTTTAACTCGTTGCATTATTAAAAATATGAACATTTACATAACGTTATTACGTTTTGCATTTCTAAATATTGTGGTGTTATTTTGGAAAGCTTGCTCGGTCAGGTGAACCAGGAAACCTGTGAAGGCTTTGTGAGGTGACTGGAAATCTGACATTCAGGTAATGCAAGTAGCATATTATGCTGCATAGTTATGTATCAACATTTACATGCACTGTTTGTAGACGTTCAATTAACATAAAGAGTCCATCAAGCCAGCAGCACAGCACGTGCAAGCAGCCTGTACAGTTTTTCCAAGTGTTATAGTATTGTATCCTTGCTACACCATCCAATCACCCAACTCGCTGCACTTCACAGCCAGAGAAAGCTTCCTAATCCTGGAGAGGAGAAACAAACAGTGGTGGCTGGGGTCTCTGCAGCTTGGGGGGAAACAAGCCCATGCACCATGTCAATACTTGAAAGCAAGAAAAAGGAATACATTTAAAGATCGATCTCGGGATTTTATAAATCAATATTGATTTGATTCACATAATCAGTTTTCTTAGCCCAGCCCTAATCAGTGCCATGGAATCAGTCGCTATATTAGCATCTCAATGATCAGCTCCAGTGTTAATAAATAAACTGAAATACTTAATAATGTTATGTAAATGTTAATATTCAGGCGGTTTCCATTTGTTACATGACCTTATTAGTGGCTGCATTATTAAAACACATCCACACAATATGCACTCCACCCCAGCTATTTACTGTTTCAATATTTTACAATAGCTTCTGATACAACCACATTTGCAAAGTTTGCTAATTTAAAATATTTTATTTACTTATGTATTCAGAAGAGAGGGCGATCACTGACTCAATGTTGCAGCTAATATACAATGTAGTAATGTAGTTCTTCTAATGGCCACTAGATTCTGACTTCACTTCTGCTTGAACACAAAATGAAAATAGAGATCTTCAAGGCTGTGTGTGAGACCAGAGACGCTTTAATACAATGTGACATATGGTGTATGTAAAATACAAGCACCTTATTTCATGTGCTTAATTAAACACTGTAAAGAATTTAGACTTGTACTATGAAAATCAAATTTTTGTCATAAAATGGAGGTGACACTTATTGTTATTTGTTAAATCAAATCTGACAGTAATAAGAGCCTTTTGATGCATCGTTGGTCAAATCGATCCGTCTTCTGTGGTCAGCAATCTTAGTATAACCATGGACTAATGGTCCACCTGACTCTGGTTTAAAGGTGATGGACACCACCCCGTATGCCTTCCC
>NW_023339674.1:18804685-18806290 GCF_004916995.1 Morone saxatilis | reverse complement strand
TTCGATACAACCACATTGCAAAGTGCTTGCTAATTAAAGATATTTCTATTGCTACTTATGCTATTTCATGGAAGAAGGCGGATCACCTGACTCAACGTTGCCAGGCTCAATTATACGAATTGTAGTCAAGCTAGTTCTTCTAATGGGCCACGTAGATCCTGACGTCACTTCTGCTTGCGAAACAACAAAATGAAAATGAGAGATCTTCAAGGCTGCTGTGTGGAGACCAGAGACGCCTGTTTAATTACAATTGTGACATTACTGGTGGTATGGTTAAAAATACAAGCACCTTATTCATGTGCTTAATTAGAAGCACTGTTTAAAGGAATTAGACTTTTATACTGATGAAAATTCAAATTCTTTGTCATTTAAAATGGAGCGCTGACACCTTGATTTGTTTACTTTGCTTAAATCAAATCTGAGCAGTAATAAGAGCCCTTTTTTATGCATTCGGGTGCTCAAATCGATCCGCTCTTCATGTGCGTCAGCACATCTTTATTAACCATGACTAATGTCCACCTGACTCTGGGCCTTTAAAACGGTGATCGCGAACCACCACCGTATCGCCTTTCCCATTCCTCGCCCCAGACAATGCGGACCTCAGGACGATCGTCCCTGCGACAATACATACACAGCTATGCAGTTTCAAATGCTTTTTAGCAGCTTGAATTCATTTTATCATTTTTGACCAATGTTTAGCTGCGCTTACAAAACTGCACGCACTTCAGGCTGGTCCAGTCTCTCCCTTTCACGAGCAGTAAACAGCTTACCCGTCGTTGACACTGCTTATTATGAATGAGTGTTACATTGACTTCCATGAGTATGGAAGACATATATGTTGTCTTCTTGTCAGCATTTCCCCAGCCGGAGACAATACATGATTTTGGCAGAGAGTCATCATCTCGGTCTGCGAGAGCAATGGGTTTCACATTTTTGCTGAACTCCACCTTGGAGCTCAACTTGAGGAACAGAGAGGGATGAAATATTTTTATATCAATATATATCAAATAAATATCAGTGCTTATAGAATTGTAGTGTCCCTCTTGATTTATACATTCAATAAAGCATTTGTAAATAATATAATTAAAAACAAAAATTGGAAATGACAAAAAACAGTTCTTATATTAATTTACCTTAAGAAGCATTATGTTATTTTCCATATTAATTGTATTGTAGTTTTTATGTGGAAATGCTTGTTCCACATGTATATACTGTACTCCATTACTTTCATGAAAATTGTGAACTCCCAGGAAGACTGTGTAGGAGCTGAAATGGCAAAATATATTGGCAGATTTGTCAAATACACATCAATTGTTGGTGATTTTTGGTGATCAGTATTGGGATAAGAAATCTCATAAAGGGTCCCAGAATTCCCAGTAGGTAAAGATAAAGTGTATTAAACTGACCTGGCATTGCAGTGGGCTGCAGTCATCACAAAATCCTCATTCAGAAGGAAGCCACCACACCACATTGTTTTACCATCCTGCATGTGCCGTTTCAATAGCACCATGTATGGTCGACTATGTGGCACAGCCTCGTGGCTGCTTGCCACTGTATGAACTGAGAAAAAAAAGCGCACATGATACACATACACACTAAAGTCAT
>NW_023339674.1:18800062-18804585 GCF_004916995.1 Morone saxatilis | reverse complement strand
GCTGCAGTTGGATGATATTGAATACTTCCACCAGGAAAGTTTCCATGAAGGTAGTGGGCTGGCCGCCTTAAATTTTTTCCGGGAGACCAACAACTCTGATGTTCTGCCTTCGTGTTCATCTGTTTTCCTGGTCATCCACATGAGCACAGAGTTTTTCATTCTCAGCCTTCAGATCAGCATATGAGCGCTCCAGCGCGGTGACTCTGCTATCCACGTCGTTTAAACCTTCTTCCACCTCCTGGATTTTTACGACATGAGACGTGACTGTGGATTGCAGCGTGGCAAGAGTGCAACGAAGCTCCGAGAGGATTTCGTCCTTCATATGGTCGAGCATCCCCTTCAAATCTTCACGGGTGAGTTGCGAGCTCATGCTAGCCCCAGCCTTCGGAGCTCCGCCGGAGTGGCTATAGCTAGCTGCGGCCTCGCTCGATTGGGCCAAAGACGACTGGGTTGCTCTTGTGTTGGGTCTTCCGCTCATCATGAAGTCCTGCTGTTTGCCAAGTCTTACAACAAAGTCCTACACACCAAAGAATGTGTGTGTGGTTCGGATAATTTGATGATTTAAGTAAGTAAATCTCAAAACAGGTGAGGAGCGCAGGAGTATGCGTCTTCACTGCGCCATGACACCCCTTCTCCCAAATAACCATTATTTTTGTTAAACATGGAACTAGGTTTGTTACCTTCAGCTGTGGCATCCAGTAGGAGTTTCTCCGCACGGGGAGCTTGGGGGGTGTCTGCCCTGAACAAGTAACGCGTGATTGGAGGCTGGAGGCCCTCCTGACCACTCGTCACCTCTGCCAGCTCACAGAACAGAGTCACCCTCTCCTGCAGCAGCTCCAGCATTTCCCGGTCCTTCTGCTGGAGGTCAGCTGTGGGTGAGGGGTGTGAAGATTAATAAATCATACATCAAACAATTCATTTAAATTCAATTCAGTTTTATTTGTAAAGCGCCAATTCATAACAAAAGTTATCTCAGGACATTTTTCAAGTAGAGCAGGTCTAGACCCAACTTTGCCCACAAAGAAAGCTGCTAAAATGGCCTCTTCCAAAGATCTGTATCTTCAAGGGTAAAAAAAGGCAAACTGTATATATACATACATATACATATATATATATATATATATATATATATATATATATATATATATATGTATATATATATTACAGTAAGAGGCTTGAACAAACTGATGCTATCCTACATTAGTCCACTAGGTGGCGGCACTGAAGCTTGACAAATTCCCTCAAAAGACCCTCTGCTGTTGCATGCGTTTCATAGTTGTTAACTTTAGGCTTGAGGGAAACCTGACAAGACACCCTTTTAGTGGTGCGTAAGGAAAATGTTATAATATCATTTACATTCAGAATGCAATATGGCAGGGCAGGAAAATGTGTAATTAAATGTGATGTGTTAGAATGATAAAGTTATGATCATTAGCCAAGTCTGAAAGGCAGACTGTCAAGATGTTAAAGCTAATAAAAAGATAAAGTTAAAGCAGGAAGATGATCTATGAAGATGATTTATTGTTGACTACCATAACATGTGCAAGCTAGAATTCAGATACACTAGCAATAATAACTGCTTTGAAACGGTGATCCTGAACTGTCTTTAAACCAAATGTGCTTGGTGTAGGCAATTGAGATTAGAAAGTTAAGACCACAGTTAGGTTAAAAATAGAAATAGATACTGCTGCAGTAAGCACTCTAACTTCTGAACTACTGTACCCTTTTTCTACCTCAGCACCTCCTACACACAAGTGCACCTCATGGCTTCCTGTGCAACACCACAGTTTTCCATTGTGGTAGACTTAGACCTATCAGGCTTCACTGACAGCTTTAGTCAGGTGAGAAGCTGCAAAATAGTTCTGTAGAGACATTTAAAGAGAATACACACACAAACACACATATATATATATATTAAGAAGAATTGTGTTTATGCAAAAAAATAATGCCTTAATTGTTCTTCTGGTGCACACCTGTTGCTTTGTGCCAGATTTCTTCCCCTTAAGCCATCAACCTGACAAACAGAAAACAATGAGGCAATCAGCCAGTTACAGAATAAAAATGTTGTGTGAGGCATTGTTTCTTTTTTTAAGTGTCCCAAACTGTGAATGTTTTTCTTTTCTATTTCTGCCATGTCATTTCTAAAATTTTATTTATATGACAGAAGGGGGCACTCTAAGCAAACCTATAGCGGGCTTTCTCCTGCAAGTTGGAGTCTGGACCAGTACCTCCTCTGAGAGGTTCATTGACTGCAGTCTACAAGTGCTGTGTCCCGCACTTGACTCTCTGTTTGATGTTGATTGCTATTCTGGTGCCGCAGTTTAGCAGGGACTTGGAGATTCGATGCTTCAGTGGTCGAATGCAGCAGCTTTGTTTATATCAGATGATTATTTAGTTATGATAATTTGTTTTACTGCATAACACAAATCAATGCACATTTGGATATATTACAGAGATAACAATTATATGAGATAGTGAGTGGCTGGTTTTAATCATTCTCCTCAATATTGTGATTATGAGGCTCACATAAATGTAGTACCACAGTCCTGAACTGAAAGATACTGATGTGAAAAAGCTGCCTGTGTACCTTTAAGAGGCAAGATCACATTGTTATTCTGGGTTTGTCCACAGGCCGACTGTGGAGGTGGACAGATAGTGGTTCTGAGGGTGGTGTGTGGGGGAGAGTGAAGGTGTGGGAGGGGCGTGTGTAGGAGTCTCCTAATATGAGTCTCCAGGGACGAGTATGGATTAGAAAGAGAGGGAGAGAGAGAGAGAGAGACACCGCGATGTGGATAAGATGTCCTTTGGATGCATCCCATGTTTTACAGCACGTCCAAGGAGGCAGAGATTGATCCTGTGCTCCCCTGTTCTCCAGAATGGTGTTGCGGGCTGAACACTCAAGGCTAAGCCGCCCATTAACGAGCCAATAATTTGTGTCATTATGTGAAGACTGCAGCTGGTGCCACTGATGCACTGCTTCTCACATGTCAGGTCTGAAGACTGAAGGGAGTCTTATAGCGCTGCTCATTATAAAGACGGCCTCTCATCCCTGCTTCCATCCTTTGTCTTGGAAGCATGCGTGGCAGAAAAAAGGCTTGGCCTGGATAGCTTATTTATTTCCTCCCCAGCTCCCTTTTTGAAACACAGCATGCTCAATATAAAATCAATGTATTAAGTGTTCTCGAGTATGCAGAGTGACGTGCTGCCATTCCCACTCTTTGCCTTTGGCTGTGATTACAGCTAATTTGAATGATTGAAATGCTTCCATAGTGGAGCTGGAGTGACTGAAGTGAAGGGCTCACACAGATGAAGGGGGAGGAGGCGAGAAAGGCTTGGCTCTACTCCAGGTGGAGGAGGTGAGTCATTCCCCACACAGATAGACAGTCTATCAGTGTGTGTGTGCATGCGTGGATGTGTGCATGTTGCCCAAATTGTTGTTGAGAGAATAAAATAGTGCTGTGAGCAACAGAGTGATAAAGAATGAATGCCACTGTATACATTGTGCATCTCTGTGTGTTTGTTTGTGATTTTGTGTGCCGATTACAGAGGGTATCTCTGGTTAATCTGTGTATTCTGCAGATGAATAGTGACTGTATGTATGATCTTTAGGCCAGCTGACTTCAATTCCCAAGGTGGGCGTATGATTCACGTGGCTCAGAATCAAATGAAATAAGGGCAAATGGGAGTTTCAGTAGACTAAAAGCATGATTTGATGTTCTCTGTTAAGTTATTGTGTGCACGTGTTACATCTTATATTTGTATTTTCTATATATTTTTTCAAAAAAAACAAAAACAACAACCAGTGGATCTCTTCTAAAAGATGCCTGGCCAAAATAGTTAGTTCTTAAGCATGCATTCATATTGTACACTTGTACACTTTTCATCAACCGTGCATTTATATGTATCTGTGCAGAATGCTGGTTCATTTGTTTATGTTGCACACATCTGCAACTTTTTTAGGCCACCTGACAGTGAGGTGGGCGTCAGATTCATGTGGTCTCAGCATCAAACTAAATGAGGGCAGTATAAGTTTCAGTAGCAGGTCCTTTAACGTAAGTGTCATATTTTATTTTTATTTCATCTCACCTCTCGTCTCTTGAGGCTGAGACCTCCTTTACGAGAGTTGTGGACAAATTGTTCAGCTCTAAAGCATGCAAGCACACAGATACACACACACACACACGTCAGCACACAAACACCCACCCAGTGTTTAGGCACACACAAGTTTCTCATTGTTCAATTTGATTTTGAGAGGCATGCTCGCCTCTGTTCAGTACAGACACACATCTCACTTATGTTCATAAGGTATTTCTGCATGACTGCAAGCAAGTTGTTAGTTACTTGTCATCCATCAAGGGAGGGGTGTATACAAAGAGGACATTCTGTTCTAGACAAAGCAAGCAAGCAGGCATACAACTCTGCTGTCTTCTTCCACCCCCGCCTGCCCATGCACCCCATCCCACTAGCCTGTCTCTTCCTAATAACTCTGCCAGACTCTCTCAGTCCGTCTGTCTGTCTGTCTG
>NW_023339674.1:18783848-18799959 GCF_004916995.1 Morone saxatilis | reverse complement strand
TATCTATCTATCTATCTACCTCCTCCACCAACGCCATTGAGGAAGCGCAAATAAAAAGTTGTTGTCATGGAAACCTGCCGTGCCTTTCCTCCTCTCCCCTCATCACCCCCTCAGCACACTCAAACTTGTAGACACACGCGCTCACACGCACACACATACACACAATATCTTGCATCTATAAACACTCACGAGACACAGACGACTTCAAGAGGCAATGCAGAAAAAAGGATGTCCAACTCTTGTCAAGAAAAAGTGAGTGAGAAACAAGATGGGAGATACAAGAAATGATCCAAGAAAACAAGTGCAAACCACTACAATTCAGCCTGTTCACATAGTATATGGAATACTGCTCAAATCGAGAAATCACTTTTAACATTTTGATAGCACTATCTGATCAGTGGAGCTTTCTTGAGTAACTAACCAAAACCATCTTTGTTTCTGATAGATCAGCGGAATTTTCCAAATAAAATTAATGGGACATTTCCTGCTCACATAAATATGATTTTGGTCTGTCGGGGCCAGAAACTAGAGACAGGGTCGATGTCATTGCACAGTAACATAATCAAAGAAAAAGCACCTCCTTGGCAGCCTGATACTGACAGGTGCTTCCAGTTGTCAGCAAAAATATACATTTGTGTCATATGATGATGAATGTGAAGAACAACTCTGAATAAATATCGCTCAAATGTTGCATACATTGATACCAGCTGCTAATTTATACGCAGAGTGATGACGTCTAGGCCAAGGGTTACGACTACATTTAACCAAAAACTGAAATGGCTCCTTGATTGGAGGACGAACACCAGCGGCCCTGCTTGGCGGTGTTACCCAGATAAGCGCAGTTTTCAGATTGAGGAGCAGCTGGCCGACTGTTCCTGCTGCTTCTGCTGCTGTTGCTGTTGTGGTCGTCCCTGTGGTGACAACATGGTCCTGAGGAAGCCAGCTTCGTTGTCATATCCTAGGAAAGCAGACACATACGCATTAACACACAAATGCACACAAACAGTAACACAGGTTGCCGTGGGTGTGTCCCCAGCTGCTCGTAGGGCTGACGCACTTCCACTACGCCCCCTGTGCATGCTCCCAGGGGGGAGGGCACATGTCCCGCAGGTCTTCATTCATTCAAGGTGAGACGCAGATGAAATGACAAGTTGCTACCATGACAACGGTTGGTTGGGTAAGCCGTGCGGCATGAGCCTACATGTTGGCTGATAATGAAATCGCCACTCCTTTCTTCTTTTCTCCCTCTTGCACTGGAACAGATGAAAGACATGCTAACTGTCACTGTGTTCAAGTGTTTTGTATCCTCCTCCATCATACCTAGTTTTCTTTGTTGGGTTGTACAGGCCTATGTTTGTTTGCAATGTGGGTGTTGAGGATCTGCAGAGTCTGGTCAGGTATCTGGCCACTCTCAATCAATATGTAATCAATTCACTAGAGGTAATTGTTCAGGCGCTGATTGCTTCTCGAAGCTGTTTCACCTGAAATGTGGTTTCTACGCGTCTAGCTGGCAATTTTGGGGGGTTGGGTTCAGTGCATCGTAGCTTTCAGGATCAGACACAGTGTAATTTTAGTGTTAGCTTGCCAAGGATTGATGAGCCTGCACTTCCAAACTCTGTCCTGATGTGATGCATTGAGCATGATTGGCATGTGGGGAGAGAGAATAAGCCAAAAGAAAACAAAAGAACAAAGTGTTTGTCAAATTACTCTATCATCCCCCAAACAGCTAATGTATTTGATATGATAATTATGTTTATTTATTTTCGAGCTACTTGTTACACTAATTAGACATTAACAAGCCTATTAGGCAGAGGTCTGCATGGGAGAGACATTCTGTTGTCATGTTTACATTGTTCGAAGGTTTTTTCTTTTCGAATCAACAGTGATAAGATGTTATATGTGCTTATAAACGACATAAAGTCAGTGTTTAAATCAGGATGGTTGATCCTAATCAAATAAGCTGACTTGAATCCAAGCGGGTGAAACGTCGGAGCCCTTTACTACAGGACCAAATAAATATACAAAATCAATATTCATATGTGGTGATGAAGTCTCTGTGCCCCCTCATCTGCAAATCATTGTGTCTAAATAATAAAAGATGTTTTCTCCCCTTCCATTCCAGTTCATTCACCCTGCTCTAAATATTGTATTCAGACAGACTGCCACCACAACAGCCTGTAGATAAGAAGATACATTGCTGGTGACATTTAAAGGGAGTCACTACCCCCTCATCTGCCCGTCCATTGTCAGTATCCTCCATGGCCTATAATGAGAATGTGCACGCCCAGGCCATTATAAATAGTCCGTGTCCTGGTTAAATGCAACACCTCTCTTTGGGTGCTATTTGGGCTGCATGATTCACTGTGATTCATGTTAGTGTGTGTTCTCTCTGTTCTCACAGATGAGCTGGATGACCGGGGGGAGGAGATAAGGACTGCAATGGGAACATGTATCATGGGTAGTGTGTGTGCATGTGTGTGTAGGCTGTGCCATGTGTGTAAGTGGTAAATTGAACAAAGCGTAAAAGAGATGGGGAGATTGAAAGTGCCCAGCTGAAGTGCTAAATTTGTCAGCCCACTTTTGAGCCCACTTTCAGAAAAATCAGGCCTACTTCAAGGAGGGAGGGAAAAAAATAGTGAATAGAAATGAACAATAATTTCCTTCACAGTGAACTGCAATGGTACATCTGTAATGTGTGTGGCTTTGACTGTGTGTGCGTCTGTTGTTCACGTGCCTGTTTGTGTGCATGGGTTGGTGCGGCTACTTCAAAGAATGGGGAACCTTGTCACGTTGCTGGTATTTTCCTATTGTGTATGCATACTGTAGATCACCCCCTCATTGGCTGTGATAGAAGTTGTGATTGAGTGACACCTATTTAATTGCACCCCGCTGTCTGTTGTCTATGTACTAGCAAGGTAGGAGGAAGAGGCAAGAGCTAATGGATTTATATGAAAGCCAGCCATGAGGACACATACTGTACTGAACACTTTGCGTGGCTCCTTGTGCAGCCTAATATGCTGCCTGCTTGTTTAGCTACTAATTATTTACACTGATATCACTTGGCATCCGCTGCTGGGACTCTATGCATGTTTTTGTGCATGTATGTGTGTGTCCATGTTTGTAATTGCGTCTGTGATTTCTTGTGCACACCAGCTCCCAGTGGCCATGTGGGTGTGTGGTGGGTAGCTCAGAGTTACATTAATAGCCAAAGGGCAGGCAGGCAGGCAGGGAGGGAGGGAGGGAGGACATAGACAGGAAGGGGAAATACAGTTTGCTGGTCGCCCACCACTTCCTGTGTGTCTCCTACACTCGCAGCCCACGGACCATAGCTGCTTCTAAAACCAGTTTGTTTGCTTGCAGTGCCACAGAGATATGATAGAACCAAAGGTAAACACAATGACAAAAGGGTGAGGAATGGCACTAACAAAATAGCGATGGGTTTGTCACCATAGGAAGGTTATGCAAGTTGCTGGAAATGACCTGCCCACGCTGCCCTACCCTTTCATTTGCCAAGTGTGAGGCAAGTCAAGTGTTACAATGACAAAAACAACAGCAGATAACAGATCTCTCTTAAAATGATGAGCTGTCTGTCAGCTTCATGCTACCACTACGTGACCAAAGACCAATATTAACAATGACAATAAACATATTTCAAAGTTTTTCCTTCAATTTGAGATTGCAGTCAACAAAGCTGACACACATTCCTATTCAAAGAAAACAAGGAGGACTGCAGTATCAAGGCATGTCCAGCAGAGGTCGTTCTCTCATTAAGTGTTGTTAGTGCATGTCCCTATCTTGAAGTGGAGAACAGGAGTGAATAGGTGCTGAAGGTGAACTACAACAATTAAGGGAGTACAAAGTTTCATCTTAAATGTTGAGAAAGTCTTTTGAATATGACTATTCGTGACACATTTGGGACCTTTCCCCCCTCTCAAGATACTCACACACACACACCACCAAACAGTCACCGGCCACTGCTGTCAGTTTGGACTGGCTAATAAGAAGCCTTTGGTTTGCACACATACTGTGCTCTGGTAAGAGGCAAACCCCCTGCCCTTCTGGGATCCCACATCCCCATTGAACTTTCCACCCACTCACCAAGGAATGCGGAGAGAGGGAGGGGAAGAGGGGGCTTGGGTTAGAGGGCCAGAGATGCGGGGGGGGGGTATAAAGAGAGGGGAGGGACGTGGGGGCAGACCAAAGAAAGAAGTAAAAAGATGAAGAAAGACTGAGTACAACAAATTTTCAAACGCAGTAATAATAAATGGCCCTCATGATAATACCCAGAGTCTTCTCATCAGGCTGTTTGTGTGGTAATTAGATAATGTGAGAACAGGGACAGGAATGCAATGACAAAGCCAGCGATGACACATCATGCGGGTCTGCGATGCAGAGGAGGCCGTTTGAGGGGGGACTGCATTGAGGGTTTTCCGCTCTGTCTTTTACTGAACAGGTGAGGACTGACATGGACTAGAAAGGGCATGGGAACAAAACAATGACACACATGCACCCACATGCGCACAATAACTGTACAAGCACATACACGTGAAACCGCAACATATATAATTATCTAATGACAGCTGAGTGTGTCAGTGCCTCTGTTATTACCACAATTTGTTCCAGATAATATATTGTGTTTGCGCATATGTGTCTGTGTGTGAGATATGTTTTATTATTGTTCCAACAGTAAAAAACCTGTTTGTGCCACATGACATCACGAGCCCTTAGGTGCATGTTTCATTTTGTTTTTGCCACTGGAGTCTTGTCAACAAGTTGCTAATGCCGCTCTCCATCCCTTTTCTCTCTTTGCGCAGACTTTCTCAGAGGACCTTAGCACTGATGAAAGCAGGTGCCTTGGTACGCCTCTCATTGAATTAGGAATTCCACAGCGTAAAGTGGCAGCATTGTTGATGAAAGGTTAGAGCTGTTTCAAATTCTCCCCCTAAATGAAAAGGCCCTCTCTCCAGCGGTTGTACAAAAAGAGGGATGACATTTTGGTTGCATCAGCTGTATTATCTAAAGTGTCTGCAGCAAAATGCCAAAACGATCAAAGCCAAATAGGGAGGATAATACACACAGAGAGCACCTAGGCTCTCTTTGTTAGGTTATCTACCCACAAACCTTAGTCAGACCTCATAAAAAGTCATTACGCCCCTCAGTGATAATTCTGTGAATACCCCCCATTTAATGATAAACATTTACATGGTGGCAGTGAAAGGAATTTATCAGGTCTTTACATTGGGGATTAGATTCGGTGGTTGAATTAGTGTCTGTTCAAGGGCAGAATGGAGGATTGGAAACTCAGTGGGTGGAACATGAAGAGATTTCATAAGAGGAGGCAGGTGGTGGTGACACAAGACATTAAAGCTCTCTCTCTTTCTGGGGATCAGTCTCTGCATCTTGCACTTTCTTCTAGAGCCTACCTGCGCACACACACACCTTTGTGACATACCGCAGATGTGAATGGACATCTTTGCTTTGAGGTGTAGGCTGGAGGACATAGAAGGAAAATGTTGAATTTTCAAAGGTGCTGCAAAAGTGCAGGATGTGAGAGGCTAGATCATTGACCTTCATAGTTATTGCCCTCTGTTCAGGTCAGCTGTTTACACATCTACCTCTACCTCTCTCTTTTGTTCACTGTTATAAAGAGCAGACACGCTCACTTCAGACATGTTATCTGCTTACCTCGTCAACTTGCCGCCGTTCTGGCAACACTCTCCTACTGTGACTCACACTAGGGCTCAAGCACTTCATGTTTGCTCCCTTTTTCGGCCAGTGGCACCCCACAAAAGGGAGTCATCAGACTAGAGGTTCTGTCATATATAAGTATTATCAAAGGAACATGATGTCGAAAGGTAAACTTTAACTCTGCACCCGCCCAACAGGCAGACAGGGCTAGGAGGCAGCGCAAACAGAATGGATGTATTTGCTTTTCATGTGAAAATCAATGGGCCCAGACAGATGGCGGTTTGTTTCCTCACTATTTACTCCCCGGCTCCTTGACAAATGTCCTCGCCACCCCTCCTGGGCTAACGGTGCACAGGTAAGCAGAAAGCCATCCCTTCCTTTCCCACCCCAAATGGATGACAGATGTGCCAGCTACCACCCTGCTTCTTTCTCCCTCTAAACCCCCATTCATTCCTTGTGTTCGACCCAACTACAGCAAACAGCCGTGAACTTGTTTGAAAGAAAAGGTTTATTTGTTTTAATAAGCTACTCCATCAGATAAACATCTTTATCATCATTTTTATCAGAAACATTGGCCACCTAACACTTTAAAAAGCCAACTGGAATTGTTCTGCTATCAAGAAACACAAGGATTTTATTCATACAGTATGGTGTGGTGAGTCATATTGTGGACCAGCGAGACAGACAGTGTCTATGGTCCATTACCACCAAAGATAGATAGTGACAAATACGTTGATGAATACTTCATGCCAGCCATGCCTGAAGTGTCTGAACTCAGAGGGATGGTTAACTTGACCTGGCTCATGTATGAGGTTGAGGTGCTAAAAGCAGCAGACATATGAAAGATGCATTATGATTCTTTCTCTGAACCCTATAGAGGATACCTCCTGTATGACTCAGAGATATTAAAACAAACTGACTATGTATTTATGTAAAAACCAAAACATCTCTTGTTGATTTGAGGCACACCCACTCTGAAGCCATTTTCCCTGGACACAAATTTACACAATTGCTTTTGCTGGAATCTGTTTCAACTTGGAGTGTGTGAATATTCTTCCTGGTCTCAATCAGTACAAGCTCCAACTCTAGAGACAGGAATGATCCTCACTGGAATCAGACTGAGGTCTGCACTGCTGAATCTGTGGGTTTTAATAGAGCCTCGTGTGGAATCAGACTTTCCTTCTGCTGCTCGGAGATATTTTTAGTCAGACAGTGGCACTTCTGCTCAAGTACACCGAGACATCACAGAAGGTACATTTCTCTGATTTAGAAGTTTTTTTCTGTGACTTTTAATACAAGCATGATTCACATTCATAGACTGATCACACAAAGCCACAGCTTGTAACAGAGGGAGCTGCTTCCCCTTTATTTCCCCATATTTTACAAGAGAAGGAGGGGTGAGAAATGTAGAGAGGGGGTGGGTGCGGGTGAAAGTCAGCATTCCAGCTAGACCAGAGCGGAGCAGAGGTCGTACGGGTAGAGAGCATGGGTGGAGGTGTGGGTGTTGCGGTGGCGGTAGTGCAGGGGCGTAGCAGAGTAAAGAGCAAAGAGTTCCTGATTCCACAGCCCTGAGCTCACCACCTTTGCGCCTGCCGCCAGCCACTCCTTTTCTCCTTCACACCATCCTCTTCTTTCTCCTCCCACTACCCCCTCCACCATGTCTCTCCATCTGAGGTGTTAACTCCTTGTTGGGCAGTTCCAGAGCCATTGGCATGGATGTCGGTTTTCATGGAAGCTTGGGGAAGAGGCAGGCGTGCTGCTATGGATCCTTACTGGAAGTGAAGGCGTGTGTGCCGGTAAAGTCGAAATGATTCACTGCACAAATGTTTTTATCCATGTTTTAACCATATAATCCCCCTGGCAATTAATTGTGTCCTGGCAGGATGGACATGTCAGCACACACACACACCTACACAGACAGACAGATACAGTACAGGATCAATCAGTAAGGGAAGGAGCAACACGAGATGAAACAAAGTAGACTGAGGAGGAGCCCTGGATTGGTCATGCCTGTGTTTAACCCATAAACACTGGGTTTAGTCAAGCTACACTAAATCATGAATGTTGGCTATATGAGCATTAAAAACAATAGCAGATTAGTGATAAAGCCACTGTTACTGTGTCATCCCATTGAATATGTAAGACTTGTCCACAATAGAGCATTATTTCAGCAAATAATAACACTCATTAAGCCAGACTGACAGGTGAATACAAGAATAGCACAGGACAGGAAACGGTGACACACATACAGTATGTCATGGAGGAGAAATAACATCCTAATATGGATGGGTTACAGCGAGGAGGAGGATGGGGGTGGGAGCGTCTTGCTCAACACAGTACCTGGAACGGACAATAGGGCTCAGAAGGCACATGTGAACATGCTGTTTTCACAAGACACACAAGCATGTGTGTGTGGTTGTGTGAGTGTGGCATTACACAATGCAAGCAGTAGACAGTGACATTTGAATGTGCTGACTGTCCTGTCCTGGTAGGCAATGCACAGGTGACGTGTATGGGGCGGAAAAAGATGACCTTATGATAGATCATCTGTTAATGCTCCCTCCTGTTCTCTCCCTCTTTCCTTCTCCCTCACTCTCCAGCCCTGTCGCTGTCCTTTGTCTTGATCTACCCCACCCCCTGCCCACGCTACCTTGTTCTCCCCTCTTACTCTATTTAATAAAATAAACATAGCTCACATGGCTATGTATTGTCCTCTGGCTGCTGGAGCTATAAAAAGATCCACTTGGTTGCATTTATTTTTCAATGAATCTGGGCTGTGCCCCCCCTGCTTTCACTTTGCAGGATCAGGTGGTATATGATTAAGGGCGCTATTACAGTTAGGCAGCTCTTGACTTTACTCCGTAACCTCTGCTGGCATAATGTACTCTAATGTGTTTGAGTTCCATTTGAACTTCCAACTATCCTGCCATCCCTAGCATGTTGATGAAAAATGTCCACCTTTAGAGAGTGTAATTAGTGGAGAAAAAGTCAAGGGGTCCTAGAATGTAAAGACACATTTGTGTTGCATGGTTGTTATAATGATGGACTACTTTCTATTTCTAAACTTTCTATTTACCTCATTATTTTATTTACTCTTACTTTCATTTATTTCTTTGGAGTGAGAGAAAGAGAGAGAGGGTAGGGACGGTTGATGAACTTGTTTTTTGTGCATCTGTGTGTGCTTCTGTGCTGTTGGGTTTGTGGTGCTGCGGTCCACACACAGAAGAGAGGATGTCAATGTAAACACAGTCAGTCAGCGCAAAGGAATGTGTGAGGCACGCAAAAAACCCTGGGGACAAAGTCCAAAGGAGAAAGGGAGGGGTGAAGACAGGAAGGAAGGGGGAGGAAAATTAGAACAGAGAAAAGAAGAGCGGGTAAAGAGAAAACTAGGCGAAGAAGAGCAGAAGAAGGAAATACAAGACAATGTGAGAAGTTGAGAAAAAGAGTGGGAGAGGAAACAGATTTTGAGGAGAAAAGAGGTGGATGTGAAAATACTAAAGGAGAAGAAGAAAGAGGGCAGGTGGAGATGGAGACACAAGGAGGAGACAACATGGCAGCCTTTAGGGGTGGAGAGACAGGAGGGATGAGGACAAAAGTAAGAGGGAGATGGATAGAGGCCAGAGGAGTGGGGAAGAGAAAAAATTAGGGGGGGCCTTATCCTGCAGTCAGAGAGATGGAAAGAGGTAAGAGGACGAGGAGTGGTGAGATAGAAGAAAAAGAGGGTAAGCGTACGAGGGAGGGTCGGTGAAGGGCAGAAGTGGGCGTAGATCATTCATTTAGAGGCGAGTGGCGTGAGGAAGGAAAAGCCATGAGCAACTTCAAAGGCCTTGGGAGGCCTTGACAGAGAGACGGGTTAGAGTTCTGTAATCCAAAGAAGAGGTTAGAGGCCTCCAACTCCGGTTCCTGGTGCTGCTGAAACTAATTTAGCCAGCGGGCCCCAGAGGCCCCCAGGAGGGGCCAGGTCGTAACCAGAGTAGCTGTGAGTGACAAAGTGCAGAGGACTGGAGGCAAAGAAAGGCTTAAACACACACAACAGAGCAGAATACTTTAAGTGGCCCTTACTGGCCTACAGTACACATGTGTTAAATACAAATGCATGTTTTTATTAATATGTACAGAATCATACAAATAAACAGACATCCTCCCTCTAAAGGTAAATGGCCTCTGTCTGTTGTTAATAATTAAATGTGTATATTATCAGTGCTTTCTTTATCTATAACAAGACCTACATATCAGTAAGTATTTGCCACCATAAAAAGTGGGTGCGTCTCACACCCCTTGCTTGGCTTCTGTACAGAGATTGAAATGATCAAAACAGATGCCTCTCCATCCTAACTAAGTCTAATTGACATGAGGGGGAGTAGGGAGGGGCATGTCACATTTCAGATCATCCAGTAACACACTATTCACATTCAGGAAAAGTTGAGGTTTTATGTTCAAGCAATTATGTTTTACAATCACCCACACTGAATTCCTTCTTTGCTGACACATATGGAATTACTGTACTGGCTCTGAACCACCCAAAATGACAGAAAACCGTAAAATATGGGTAGGCTCTGTGAAAGGAGACACTCTTGTGACGAAGCTTGGGCGCCTCTTGCTAGCCTTTGAATGGACTGAATGTCAACTGCAGAGTCCAAGTGCAGTCACATTGAATAAGAACATCAACAGCCACAGCCTACATATTAAACGCACAAAAAGCATTTGACATCTGGCAAGAACTCTATGAGTACTGAAATGCGTGTGGGTGTATAGAGTGAATGCATACATATATTCCTTTTATGTATTTAATGATGTGCGTGTTCTGTGCGTGTACACCTATGTGTGCCTATGTGCTCATGACGGGAAGCCATAGCGAATGAGTCATCCTGTATTAATCATACAGAAATGCTTGGATCTCATTCACATCATTGCCTGACCGCCCATATGAAACTGACCATATACCGCATGTATGTAAACAGGATGGAGATTGGGCATACTGTGCTGAGATAATAAAACCAAGACAAAAGGGGATGTAATGAGTTGACTCACAGGCGTAGTCATAGGAAAATCGTCTGCATTGTGTCTTGAAGGAGAGAAAAGGGATTATCAACAAGGTAGGCAGCAAAGAGGTTGTGGGTGTCTGGAGTTTTGTGGAACAAGCACAGGAAGTACAATTAAAAGCTGCAGGTAACTGCTTAGAGCTATGTGAGATTGTAGGTGTGCCTGTATGAGCAAGTGAGAAAGAGTGTTTGTATAAGTTTCTGCGTGAGCATGTGTGCAATCATGTGTGCATGAGTGTACGAGTGTGGGCTGCTGGCCCCTCTGCTCTGTGTGGGCTCTGGGTGTTGGTTTGATTATAGTGTCTTTGAGCCAGGAACTTTAAGCACTTCTGTCTGTCACAACTGTGAGCAAAAGCACAGCAGATGTGTACGCACAGATATGAGTAGTATATGATCACACACATGCACATACACACACACACTTTCCTCCCCAGCTGTGATGGTGATTGCATTCTCACAGGTACAACAGGTAACTATAAACATGTTCAGACATGTTCAATTAACAACACTGATAACACTGATGTTATTCTAGTATCTACTTTCCAGTGTCAATATGTATACAGCTTACCTCTATCTTTATATAAACCATAGATAATGCCAAGAACATCATGTACCATGGCTCTTTGCAGTGAATTGCTTGTTATTTACAAGTTTTAGATTTGAAGAATACGAGAGAATCCTTGACATGTTGTATTATGGTTCTAAACAAATTGAAAATTGCCGCAGAAGTGTCTGCGCTTTATTTAAAAATAAATTAAAAATATTCTATGCAATATGGTACATACATCCTCATTTAAACACATTATACATACTTTATGGTAAAGACAATCTAGGCTCAAAGGTCCACTTACTCATGATTCTGCGGTTTCAACTAAAATGGAGTTGTGTGTGAACTTGTGGTTGAAAGCTCCAAATCAGTAGTAATTACATTGCATTTTTGTCTACTACAGCGCCTGCTCTGTATATCACTTGTCCTAGGTTCTCCTTTGAGAAAAAACAGAACCAAACAGGGGAAATTAATATCTTATTTCATTGTTTAATGATGCTGCCCCTTAGTTTAGCTAAAAGTAGTATCTATCTATATATAGACATGCAAAATATATATATTTTTTCAAATGAACCAACTAGATATTTGCTTTGTACCCTTACTTTGTACACTTTGTCAACATCAAAAACATAACACGAGATTTAGAATGAAAAGAATAAATTAAATCAAAAACCCTGCAAATGTTAAAAGCGTTTCTCAGTACGAGCTGTTTGGCTGAAGGATGTGATTGAGAGTAGAACATTTTCTAAAGTTAGATACTATGTTTAGTAGTATTTAAAGGAGTGTTCTTACAATGCAATGACCTTTAAGATATTCTCTTGAGAAGGGCAATAGGGGCATAAAATGGGTCAGATATGTTAAAGGTCTTTAGCAATAAATAAATGATCTATGTGGATAGTGAGGCTGAAGAGGATGCTGGTAAAGTCAGCTGTTTTGGGACATAAAATACAATTATATTTGCCTGTAGCTTAATAATATTTTCAATGGGGCTCCGCTCTCAAGTCCTCCGGTAAATAAGAGGTGTGAGGAAACAATCAAACATCAAAACAATTAAGAGAAGAAGAAGAAGAGTCTTCATGCAAATACAAATAATGTTCCTGCTGGGAACAATTTTATCAGTCAGTGACAGACTTTTGATTGTAAAGATATTGCATTTGTCTAATACCACTGTTAAATCTAAATGCACTACATTGTTGCATAACTGCTTAATTGATGGCCTAATGTACATTTTGACTGATACAGGTTACTTCAGCTTAAGCGCACCTTAGGAGAACCGATCTAATGAATTTTACAGAGAAGTACTCCTTTGAAAGGAATCAATAGGGATATGTCGACCTCATTTTAGTGATGCACACGCAGCACAAAAGACCGGCCTGAGGTGAAAGTAAGTGTTTACCTAGGGAAATAGAAATGCTAAAAAAATGATCATGGTGGTAGATAGGGCATAATGAGCATTCCCCTGGTGGAGATTAAGGTGGACATGATAGATCCCGCATCCCTCTATTCTACCTTAATGGAGAGAAGTTGGCCTCTCTTTGAAAAGTGCAGCGCTCACCCAGACACCCAAAGGTCCTGGGTGACCTAGTTAGTAAGTCCCTGTGGTGGGTTTTAGTAGTTCTTCTGACAGGCTCGCCTCGCATGTGAGCTCTGTTTTTAGCTACTTCACTTCCTATTTGACTCTCGCACTGCTGCTCACTTCGCTCTGCATCTGTGGCCTCTACCTCCCACTCCTGCATTATCTGTCCTGTTTCACTGTGCTGGTGACAGGGGTTGCATATGCAGTGATCAGTGTGGTTCACCTTTCAGTTGCAGCTTTTGCATGTGTGTAGGTACGTGTGTGTTTGTATTTATGTGTGGGCTACTCGTGCATACCAGGTTCCTGCTCAAGGTAAGCGTGATTCTAAGAACTGTCTATTCAAGAAGAGCATTAAGGTCATGACTGGGCAGGTGAGTGGTTTGTGTGAGTGTCACCAATGAGATCACTGGATGGCGGCTGTGGGGGCCTGAATGTCACCGCGGGGAGAACTGTCACAAAGAAGGAACACCACTTCTTGCAATAAAATGTGACAAGATTGTTATCCATCTCTTCTCTCTGCTCTGTCCCTTGTTGTGTCGCTGCATGATCATGAAGACACACACTGTCCTCTGAAGTCACGAAACATTCTTCACAGCAAAACAGGAACTATTTTCTTTCTTTCTTTCTTTCTTTCTTTCTTTCTTTCTTTCTTTCTTTTTTTTTTCTTTCCACATAAACAATATGGAAAACATGCTATCTCACCAGACCCACCTTACCCTCCTGTTGATGCAATTAACAATAGTGAAGTTGCTAATTATGGACAATATGTTAATGGTGAGGGGATCTCTCTTTCTCTCTCTCTCACAAACACACACACAAATGCATATACAGAGGTGTTTGTGGTCAAGATATATTTCGGCTCTACATGGTTACCAAGGAGATCAACAAACATACACAATTACCTGTTATTAGCAGTACTTGTATTCTAATTAATGCTTTTTTGCTTTTTCAGTTCCTCACACCTTATAGTATTCTGGCTTGACAATGAATCACTGGCAGCGTAGTATCACTGACAAATTGACCATGGCTTCTATCAGGGTAGAATATTACTTATGCAAAAACACAATGGTTGGAGTTATTTAAATGGTCTTTAAGGAATGGGCGTGCTGATGTATCACCGCTACATGCAACACATTGTCTTCCATGAGAAATGCAGAGGTGAAAGTGTGAGTGGGTAGAGGCAGCTGTCATTTGTGGGATGTGATGAATGACGGATAGTGGGGGGTTCATCCCAGAGCCTGTCGTGACTCCCATCCTGACCCATGCAATGACCAGGAGAGTGGGAGGAAGAGAGAGAAAGGAAGACAGATAAACAGAGAGCAATGGCCCGGTGTGGAGGAAGGAAAAAGGGACGAGTGAAAATGAAAAAAAACTCAACAAAAAAACGTGGGTCGACCTGTTTTAATTTTTCTCGGCAGTGAGACGAAGGACACGGCAGGAGGGGTAGGTGGGTGTCAGAGTGGGAATGGAGCATCATCTATTTGTCATCTATCTTTCTCACTCTCATCCCGCTATCTTTTTTTCCTCCATTTTCCCTCTTTCCACGCCTCTGTCCTGCTGTTTCTAGCTTCTCGTGGGAGTGTAGCGAAGGCAAATAAAAGGAGATTGTTTATTTCTGCCAGTGGGGAATAACAGTGCATTATTAACCTTGTATTACCTTGCCTTGGGTTACCTCAACCCACTAATTTATTACAGAGAACATAGTGTAATGATTTCTTCTACTCTGGATATGTCTGCATGACACAGTGGCTGTGTCAGAGGAGCAGAACCTCCTCCATCTCTCACAACACGCCAAACACACACTTGGAACGAATGTACACAAATATTGCATGCACAAACTTTCAGAGATTGTGCATGCGTAGGAACATTCACACATACATCAGAGAGTACTATGCATAGACACAAATACATACAGTGCAAGTACACACACTGAGATGCACAGAAGTAGATACGTGTCCCTACGGGCACACAGAAAAAGGCAGAAACACACGTGCACACACACACACAGATTATTAGCTTCCAGTGCCAGATGTGCCACCCACACATAAACACACAAGGCCTCCTCGTTTGTCCTCAACAATCACAGGAAGTTAGTCTGTGTTGCTTCTAATCTCCCCGAGGAGGATGTGTTCCACCAAACAGGGACACTCACCGCCATACTAGGCATAGAAATAAAAAAACAATCTTCTATCACTGTAGCTGTTTGTAGCATCACACACCTTTTTTCTTCAATGCTCTTCATTTAAAGAAACTTTTTTATCTCAAGAATAGTGGCTTTGCAGAGTTGGAGGAGCCAATGGCCCCGGAAGTGTTTTTCCCCTATTCTGTATTCCCATTACAAATGTTGATATCCTCAATGTTACTAAACATAGAAACACAAGATTCTCCTGGATAATATAACAATCATATAGGTCTATGATATAACCACCAGTTGGAATTATTTCAACTCTTTCTGAGAAATTGCTTAGCATGGTGGAGGGCTCTAGTTTGTCCCTGAATCTGAAAGTAAACTGCAGATTATATTGTCAGTTTTCTCAACACCACAATCTTAAGCTTCCACCCACAGAGTGTTAAGCTCTCTGATTGGATCTTTATTATAAATGCATGCTAGGTTTTTTTTTTTTATTATTTAGGTTTTTATGTATATAAGCTTGTACCTTCAGTTGTTCTTCCTTGTGAGTTTTATGTCCATCTAAGATGTAGAAGTGCTTAAACTTCGAGTCACATATATGACATTTGTATAGAGAAAATTAACGGGACTTCCAACCAAGGGCGCTAAAAATAAATCCTACCACTTCCTACCACCCAACTCTAAACAAATAAATCAAACAGTGTAAGGAGCAGGTGTGTAGGAAGTTTTTAATAGAAATAGGCATGAAATGTGAAAGGGCAGTGGTGGCCTTAAGGTTGTGTAAGCTTGTGCGGAAGGTCGCTGGTTCAATCTCCGGACCAGCAGGATACATCTGGGTGGGAAAAGTGAAAAAGCAAGGCCCTTAACTCTTTCAGGATCTCAGTGGCCAACAAATCAGACTTTGGTTTTGCTGGGTAGCTTCCAGGTGTGAATGTGTGTAACTCTGTGAATCAGGGCAATAATAATAATAATAATAATAATAATAATAATAATGTATAAAAATACAACATGTCTACAAACCGAACTTCAGTACTTAACAAAGGAAAATATATACATTTTATATTATTATTATTATTATTATTATTATTATTATTATCATTATTATTAACACCACTTCCACCTTTGTT
>NW_023339674.1:18783566-18783748 GCF_004916995.1 Morone saxatilis | reverse complement strand
CAAAGGAAAATATATACATTTTTTTTTATTATTATTATTATTATTATTATTATTATTATTATCATTATTATTAACACCACTTCCACCTTTGTTTAAACGGCACTAGGTGGAAACATGGCTCTATAGTTCTACTAAACAGAACTGAATCAACTCCTCTGTGGCACATTCTCAGCAGAAATGTC
>NW_023339674.1:18761702-18783542 GCF_004916995.1 Morone saxatilis | reverse complement strand
GCCACAAATATACTGTATTCATTGCATGCATATTATAATGGATGAATGCAATATTTTTACATGATGGTTGTGTCCAATCTCTCTTTCTCAAAGGAAATAAAGTATCTTTATTTAGGAAGCTGTTTAACAAACCATACTCCTCCAATTTGTCTCTCTGATTTACATTTCCTCCTCCTCATCACGTCAGAGCCAAAAACGTCCCAACCAGCTAACCCTGCGAGTCAAGTGTTTCTAAAAACATTAGTAAACTACCCTGCCCACACAGTCTTGCTGCAAACTCCCTAACTTAAAATTGCTGTGGAGAAAAAATTGACAAGCCATCCATGCGACCACTAAGCAAAGATAGAGACAGAGAGATGACAGATTTCATTTTTACATTTGGGTCTCTGTGGGTTAAGTGGGAGAGGCAGCGTAGTAAGAAAGGTCGGTGTTGGGAAGATATATAAAAAGAGACAACACCAAGCAGAGACACAGTGGTGTGTCTGACATTCTGACACACACATGCACATGCATGCTCTGGGTGTGTACCTGCTCCTCTCCAGACAGCTTCATAGGGAGGTGATAATTAGTTCATGCTGTAAGCTGGTTGACCCAACACATCAATGTTCAAAAGCATGAGCAGCCTGTTTGTCTCACAGCAAGGGCTCTCTTTTTTGTGCATTCTCAGATGGGTTGCGTGCGTACATGTGCTTGTGCATGTGTGGCTGTTTTTCCTAAAGCTCCACTGAGGTTTGCACCTCCCTTCACGGTGGTGTCTCCCCTCCTCTGACCCAGTCTGGAGGTGGCGAGGCTGAAGCAGCGCTCCTGCCTCCAGGGGATTTACTGAGTAACAGCACAGGCTGCCGGGCACGAAGCTGATGTCCACCCTGCTAGAACACAGACAGAAGCACACCAACAGAAGCTCCCACACATGGGGCGCAAACAAAGAGGCATACAGCCACATACACTGATCCTCTCCACCCCCTCTTCCTTTCTCCTCCATGCATGCATGAAGAGATGGGGAGCGAAAGAGAGACAGGGAGAGAGAGGAGAGGCAGCATTGATTTTTGCTTTATCGTTTCAGAAAACCTGTTTTCTTGGTGAAATCGGATGCTGAATTATTAATATCTTCATTCAATTTTGATGCCTTTCTCTTGTTGGAAAACTGGAAGTTCCTGAGTGAAGAGGCCCTGCATAACCTCCTGAACACATACTGGTGCCTGTGTGCAGCTCCACCACCTCCGCCCGCATCCACACACACACACACACACACACACACGTCTGTCTGTCTTTCACCTCCTGGCACTCCCTCCATCCTCTCTGGCTTGTGTGGGAGTGTGTGTGTGTATGTGCTGGAGAAATAGGAGGGGAAGAGAGATAGAGAGGGAGAATTAGATCATGTAATGAGAGCTGCTGGCAGTGTGACTAAATTGGCTAACTATAGCTAACAACATTACACACTGTCCATCTGGGGCCTAGCCTGTCCTCCCTCTGCTCTTCTTTGTATACTAGTAAAATCAGCCATGTAAAGGACTCCCTATCTCCTGGCCAGGGACCTTCCTCTTGAGAATAAAATGTAGAGCAAGCAGAAAATACTAGACCATAAGGAGAACTTTTGTGTGCGGGATTGAAATATAGCAAGCTCAGATAGAAAAGGAATACTAAATGTATTTAAGATTTGCAGGTTCACTGCCCCCATCAATATTTCCACGGTAGCTAAAATGTCAAATTTAAATTTTAACGTTAATTGAATGATTCCAATCCAGCAATCCGATACTCATTTGGCAATTACCATCCATGTATGGATTAATATTTGGCAATTTATTTCCACATGCTTTTCCTTACTTTATAGAAGTAATTGAAGAAGCCAGCATAGTGCGCTGTATAAAGTCTGTTAAATCTTCTACCCTCTGCAGCATCCTCCCTGCTGTCTCTGTGTCCACAACTGGCAGCTCGCCTGGGTAGGAGGCCAGCGCCAGGCAATCTGTGCTCCAGCACCTATGCTGACCTGGCAGCTGCTGGACACCATGTGTGCCCAAGAATGTGGGTACTGGGCAGATGCTACGAAGGAGGCGAGGATGGAGAGATGTTGCAGGAAAAGAAAGACAGAAGTAGAAGTTGAAACAGAAGGGCAGCAGTTGCTTTCTGGCTGAGTTGCGGCACTTGAAAGTCATGACAGTGCTCCGCCCCAAAAAGTTGCTCAGAAACTACTAACTTCAACACAGACGCTGGATTGGAAGCTTCAATTGAGTCTAGCTTTGTACTCAAGTTATCTTTGACTGTACTGAAGGAGCAGTAAATGGCTGTAACGATTGTGGGAGGATGTTTTTTTTCTTAGATGGGTGATTTGGAAGACCGAATGATAGATGGAAGTGTGGAGGGTCAGCGTAAGCATGGGTGGATAGCGGTGCAGAGCAGGTATAAGAGCAAAGAAGAGAAAGAAAGTTAAAGAAGAGACAGAATGAAAGAGAGGGGATAATGGCCAAGGAGTAATAGCGCGAGGCTCCCAGGCAAAGATGAAATATTTGCAATTCCACTGGGTCCCTGGGCTGCAGGCTCTCACTCCATTTGTATGGAAATGAGTTTGTCTTTCTTTTTCTGAGCGCAGAGGAGACCAAAGGGAGGGTGAGAGGGATGGAGACGAAGGGAAGGTGGGCAAACTGACTGTCAGGGATATTGTGATTCCTGCCAATGCGGTTGGAAGGCTGGGGCCCTGGTTGTTTCTCTGCGGCACATATGGATAAAATAAATCTATGTGTTTATGACAGACTGATCTATGCGCCTGTCGCAATGGGAGCCAGTTGTAAAACCCTTTGTCTGTTATTGACAATTTTTTCTCACCAAGCTCTCGCTCTCCTCTCACTCTCTATTTCTATCAGTGCCATCCTCCAGTCCAGGCCCACAGCTGGGACTACTCTGATCCTGGACCCAGGCCTGCTTTCTGCCAGATAATTGGCAGATGTTGTGGAAGGCCTCTGTTTTGCTATTTTCAGCTGCTCCTGTGCGTCTGCATGTGTGTATCATTGTCTATATGCATGTGTGTGCACTGTGTGTGTGGAGCGATGCTGCCACACATGTATTCATGGCCAGCTGCTCATCTCTGCTGCCCTAGGTGAGCGGGGACACGACAGCCCATCTATGACACCCTCCACTACCCCCCTCCTCCTTTAACTACCTTCCCTTTCCCTCTCCTCTCCCCTCCCTTTCCCTTCCTTTCTGAGTCACAGCCGCCAGCCACAAGTCTGTGTAGGTCTGAGTCATGCCTCAGCTCTCGTGAGATGGGCCCTGCTGTCTGCAAAACCACAGACATGAGATATGAGAAATGGGAAATGAGAGAACAAACAGACACACGCTCACTTGCACAAACGCTCACATATACACACCCACACAAACACACACAGAGGGTTATATTCTTGTACCAAGAACATTCTGGGATGAATAAGCTTAGAGCCAGACGGGAGCACCTGTCTCTCACAATGAATGTTAGCTGCTACAGTGAAGTGTCTGACGCTTTATGGGACACAAGTTTGATGAGGTTTTTGTAAAGTTAAGTTTACTTTGCAGAACCACTGGTCAATTCTGACTTTGTTTGGATGGCAAGATTTTTTAGTAAAATTTTTTAAATGCCCTGGAAAGAATCTTTTCACCGAGCATCACCTAATTCTTTAGTTATAAAGTGAGCCTATGTAACTTTTTCCGAACAGCAGCCACTGTGACCAAGTGACACCTACGGGATAATGATGAATGCTAAATAGTAGTGTAAGAGTAGCACTAGTAAAGAAGAATACAGAGCTCAACGCTCCGCAACTTAAGAAAAACACATGCACATAGACAAAGCAGAAGCAAACAAAGAAAACATCTTTATCATTTTCACAACACATGGAAAGCGTTAAAAAAAAACACTGCAAAAAAATAAAAAAAAACAAGCAAGTGAAGAAACACATTTGACAACAAAAACACAGCAAATACAAAGTGTGCAAAAGAACAAGCTAATGCAGAAACACATCAAGAATATTTTAAAACAACATACATTTCTGAGAGACACTTAAAAACGGAGGAATACACTCCGAGATGAATGCTAATGTTTATTTCAGTTTTCGTATTGCATAATTCATATGCAGCTTTTTTACTTTTTTACTAATTAGTAGCATGTTCATCAGTTTTTACTGTACCCCAGAAACTTGCAATGCTTGTAATTTAAAGGCTACATTAATTGTAGGCTGTGTATGTATGTAGCCAATACCTCCAGTAATAAAAGAATCAGGCAATCATTTAAAAAGTAGCTAATCTTCAAACATTAGAGTGTATGTATATTATAGGAACTGTTGTGTTTTTGTTACCTTAGAATAGCCTTTGGGGGTCGTCTCACATGGAGTCCGCCGTGTTAGACCACCATGTTTCTACAGTTGCCCAAAAGGGACAAACCAACCACTGGCTCTAGATGGGGGCGTTTGTGTTTTTCGCACGTTTCGCAGACACTGTAGTTTCACTTTTGCTCTTGGGAGGTGAAGGTGAAGCGAGGCAGTTGCAATCTGCAACTATGCTGCTAGATGCCATCCAAATCCTACACACTGGACCTTTAAGCAAGGGTGTATTGTGTTGCTTGTCAACTTTTCCCTTGTTAGAGGAAGAATTTGTTCACACTATGTAGGGTCACAGTGTCTCACATACTCCATTGTCTGCTTTTTTTCCTTCTCATGTACTAACTCTCCGGTTGTTTCAGATCCTGGCTCTCCCACCAGGCCTGCAGTAACCCCAAAGTTCCTGCCATTCCCCATCACCTGACCTCCCCCACCCACCTGCACACCTGTTCCCACTTCCCCATCAACCCAGTAGCATACCAGCCCACTTCCATTCATTCCCCATCAGATTGTCTATTGTGCTTGTGCCTTAGTGTTTTAGCCATTTTCTCTGCCTGCCTGAGGTTTGCCCATTGGATATATGTTTACCTCATCTTCCCTGCTGGCTTGGGTTTGACTTTTTCCTGTTTTTAACCTCAAGTAAACTTTTTATTTTTCCAGCCTGGTTTCATTGTCGTGCTTTTAAGTTCGAACCTGATTGCACTGAGCCTTTACACATAGCCTCAAGTGAACAGTATGTCACCTGCAGTATGTTTGATGAGTTCATCTGCCTTTTTTAATATTGTCTAACACACATATCAGAACAATGTATTCAGAGACTAGAATGCGTTCAGTGTTGTGCCGTGTTATGTTGCTGATGAGTCACTGCTGTTATAACACCCTCAGCATATCTTTTTGACACCCACTGAGACCCACTATGTATTTGTTAGTGTGTGTGTTCTGCCAAATTGTGTGTGTGTTGAAATCCAGAGGTTCAGACCTAACGTTAGAATGAGGCTGGAAATTGTCACTTGGGAGTAAGGATTGGAATGCCTGTTATTGTAAGTAGCCTAATATCAGAGTCTGAGGCAACAGCAAAGCAAACAGTAGAAAAGCTTTAGACCAAAAGCCGCTACCATGCACAGTATCATCTCTAAAGTAGAAACTGAGGAAGCTTTTCCAACTCGAGATCAAAGAACTTTACCTTGCTGATTAGAATGCAGGGCAGCTCAACTTTCAGCTGCTACACTATTCTACCATAAGAGGATTAGTGATCCGACTTGTTAAACTACACAACAAAACCACAATAACTAAGGATCAAAATGTAGAAACCTAGTTTGAAGTGTGGAGAGAAGTATCCATGTATGACATAAAATGATTGGGAGAGCTTGAAAAGATTTCTCTCAGAGTTCAAGTTTTTACTTGGGGGGGCTTTGAAGTCTGTACTTTAAATTTCAATATAACCTTTTTTTTTAAAAAAAGGATTAAATTGCTGTGCTTTGATGTATTCTAAATTTACATACCCATATATGTTCCAATGTCCCTCTACCCTCATCAGATCCAACTTCAACATAAATCTCCCACATCATCATTGGTCAGTGGTCCTGCCCTTTGAGGTTAGCTGCCTCTACCAGCCTGCACCCCACTTCCTATCCTGCAAATTCCCTCTGTCATCCAAAGGCCTGAGGCAATGGTCAAGAGCTATTGATCCCTGGAGGTGGGAGTTCACACAGGGGCAGCATTGCCAAGGGTCAAAGGTCAAAGCTGAGTGGGTCAAGTGAGATTGAATGTGCCCGCCTTGTTGCCAGGAGCCATGAAGGTCAGCTTGGCCCAGTTCATTCTGTGACCCCAGCTGGTCAATAGTGCTCCACCTACATCTATAGAACTCTGATTCGTCATTAAATTTTTTAATTCGTAGCCTGCGCATATTATTCCCTAGAAGATGAAGAAGGAATGGCCGTACAGATGCACACTTTACTCCCCAGGATTGATTTTGGATGGCAATCATCTTGACCTGTAGGCAGGGAGCTAGCAAGGGATTGCTGCTTGTCAATAGTGAACAATAGTTGCTGATTTGCTGTTGTTTTCACTGTATACTCCTTCCCTTTAAACTACACAGCTCATCAGCTGGGTCAGGGGGCCAATTGCAGATTTGCATGGATAGACATTTTTCATCAAATCCTTTGCCTTTTCAACCCACATCAAAGGCAGAACTTTAAGAAATCCATCTTTCAAGTCCTTTCTCTTATCTTTGTAAAATAAATAATATTAGCAAGTCTGATTCCAGAATTTAGTTTTAGTTGGAGGCTTGGAGTTTGTATAATTTCAGCTAAATTCTGATCGGTTGTTGATTTAGAGCAAAATATTGGCATCCACTCTCCAGACCGTCACATGCAGTCCAAACTCCCTCGGAAAGGCTAGGAACTTATTCGTATTCCATGGGAATTCTCTGGCTGTCCTGCAGACGCACGTGTGCACACCCAAACACACACCTACAGATACACATAGACACTCTCTCTCACACACACATAAACACTAACACACATAAACACTAACACACGCAACAGTTAGGGATGCTCACACAAGGCTGTTAGCTTTGGCACAGACCGAGGAGGGGAAGAGAGACCGGAAACACAAGGAGGGAATGTAGGAGGGTATATTTGTGAACAGCAAAAAAATTAAAGACAGATCTACAGAAAAGAGGTTACAACAGTTTGTATATACAGATATTCAAAAAGAACACACTGGATGAAAAGGTGGTGTGCCACTGATTTGGAGAGAAGATGGAAACCATAAGGAGAAAGTGTTCATGGTAATTGTTTAGTTTTTTTCACTACTGAGTCACCCAAGACAGCAATGCAGTATAAAACGAGCTTCCAAAATCAACCTTTTCTTCTGCATTATTAATAAAAAAGCAATGTAACATGTTGTCCTTTTGGCTTGTACCTTCAGTCACACATACTGCTGCGGACATTCCCCCTCCTTTCCTATTTCACTATTCTTTTTTTCAAATCATCGTTCATTTATACTTGTGGCCCCCCTCTTTTCTTTCTCTCCCGCTCTGCCTGTCACTGTGCAGTGTGTGTAGGCAGCATTGTGATAGGAATAGATGTTCCCCCTAAGCGAGACCTGCAAGAGCCATTTGAAAAAATCAGCTTAATGGAGAACAGTAGGTAAGGAGTGGGCAGCTTGTACTTTTTTCGCAAGCCTTTTTCTTCTATTCTTTCTCTGCTGCTCCCACTGTCTGTCATTTGCTCCAGATCTCTGTCTTCTGCTCTCTGCCTCCCTTTCTCCATTTTGTTTCCCTCTCCGTGCCCTCGTTCTCACCCCCGTCATCGACTTGAGCTTGTCTTCCTCCACTCCAAATGTTTCTCTCTCAGGTGGCACATCCCCCCTATCTTCCCACCACCTCTTCCTCACCTGCCACACTCTCCCTCCCTGGCCTCTCTCTGTCTATATCTGTGTCTATCTCTCGCACTCTCCACCCCCTCTCTTTGCTATATTTTTCTTTCACTTTTCTTTCTTTTATCTGGGCGCACATTCCTCTCCTCCCACACTTGAAATTCTCACTAAATGATTCCAAGTGTCTGGGCCCTGTGCCTCCCTGAGCAGGCAGCACAGCCACCACATATACACACACACGTACGCACAGTTACACCCAAAGAAAGATGTACGTAAGCATACACAAGTATCATTCTGGGAGCTGCAGAACGGGGATAACAAAGTTAACAAAAGACATGGAGAGAGAGGTCTCTTTGTTCCATTCTGTAATGAGAATAACCATTTTTTAGCGGATCCCAGTCATTTATTTTTATCAGTTCACTCGTTAACCGTCCATCCTTCCATGCAGCTAGCAGAGATATGCTTTCTTTCCTGTTGTTGTGTCCCAGTTCTATACTACATACTAATTCTAAGCAGGTTTTCAATATATTGTGTGTTCATGCTTGAAGAGTAGTAATTAATTACACTCAAAAGAGACAACATGCATATTAAGTCAATTTTATTTTGAGTGTGCTATTGATGTACACTATTGTCCCACTAAGCAATTCACAAACAGAGAAGCTGTAAAATATCGGATGTCATTATGGTGGGGGAACACATGGGGAATGCCAGCAAGGGCAACAGAACCAGATCTAGATGAGCAGGCAACCGAACTGGGCTCAGCAGCTTCCCAGTGAGCACGGGAGCCAAGACTGACAGAGGCCAATTTGAAGACAGTCAATACGGTAACAAGGTGATTTACAGTGGCTCTGACCCGGGCTGTGACTCCGGATACGACGAAGACACGGCGGGGAAAGGAGAGGTGTCAAGCGGGAGAAGAGGGAGAGGGCGAACCGGGGCCTGAACTCTACTATCAGAGAGGCGATGGTCTTGAGGTACAAACTGGTAGCTGGTTAGCATGCTAACTTCACTAGATATCTCTGCAACTCAATACATAGATGTCTTGGACACAACATTAACCTGTGTATTTCTTCACATTCTGTTGATTAGTTAATTATTGGATCTGTTTTAAGATGAAATGCTAATGTCAGCATGCTAAAATGCTTGCAATGACCATGCTAACTATTTGATGTTTAGTTCGTCGTTCAATGAATGCTAGCTATTTGCTAATTAGGAGCTAACACAACAAAACTCTACATTTGATGCTGTTGGGAACTTCTATAGTTTTCCAGGTGTTGCCCACAGCCAAATGCCTTGACCATGGCGCTAGATGAAAAGTTCAAGAATTACCAACGTTGTAACAATTCATTTTGATTTCATAAAATGAAATCAACCAACTCATCTTACATTTTATTCAGAGCTACAAATGTCATCCTCATGATGGCCCTAAAGAAATTTTCATTGTCAAAAGTCAGTAGGATTCATCATATGTCATCCATGAATTTCTGTACAAAGTTTCATGGCAATCCATTAAATTGTTGTTGGAATATTCCAGTAGGGATCAAAGTGGTAGCCAATCAATAGGCTGATATTGCCATCCCTCAACGATGCTACTAACATGGCTAAAAAAAGTATACTGCATACTTAGTTAGTATTAGAGTACATTATAGAAAATAGTTAGTGTCTGCTGTACCAGTGCAACCAAATCATTCTGCCTTCAAAACTCCTCCAGTGTGAGCCACATTTGTGTTTTTATTGTCTAAAATGTTATTGTTTTGTAAATTAGAGCCAGCTAATAACAAAATATATTAAACCACAAGTTTTATTTTCATGCCAGTAATCATTTTTTATCTGATTAAATGTCACATTTTTCATTTGGCGAATAACTCATTTTGAAATGAAACTGTAAATAATGATGAAATCATAATTCTTTTCTCCACCTTGCATCATGCTACCTCCCTCTAGACTGCTGTTTTCTGCTGCCTGTTTCTGTATTCTTTAAGACATCAATAATTCAGGCATGAAGTTGAGGATGAATTATTCACATGCTGATGTCAGATATAAATGCAATGTGCATGTTATGGGCCTTTATCCCACTTTTGAATGCACCAAAGAAAAGGGGGCTACCTGGGCACCACAAAGTTACATTTAAGCCACACTCCCACCCTCTTTCCTCCCGACTCCCTACTCTCTCTGCATTCTTCTCCCTGACAGTCGTTCCATTTTCACTCCTTTCATACACATTCAATTCTCTTTTCATTCTTTCTTGTCACCTAGATTACATGCATGTAGAGCAAGGCGCTTCTGTTTGAAAGAGACAACACAGGGACAAGGATAAGTAGTGGTGGCTGAAAAAGGGATTTCACTGCCTATCCTCTCAGCACACAATGCAAGCCAACAATCCTACAAACTAATCCCATCGCTGCTTAAAACTCGAGGTGTAAAAACATTGGGGGGAGCCAGGCAGGAAGGCAGGCAACAGTAGCGATACAAAACATCCTTGTCATTTCACTCACTTTCACTCCTTTCCCTGTATTCTTTATTTTTCTGTTTTTCTGTCATTCTCTCCATCGTTCTCTCTCAGTCTTTTTCTGTCTATTTCTCATTAAAACAGTGCTAGTGTGAGTCATAGGCTATTACTGTATTATCTAGCCTCTGGGTCTATTTAGACACACACTGCCTCCTTAACAACTGTTCACATTAATCATTTGATTCAGCATGACGCTAATTAGGATTTGTCAATACTATTAATCTGCTCATCCAGCCCTCATGTGGATTGGAATATCTCAGTGATTATGTAGACCAGCAGTTGATAAAGTATTACCTGTTTCCCGGCCAACACAAGCAAATGATGAGCAGCAAGGAGGGAAACCACCATTCAGACAGAAAATCCTGTTCAGGCTCCTATGTTGGCAGAATTTTGAACAAGGAAGTAGTCCAGAGCAAGACATTGAGTGTGTTTACATATATAAGAGATATTAGAACCAGAGTGAAAAACACCTTAACATAGTGACCCTACTAGCATGAAGGTAATGTCTAGCAGTGTTAGTAGTAGTGAAAAAGTTAAAAGATTAGGGTAGCAACAAAAATGAAACGCTTTCATGTCTCAACTAAAGTGGATGTGCTGTGTAAATGTACTCTCTTTGTTTTCTATATTCGCTGTATGTGATACCACCTATTGGTTTATGGAATACAGTTTCAATGGATTTTTGGATCCATCATAATAACAAATAAGAATCACATGTCAATCACAAGTGAGCCGCGCAGCAAAGCATTCCCTGCTTTATCGTCCATTTTACTCTAAATTGGACCATAATTTACTAAATAAACCTCATGCTGTATGGAAGAAGACTTGAAAGTAGCGTTTGAGACCACAAAGTCATTAGGAAACTGTTTACTGAGCTAATAAATCAAGTGAGAAGTTTTTTCTTAAGGCTCAGTTCTATCGGACTTCTCTTTTGCTGCCCATGGAGCTGCCTCCTACTGGCCATTAGAAAGATTGCAGGTTTAACACACTTCTGCGTTGGCTTCACTTCACAGACCCGGAAGCTCTGTCCACTAATTATATACTGTCAATGTATCAAACAATAGGTGTTACTGGGTAATATGGGCAACGTGTAAATGCATAACTTGCACTGTTAGCTTAATGTGTATTAAAATGAGCAGTTTTACAGATTTTACAGTTTTTAGCAGAGTTACAAAGTTGTGCTTGCATTACCTGACTGGCATCAGCTGCTTTATTCAAGCTTTTTAGTCACTGGCTTATTAAACGGCTGTTTGGTTACCAACTGACCAGTGCCAATCATAATCAAGTAGGTGTACAGGGCTGCCTTTATAATCTGCCACTTTTCGTACATGTGCCTCCATCACCCCAGCCTCCTCCTAAAGTAGTATTGTTGATTTAATCAAGATTTCATTTTCACATGGGGGATTAGTATCCCCAGCCGAATCCTTAATGATAGTCAAATTCTTTGAGAGCTTTGTCAAAGAACAAACTTTATAACTCAATCTTCTATCTTAGTCAGGTTTTAACCCTTTATTGCAACATTATAAATTTTAAGTTTGGCTGAGTGGCTCTGCTCATGTAATACTCTGGAGCAAATCTGAGAAAGCATGACGCAGGCTGCCGCTGAGTTCACAACCCCCCTCCCCATCAGAGCCTGACGTACACAACTTTTAACATCATTAGCAGGCACCAGCAATGCTGTATGCAGACTGAAGAAGCCCTAAATACATGATTAAAGGATGTATGAAACATCTGACTATGAAATGACTGCCGTGCCTGCCTGAACTACAAAGAGACTCCATAAATGTCCAATTCCTTTGTTTGTTTCTGACTAAACTAATTTTAAGGTCCAGTGTGTAACATTTAGGAAGACCTATTGGCAGAAACTGAATATAATATTCATAATTATGTCTTAATTAGTGTACAGTGACTTCAAATTATGTTTTCGTTACCTTAGATTAAGCCATTTGTATTTATACAGGGAGCTGGTCCTCTTCCACAGTTGAACCACCATGTTTCTACAGTAGCCCAGAAAGATTAAACCAAATACTGGCTCTAGATAGGGCCTTTTGTAGGCCACCGTAGTTTCTCCTAAACACTTGGAAGGCTGAGCTGTTAACTGCTAGATGTCTGAAGTTGAAGAAAAGCTCATAATCTCTTCTTTTTCACCTGGCCAAGCGATTTCCACTACAAACCTACTGCTCAGCAAGATCCCTGTTCTAAGTGACAGTGAATTAAAGAACCGAGTTACAGTGAGGCCCATATTCAGTGAAACAAGGTGACCATTCCCACTACTGTAAATGTAATTTTATATTCAGCTAAATTCAATTAAAGTTGGTTAAATTCAATTAAAAGAATGATTCCATGTATATTTGTGATGAAACATGCTAGACGTAGATGGATGATTAAATGAGCTGAGCCAAGATGATATTAGCAAATACAAGTCCTGAAGAATTAAAAACAGTAAAAAAAAAAAAAGAGCCTAAGAGCAACAAGAGAAACAGAGCCAAAGAAGCTGCTTGAGAGATGAAAGACCCAAAAAATCCACGCTGAAGGTTTCTGTAGTGTGTTTTTTTTCCTTTGGAGAACTAGTTTGAAATGTACTTTACTCCACAGACATGCAGATCTCTAGGGAGTGGGCCGAGGTGTGACAGAGCCAGACATTAAACAGAAGCTAGGCCAGGTTAGAGGGGCCAGGCGTGGGAGACAGGAGAGAGCCTGTGGGATAGAGCCCTGTGTAGGCACCAACTTAACCTGCCCCCCTCCCCCTCATCTCCAGTCCTATCTGCTCACCCACGCACTCTCCTCCATCCCCACTCCCCCTCGCTCCTCTCCTCTATTTTCTCTCCATTGTATTCATCACCCTCTGCCCACACTGCAAACTCCATGCTGAGACACAGAATAAGAGCTCTGCTTGTATGTTTTGCTAAAAAGTGACATGTAAGAATGCGCTGCAGCACTCCCCCTGACTGCCGGCATTTCCATTCCACACTGAGGACAATTTGAAGTGGTCTGCACCGCTCTAAACAACATCAGCAGACATATACAGAGACACCCAAAGAGGAGAGAGGGTAGGTAATCAGTCCCAGGCCAGTGTTTAGTAAATGCACACAGTCAGTGGTGAGAAGGCCCTGTAACAGTCAACGCTAAACTAGAACGGTGCACTGCTGGAGAGACCAGACAGCATCTTAATGTGAACTCTGATTTACCTTGGCAGTGTTTTGTTCATGTTATTACTACTGTAATGACCAATCTGCTCGATGGGGGTCATTAAAGATTTATTTTTAGGGAACATTTACATGTCACTGTGTGCAGTTAGTTTTAATCTGAAATCGGATTCACAGAAATCCTTAAAATTTAAAAACATTGAATTTCATTGCACCAGTGAAAATACTTTTGGTCCAGTATGGTTCGATTGTGCACTGGCTACAATAACAGAAATACTTTTCATTACTGTAGTCCGTGGTGATGAATAGATGACAAACAAGCAGCAATGACTTAATCTACACACTCTCAAATTTAGAGGTAGTCAAAAGCATACTTTTTACAGATTTATCATGAAAAGGGCACGGAAAGGGGAATAAAACAAAGAAGGGGAGGCAGGGAGCAGAGGAAGAATAGAAGAAAATGGCTTTGAGAAAGCTTCCCACTCTGTACTTACAGTTCTCCACATAGATCTGGTAACAGGTAAAGAATGAGTTTTGAGGTTTAAGGAGCAAATTTGTACTTCAACCTGAACTAAAGATACACTTACTAAGTTAAATATCTTAGATAAAGAAACATCTTGGGAAATATGCTCAAAAGATATTTGCTTCCTTGATGCGAGTTATGTTTAAGATAGATAGATATAAGTTGGTTAGCTTAGCTTAGCATAAAGACAAGGGCAAACAGCTAGGCTCTGCCTGTACACAATCTACCTACCAGCATCTAGAACTAACTATTGAACCAGTAAAAACAAATATTGTAGAAACTCACCATTTTGCTAGCTGTTTACCCCTGATTCCACTGTTTATGCTAAGCTAAGCTAACTAGTTGTTGGCTCCAGCTTCATATTTACTGTGCATGCATGTCTGTTTATACTGTCTTATACTGTCTGTCCACATTTGGAGAAAAGGGGGAAAAAACCTTCCCTAATGATTATACCCTTGTTTAAAGGTACACTTTGGTCACTTGAGGTACCTAATTGTCGTTTTGAAAGTACAAATGTAAGAGGTAGAAAAACAACAGGAAACTGAATTGTACTTTAATAGGGTACTACCCCAGTGTCAGGCTTTTGTACTCTGAAAGTGCAAATCTAGTCTACCTTTTTCTTTTGCCTTTTTTTTCACTGAACTCTAGACATCAGTTTAAAGCCACTCTAATGTGAAGGTCATGCAGAAAGTGCTTGCGCCGTGAGTTAAAGGCCTGTGGTTGATGTGGTCAGCAGTTACTCCTCCTCTTCTAAACCAAACACAAAGGGCAGTGAGCACTCTTTACAAACGGGGACAGTACCTCTCTTCTTTTTCTGCTCTGCTGCTTTTACAACACAACCGTCACCTCAAAAGAGCATTGTTCAGGTCTACTCTCTCTCCCCTTTCTGTTGCTGTTTTCACTCTTCTGTTATAGATTTTTTTTCATTCATGTGCACTCATTGGTCAGTCATTAATAAAGTCTGCCTTTTGCTGTCTCTGGGGAAGTGTCAGCATGAAGTCTGTTTAATGTAGATCATATCTGTTGAAAGAGATAGAGAGAGAGAGAGAGAGAGAGAGAGAAAGAAAGAAAGAAAAAGGCAGAGCAGTTGAAAAGGTCAGAGCCAATAGGAAATGGCCCTGTGCCACAAGTTGGTCAGGTTGGGTGAGACAACGCTTAACTGTCACCAAGTCCAAATTTAGCACAAGGCCCAGGAAATAACCTGAAGAGCAAATGTTTATCTTTATTATCTGTGACCAGCTCCTCTGTCGTATGAGATTACGTACTGGATTGTCAACAGTACGTCACATCTGCTCCCAGCGACCTTTGCCTCACCAGGCAGCCACTCATGTGTAGCATAATCCCCAGTCTACTGGCCCAAGGCTGTTCAGGTTGTCTGCAGGTTGTCTTTAGTCAGTCTAAATGTGCTTATGTGTGGATGTGACCAGTGTCCAGCATCCTCCTGTATAGCCAATGGCACTACACATTGCCTCCTCAATCACTGAGAATTCCCACAATATCCCAGGAGGACAAGGGGGAACATACACATGATTCACATTTGTTACCAGGCACATTTACTCTACTGTTTGTGTATGTGTCCACTCGTGGTGTGTGTGTGTGTGTGTGTGTGTGTGTGCCCCACTGTGAGTGCTGCTATGCCACTGTGATCCCTGTCAGGGCCTTAAGCCAAGCCCGCGGCAGGTCCGGCAGCAAAACTCATAAAACTCTAGAAGTCCTTCCCAGCTATCAGACATGGACTGACACAGAGAGAAAGAGAGTGCTGGCAGCGTTCCTGCTCACTGGTACATTAGTATTTTTCTACAGTCAGGAGGCAGCAGGTTGGCTGTCAGCACACGACTCCCCCCTCTCTCTTACAATCTGTGTCTATAAAGATGAAGACAGATAAAAGATGCAGCTCGTATAAGACGCAAATTTGCAGATCTGCCTCAGCAGAGATATGTCACTGACGTCACATGGCTCACGCCTCTTACTTACTTAGTATACTTTCTGAAACATGCCAAAACCACACACATACACACCCAAACCCACATCACACAGAGTAGAATAGCAGGCCTTGTCCCATCTCTGCTCTGTCCAAGGGGAGTCGAATGATGGAGTGGAAACATAAACAGCAAAATCAACCATAAGGAGAGGGGATGAGAAAACTATCAGAGGAGGGACTATAACTCACTTTGTTATGACACAAAACAACAGGCGGGGTGAAGAGAAAACATACAAAACTTAGGAATGAGAGACAGGAAAATGTTCAAATGAAAGGTAAACAAAGCCTGACAGCTAGAATAACATCCACGGCAGTTCCTTGACCGTACATACGCTACTCCGGCAAAAGCCTGCAATATTAATTTATGTTAGCAATCAAAAGCTCATGGAAGGTGATGCTTCCCTAAGAATGACTAAAAGATTGATTAAAGGGATAGTCTGGCATTTTGGGAGATATGCTTATTAGCTATCTTGCCAAAAGTTGGATGAAAACACTAATATGAAGTTAAAGCCAGGTTAGCTTAGCATGGCACGAAGACTGGAAACAGCTAGCCTGGCTCTGTCTAAAAGTAACCGAATCCCAGCACCTTTAGCACAGTGCATTTTTTTTTTTACTTTTACTTTGTATTAACTTAAGAAATATGATATGTTAATTGGATTTTTTTAACTTCGGACAGAACCCAGCTTGCTCTTAGCCCAGTTTCCAATTGTTATGCTAAACATAGCTAGCTAGCTTAGAGTGTGGCTTTGTAGTTTTAAGTGGTATCAATTTTCTCCCCTAATTCTCAGCCAGAATGTGAATAATTACCCTCTCTTTGAAACTGAAAGAAAATGAGATAAGTAAAGTTTTAAGAAGGCAGATTTACGTACCTTTCTGTTTACCCTCATCACATACATTAAGTAAGAGTAAGCATTTTTGATGTTTCATACTGAACTAATGCTGATTGGGGTGTTTGGTGTTAATGGTGAAGGTTTCCGTTGGACGGGGATCAAGTTTATCAACTAGGAGTTGAGATATGGATGACAGCTGGGCCTCCCACAGTGCTCCAGTGAACAGACAGCGCACTGATGTTTCCCGCTGTCGTAACACTCATGGGACCAACCCACCATTTGGCCGTCCGAGTCTGCCCGGCAACAATTAATGCTGAAATGTATGCTATGGCGCACAGGCGGTGTCATTTACCATGCGTTGCAATCTCTCTGGATTGATTGGAACAAAATCAATGTTGTTCAGGGACTGACTGCCAGCATTTATAGAGTTGTCAGTCCAGCCTTCCTTTAGGGGAGTGGCATGGTGTACAATGGCTGTGTGGATGGTTTGTTTAAGGCTAGAGGCCTGTGGGTGTTGACACAGCTGCCAAGGGAGCCGAGATGAGATGAGGGAGACAGGGAAATTTGGGTAAAACCACTCTGAGCATTAAGGTCAGGGGTAATGACGGTGAGATGGAATGATGATGAGCCGTGAGGGGAAGTGAATATGTGTGATCTAAGTTTCAAACTGGGAAACACATTTGACTCTCAGAACCTGGTTTTGGTTCCTAAAAATACAAAGGACACAGCTTATATGCTGTGCAGATGAAGACTTTGTTTATAAATCTAGTTTACATGCGTCTGTGTTTCTGGAATTGTGGTGAGGAAGGACTGTTTTTATCATTATCAGCATTTATCCTTCAGGGTGACCCCTGCCTCTCTCATCAGCAAACTCTTTTGTGTGTGTGTGTGTGTGTGTTACTGCATGTGTGTGTCAGAGAGTTGTTTGTCCTCATCAGGATTAAAGAGCTTTTCAGTCAGAGGAAGCTTTAACGCTACTTAACCCGTGTTGCCTTAACCCTGCAGCCAATGACCTTTGTCTGTTCTCCAATCCTTGTACTTCCTGTTTCACACAAGATATCTTCACAGAAGATATGACAGAGTAGCAGAGCATTTATGTGACAATAGCCTAACAGTGAAAACACACTGCGACCACTCTTTTAATGGGAAGCACATTGAGACTTACATGAATGCTGAGACTCAGCAGAGTAGTCCAATAGTGTCTTGTTTTGACTGAAAGGCTGTTGGCAGGGGAAATTCTATATTTTTCTTAGATGATGTAACTGCTCTTTATTATGCAGTTAGATCAACCCCCTCCACGCACACACACATACACACGCTCACACACAATAAAGAGAATGCAGTCTTGTAGTCATAGGAGTCAGACGTTCCCTGTTCCAAATACCAGGGGGCAGAAACTCAAGCAGTGGAAAGACCAGTCAGATCCAACACACTTACATAACATCACTCACAGACAGCAGCGCCTCTTCCACAGAAACACATAAATCCATCTGAGAAAACTGCAGCCCAACAGTCTCAGTCTCAAACATGTAAAGGTCAAAGCATGTTTATACTGTGTTATTTCTGTAATTGCAGTGTCATTAAACAGACATAAAAGAACAGACAAAGTCATAAATTACAATGTTATTGTAGATCTATGGGTAGCAGGTCTTAAGGAGTAAACAGTGCCTATTAGAGGCTCTAAATATGTCATTAAACAGGCATAAAAGCTGATTAAGCCTCATAAGTCACACTGTTTTGCAGACAGATCATGATGACTGGATCTATTAGAAGTCTCTTAGAGTCAGAGACATTGTACAATATTGACTTCACTTTTATTACTTCTGATGTGTATTTATATTGTTGTTTTGATTTCCTGATTGCTTTTTGTATTGTTTAAGGCTGTTTTTGTAACATGTGACTTTCCTATGTATTTGGACCTGGGGAATTATAATTGTGAACTTTATTTCTTATGTGTACTTCCATGTCAGCGCACAGGTGTACTCTTTGATGTCACCATGAGCACATTTTCCCTGATGAAGGTCTATTAATTGGCTTGGCTTTATGATCTAATTCTTGCATTGAGCAGGGCCTTATTTTCTCTCTCTGTTTACAACATTTTTTTTTGAGGGTTTGCTGATTATTCATCAAAATAGTTGCCATAATAGTTGTAACAGAAATACCAAGGTACCTAGATAATTACCTTAATTTCTCTGGATGACAGGCATCATCCATAGCTACATCACAGTCCAAAGTTTTGATTATCACCCTACAACATACACAACTGCATATAGTGCTGTTAACCTATGGTTCGTTTTCATTTACCAATATCAATAATAAATATATGAAAATAGCTATGGTGGTGTGGGACCAGAATTATTGTTCTCAGTCAAATTAGCTTCTGGAAACTAATGTAATTATTTAGCACTTCAGTGAGCCATTGAGGTGGGGGGTAGGGGGTGGTTGCAGCATGCTCGAGCTAACATGATTTCATGCAGAAAATTTATTCAACTGTCAATATCATTTAGATCTATCCGGGTGAGCACTGGAGGCTGCGAGGAGGGGGTCACAAATTGCAGCTCAATCATAATGACTTTGTCTTCAATCATCACTTCTTTTAAGCTGAGGCCATGTCTGTATCCATCTTGCATTTATGTGTGTATGTATGTGTTTGTACAGTATGTATATGGGGTGTGGGGATAGAGAGCAGGCAGGCAGATTTGAATATAAAACAACAAAACACAGCAATTTCTTTTCCCGAAAAGCATGTTTTTAGTTGTTACTGCTTGAATGATTTGAAATTGTTTTAATGGATCTATTGTTAGTTTCACATTCTTAGGCTTTCAGGATGACTAAGGGATGGTCAAATCAATCTTACACTCCTCATCTCACCATTTCATCTCCGAATGGTTGGTGCCACTCCTATCATCCCACCCAAGATAACATCCCTCTCTCATTCCAACCGTGAACTCTGTTTGAACCCACGCCTTTCCAGAAATATGACAAGAGAGAGAAAGAAAATAAAAGAGGAAGAGATTTTCATTCAGAGAGCAGCACAGCAAATGGTACGTAGATTTCTGGTTTTTAAGTTCAAGGCTGGCCAGAATGACCAGAGATATACAAGGATCAGCAGAAGATGAAGGGACCAGTATGTCTTTTACATACTCTAACAGACACACTGTAGTGCTGTTGCTGGACATTGGAGGCATTTCAAAGAAGAGAGTCAGTGTACAGACAATGAGTGGAATAGTCAACAGAGCAACCCTCTGCAAGAGAATGGATTCTATCTATCATTTGCATGTTTAAGCTTGGAGCGTTTAAACCCACAATGAGATATTTGCATTCTCTTTACAGTCATTTGCAAAGGCAATTCAGGAATGAAAAGAGTGTCTGCTTTGAAAGAAGGATGCCCCCTGTCCTTTGTCAAGAAGTTCAGGATGTTTCTCGGGGCTGTGTGCAGTGTTAGACTTTTTCTAACTTGTACATGTTAGACAATTATGTAAAGGTAGTGTCTTTAAGTGTAGTGCATGTGCTAGTTCCCTCAAGCTCTGCATTGTCCTGACAATTATATTCAATTATCAGTGCGTCCTGTAGAGTACAAGGAGGGATGAAGGGGAAATATCTCAGACGTGAGCAGAGAGTGAAATGGAGGTGAAGATGAGATATTGTTGGAAGAGTCAACAGTATGAGCCCTCGGGCTGTCCTATAAACAGCATGTTATATTACTGTGAGAGTGCAGACGTAACCAGTAAGACAGCTGAAATGTATACCTGCCATTTAATTCCTCCCACATTTGACATGAAGACGGATGATGACACAGTTTATGTGTTAAAACTTTAAACCTGTAGTCTCTACCCTGGAGTCTGGGTCTAAAAAAATCTCAGGTATATGGTAATAATGTTTAAAAAAAGCAAAAGGTGAAAAAACCTGCAATAAAATCAGGTTTAAATATTTGCAGTATGCATGTAAAGGCTTCATGTCTAAAGAACAGATAGAACCTGTTGGTTCAGTTGCAATCAAATAAAGTATGTTCCACTTATAGTATCTTCTAAAATACATTCATTCAAATTTCATCAAAAGTTTGTCTTTGGACAAAGTTTAAATTGCCTATTTAATTAGTTACATTTCAAGTTTTGAAGAAGCCCTGAAAAAGCCAGTACACACAACTTTTTTCCAATATAAAGAGCGCACACACACAGTGATGGGCAGACCAGTGTGAGCTTTCCATCAAAATGATCCAGACAAGAAACAAATCATAATAGACACTAATCACTATGTAGACCTGTCCAGTCAAATACTTGAAATAGAAAAATCTCGGTTGTAGGCGGAAGTAGACAAACCACCATTGCAGTGGTGGCCCCACATTAGTAACCCACATACATTATAAGACTGTAACGTATGTATTTCTCTTTTTAGGCACCTTTGCGAATAAAGGCTATCCAGTAGACCCAGCAGAACCTGTTTTTTTCTAAAGATATAGTGATAATATGCCCATAAAATAAAGTTTGTAATCTACAAAATGTAGTTATTTTCTGGGTTCTACTGTATAAGCTGCTCCAACAATACACTTAGAGTAAAAGCCTCAAGCCTCTGCTCCCTGAAATACATTTTACTCTCATAAAATTTAACTAAATCCTTTCATTTTGACCAACCAATGATTTAATAGAGCCATAATGGTTTTGGCTACAGTATATTAAACAATATTAGCCCACTTTACTGTCATTTTGTTTTTTCTCTTTTACTTTTCTCTTTGTTAAATATTTCTTTAGAAGTTACACTACAATGCCTGTGACTTATTATGACAAATAAGTGTAAAATTATCTATACTATATAGACACCCTTATTCACATTCCTTCTGTCATTTATCATTTGCCAAGCTGTTAACATAGTACTCACAACACAAGGCCAAATCCACACATTGGTAGTTGCTGTTGTTGGCATTATGTTACTATAGTAAGGCACGCATTTCCATTTTATGTTTGCAACCTTGCCATTAGCAGTAAGTTTGAGCTACAAGAGCAAATACAAGGCACCTCAATAATTTAAATTATATTTGGTAATATAAATACTATCTTTAAAGGTCCAGTGTGTAACATTTAGGAGGATCTATTGGCAGAAATGGAATATAATATTCATTGGTATGTTTTCATTAGT
>NW_023339674.1:18747154-18761602 GCF_004916995.1 Morone saxatilis | reverse complement strand
CTTCTTGAACGGCTATGTTTATATAGTAGCCAGTAGAGACAAACCAAACCCTGGCTCTAAGCAGGGCCTGCCATCTACTCCTACACACTGGTCCTTTAAAAGCAGACTGAAAGTAACGCACTGCAGTGTGAAGGTTCTACAGTAGCAAGGCATTATAGGATGTGACAGGTAAGGTGATGAACACGCCAAACTATTAAAAAGTTGCTGTAGTAGTAGTTTTGTAAATCTAATTTTATATTGTTAAGTGAATTCATGAAATCTGTACTTTAAAACCCTAGTGCATACTTTGGCATGGGTGGAAATTTTGTAATTTCCCACTTTTTTCTTCCCTCCCTCTCCTCTTACTCTCCTTCACTTTATTTTACTCTTTTCCTCCGTGCTGTTTTCTTCTCTTATTCTTCCACCCACACTAATCCTATTTTATTCAAGACATACTGTATAATATAACACAATATGCAGGACCTTGGCTCTGAGAGTGTTTCTAAGGGCCTCCTCATTGGCTGGGCCCCTGTTAGGGTTGAGTAGTCCATCGTCTGCACATCCACCATCTCTCATCCACCTGAGGCCATTGTGGGTGCTGACAGAGGCTGCGGGCAGGCTTGCGTCACTGAAGGGCTGAGAAAGCAGCGTAAATGTCAGAGGAATTAGCTGCCTTGCCGGCGCCCACGGAGCCCAGGATGACAATGGGTGGGAGAGGAGAGAGGACAGTGGGTACAGTAGCTGTAGAGCATTCGTAAGCCGTACGAATCCACTCAACTCACCTCTACTTCTCCCTCCCTCTCTCCTTGTTTTTCCTTTCTGTCTGTATTTCTTCTGTCTTGCCAACTAATTTCTTCCTTACTTGTCCTCTCCCGCCCCCCCTCCCCTCGCTCTCTCCTTCCCTTGCTCTCTTTCTGTATCACTGTCTCGCCCACCTCGCCTCTGCCCGCAAGCAGTTTGGAGCAGATTATAGCCCTGCCACCCCCACTCGCCCATATACACAAACATTCACTCTGGCGCTGACGCACACATGCACACACACAAATATAAATGCACACAAACACACTTTGAGACTTTGTGTATCTCCGACACCTACAGTGCCACTACATCATCCTCTCCCAGCGGCGCTCAAGCATGAACTTGTTTAGAACATCCTGTCCAGTCCAAATGTGGTCAGACATGTGACAAAATGCCCCTGCAAGCCAAATAACCAAACATACCCATTATCAAAGTCAAACATACACCTCCTCTGACAGTTAAGGTTAAGGAAAGTGATATCAGGGTGAACCGCAATGCAACCAGTGATTAGATGTCCAACAGAATCAAGCTGTTTTTGTAATCACATGTTTACTGTGTGTAGTGGTAAAGCAAACCCGCAATTAAAGTCCATGGACTCTTATGTAATTGTAGCTGGACAGCCTGTCAGAGAAAAATGAAAGTTTTTAGAGCGAAAAAAGCACACATCTTTAAACACTATTTATCTAGTAAACCTTTAGGAAAGTATTTCAGTGTGAAGTCAAATCTTTTCTATTAAACATATTGCATGTACATCATTGTGTTGTGTGATTTTACTGATTTTAACCAGGCTAATGTAGACACTCTTAACAGTTTCTTGACAAAGCAATATCATCATGTTCTTTACTGAAAGGGGGCAGCAATGCGGAGGCAAAGCGGGCACTGGGGTGCATTTTTGGCCGTGAGAGGAAATGTGTGTGTGTGAGTGTGTTTCAGTATTTTTTATTTTTTTGTGAGCATGCATGAGCTCCTCTTTGTTCTGTCTGCCATTCTGGCCCCTGTGTAGCCGGTGTATGCTGCACACTGTACGGCTGAATGGGGACTGCGTGGGCCTGACCTGCGATCTCACCGCCCACCACTCACATAGACACACAGCCCGGGCAACTGCCTCTGTTTTAGCCTGCAAGAAAAAGTGTGCTCTTCTGTATTTGTGTGTGTGTGTGTGTGTGTGTGTGTGTATTTGCAGGGTAAATACAAATCATCCTTTCCCCTTTCCTCAATCTCTCCTTTCCCTCTCTCTCTGTGTATGTGTCTCTCCCTTATCATTAGTGTTTCTACATCCTCCTCAGGGGACAGGGAGGACTGCAGCTGTCCTTATGACAACCTCAGTGCTACTGTCAATCAACATGGCTGCCTTATTCTCCTTGGCTCACATTCTATATATGTGGCCTCTTTGCCTTTGACAGGTGTGCTGATGGCATGTCACACAACTGTATAGCTCACATCAACAAAAATGCACGCCACATTACAACCACACTGATATTAACCTATTCATGTTTGCATCTGTAACAGTGTTCTTGTCATCTGGTTGCCACTTTTGATCAAATTTTTGTTATCATAAGCTATGTTTGTATGCTGCAGAATTAAACGGATAAAGATAGATTCATTGGTTCAATCCACTTGATTGAATGGAAGTATAAAATATAATAAGAAACTTTGTCAGATGTAACTCTGAGAGTAACGGATGTTGTTGACGACTAATCCAGTGTAGATGCACATATGTGTGTTTATGTGAGCAAGTGTGTCTGTGTGTGTGAGCATCCCGAACTCTACAGTCTGTTGGTAATGAGTGCCCTCAGCGCTCCCTACTACACCTAACTGATCCAGTAATTGCTTTTCCTCCTCTGCATTTATCATCATCTGCCCAGCCTGTCATGTTAGCTGAGCTGAACTGAGCTGAGGTGGACAGAGAGGGGTGTAGGACTGCGAGGCGGAGGTGGTGGTGTGTCTGTCTGGATGTAGCAAAGGTATCGGTCCACTGCCTCGGGCGATGGGACGGGGAGGTGTGGGAAGGAGGCGAGGGAGAGGAGAGGAGGTAGAGAGGACAGGGGAGCGGGACAGAAAGGGCAGTGATGTAGTGGTTAATATAAACTATGACCTCCAGCCGGTCATCATCATAAAGCTAATAACCAACAATTACATTTCGATGAAATGATTATGTTTTTCTCCCTATCCTATTCTTTTTTTAAAAGCCTGTATCCTTTAAATTACATCAATTTGAAACTACTTACTATGATGTATGCTAAACATTTACATAATAAAGGTTTATGTCAAGTTAAAAAGTAGGTAGTTTCTGGAATGAAGGCTTTTTGTCAGCTTTGGTAAGAGCTTGTAGATAATGACCACTGTAAAATCTGAGTTGACAGTCTGAATGGATGCTGTTATTTGTAGGTTAGAGTTAGGGAAAATGGTCGGCAAGCACACAAAAATGCAGAAGGCTACCCAGAAGATTTAAACAAATAGCCTCCTTTTTGCAAGGCCTGCAAATGAGGCGTGTGTATGTGTGTGTGTTTGTGTGTCTGTGAGAAAGAGGGAGCATACTGTATGTGGGGGAGGGCATACTGCTGCTGCTAGTGGGGATTTGATGCTGATGAGGTCTGTAATGGGAGTGAACAGGGAGCGTGAGGGGAATAGATTGGGACTTCATTGGCAGGCCGACTTTCCCTATGCACTGAAGTATGCTTGCCTATTTATTCCCCCATTTCAATGCGCCTTTGCTTTGACCTTTCTCCAGTCAATGACAGTAAAATCACATTGCCACTAGAGATCTAAGCATCAGCTACTGAGCACCCCTATATGATTTCCTCATTTATTTTCCCCCTATCGTTCCACACAGACGTACAGAGCGGAGCTGCAGTGCTTCATCCAGGGGGAGGGACCGACTTCAGGCTGAAATGAATTGTACCTATGCCATCATGTAAATGATCACAGCTTTGACTATGCAAATTCAGGGGCAGAGAGAATGAGACGCGGTGCGAAGAGGAGGGTGATTAAGAGGAGACATCAATTCACATTCAGGCTCAAGGATCATCCGTGTTTATGCTGATGCTTTATACACAACAGAGAGCGACATGTGATAATTAATAATTCAAACACAAGCAGATATATCATTGGTGTCACACAGAAACCTTGTATGACAACCTTGTATCTCCAATTTTGATTTTAATGTTTTGTGTAATTGAAGGATCACATGATCCTCCCTGGATTAAGACAGTTATTGACAGTTAAGATTGTTATTGTTGGATTTTCATAAAATATCTTGCAGTCAAGATTAAAGGATGGTGACATCCTTTATTTTTTTATTGATGAAAAATGTCATGAAAAGTCCAAACTAACAATAAATGAATGTATCTTATTTCTCTGCCACAGCCTTCTGTTGTTTACACATCAATGAGCCACGGTATTGAACTTCATTACTATGAACATGGGCGCTGTAGTTTATTTTGAGTCAATCACACATACTGAAACAAATACACTATTACCTCCTGTTTCACTAACATTTGCTATAAACTACAGTGCCCAGCTGTTTTAGTAACTGATGTAGCTTTTGTTTTTTAAACTGAAGCATATGTTTGGGTCATGTGTTTGTTTTTAAAGGGAAAGGGCACCAATATTACACATCTCAGGCTATTTACAGGTCCTGTGGAGTACTAAAGCATATGTGAAAAAAGCCACTAAAGGGAGCTACGTTAAGTCTGATAAATTCCCAAAAGTGACGTCACTTGAGTCAACATCAATTGGATTTGATGACTTCAAGTTTTAAAATTAATCTCATCTCTCCATGAAGATGGCAGCTTGAGGCTACATTAGCCGCTACTAGCTTAACATGTCCAACACACAAGTAGCTCAGCATAATGAAGAATGTGTGGAGTAGAAAATACAATATCTCTGCATCGATTTTGATGCTTTTTGAAAAAGTGTAATCATGAGTTTGTTATAGGAGTGCAACTCTTTATGTGTTGGGTAGGAACAAATGGACTTGGGACTGAATGCCACAGACACGCTGGGGAAGTCAGAAAGTAGAAAGTATTGAGAGACAGACTAATGCATTGTTGGTTTTGGTCGATAGGATTGGTTGATAATTTTTAGCTCTAAAAAGTGATTTCTTAGCTCTCTTTTGTGGTTTTCATAATAAAGTAGCAGCAAGGTGACATTAATACAATTTTAAACACAAGATCACTCAGTTTCTGCAGCGTTGTCATGAACAACAGAGGTCTGCACATATGAAAGTGTTGTTAAATCTAACATGAGTTTGTGCACACAGCAAGCAGAAATGTACTGTAAACAAGGACAAAGACAAGATAGGTAAAAGTCCAGATGGTGAAACAACCATATTCAAAAATAAACATGTTGCCCAGCATGATGGCCTCAAACAAAAAGAATACATTCAGCCAAAAAGCAGATGGAAAACACTCCCTCTGTCTCTTCTCCTCCCTCATCCTCTTTCCTCCCATCTCTCCTCCCCTCTGCCTAAGCCCTCACACACACACATACAGGCACACACACCACCACCACGGTCCTCCCTTTCCCCTTTTCCCCACAAATCCATCCTCCCATGTGGCTCTGTGGAACAGATGCAGGCAGCGCAGTAGAAATAGAAAAGGGTTAAGCAGTGTTCACCCATGAAGCAGGCAGAACGAAAAGACAGGAAGCATAAGATGAAGCTAAAAATAAATGTATCCTTGGGTGAGAGAGAAATACTCAAATGTCCTAAAATAGCTGGTCAAACAAAGGCATGAATAAACTAGAATGAGTGTGAGAGGTTTTTTTCAAAAGGAAGCCCCTCTTCTCTCGCACACACACACACAGCGACTCCCTGGTTGCTAGGTTACGACACTTGTGGCCGCCATAGATAGTCTGAAGGTGCTTTTTGCATCTACAAAAGGCAGCCTTCTTTTTCATCCATCATTTGAAATTTAAAAGAGCAGAAATGGAAACACATGCATTGTCAATTAGGGGAACACCAGGCACAGTATGAGGGACATCCTACAGATCAATTTGTACAAAGACGGCTTGTGTTTCAGATGTACCATGGAAACAGAGATGACTCTTAATTACCTCAACTAACAGCCACAGCAGGAGGACTTGAAGGGAAGTGGAAAATTTCAAATCCTACTGGTTTGTTCACATGTATCTGTTATTTATAGTGAATATCAATGCCAATTTTGACTTGTTATCCATCACAGAGGCAACATCCAATACACTATGAAATGAAGTCAACATCAAGGGATGCTTTTAGAAAAGGAAATAGTTGCTTAAAAAAGCATCTTTTTAACCCTAACCCTCAAAGTAAAATCACAAAAACCCTTCATGTATCCATCTTCTGCTTTGTCATGCTTTTGGCACAAAGTGGCGACCTATTTTACAGTACCTCAGGGAAAGTACCCACAGAAATAGATGAAATGAGGTGAAATAAGGACTGACTTATAGGCCTGACTTTTGTGGAGCAAAATAGCCCTTAAATCCTTACCAAATGTCACAGTTCAGCTCCATATACAGCTGTTTCAGAGGGCATAAATCCTCCCTTATCTGAAACTGAGAGTGAGAAGCTGCTCATCAGTATGGTAAAGGTCACTGTGCTTTGCTGATGGATCATGTGCCAAGTATCATATCGAATATGAATGAAGAGAGCAACTGGTATTATACATAGGTCATTTCCTAGCACATTTATCACCAGCATCAGCTTGGCCTGTGTAAACATTTCTCTCACTTCCCTCTAACTCTCTCACTCCTGCACAACACAAAGCTGGGAAGATTACGTTGAAAGTACAACACATAATAAAACTTATACTCTTCTCACAATTGCATAGATTCATAATTAACACAGCAAAGAACAAGGAAAGTAACATGAGTTATCTAAAATACAATTTGATTTCTTTGGTTCCAAAATCAATAACGTAGGAAGTTAACAATTCATTTTCATTCACAGAATGGGTTTGTAGCCTACACCATGCTCAGGCCATTATTTCAAATGGTGCAGAACCAAAATCTAAATGTCTTTTACTTTCCAAACATGCTACTCAATAAACCAGTGAGTCATTATTTTTGAGTTATTTGCAACCACATAACTGTATTCCATAACTCCCCAATGCGAACGCACAAACTCACAAAAAAGCCGCACAAAGCACAATGAAAAACTTACACACACCCTTGCCCATTAGGGACTCGAGTTCAGACAAGTCTATACCACAGGGCAGGGCCCATATTTCATCAGGGAGGAGGGGTCAAAGTTGAAGCCCCAAGGACATACCATTTCCTCTCCCTCCCAGGGTTCCAGAGGGTAAGGCGGACATTGTTTACTGGACACCACATCTCCCTGGTCCCTCTGGACAGGAGGGAGTTGGCTTGCTTTTAGAGCTCGGCTAGTCAAGGTGATTTAAACCACCTAAAGCCCAGGCATTACAGACCAGGCCTGGCTCCCCATTCCTCCAGTTCCTGTCTTTCATTCGTCTCCCAGTAAAAAGATCACAGTCCTTGTGTTTCAGTGTTTTCAGGAGGTTGTTATTGTGTCCTTGGGAGCTGATTTACAGGGTAACCTTGTGTGCTGGGGGCTACTTTCATTGGTTTGTTCTTCTGTCTTTAATTGTGGGCTGGAGTACGGTGGCCCTAAGGTGCAAAACACAACATTTCAGAAAACACATGAACACTAAAGAAAGTAAACCAACATGATAAAAAAATATTAACATTACACACACACAAAAGACATAATAACAAAAACCAGGAGAGGTAGGTACTTTCTATCTTTCTCACTCTTAATTCTGACTGGATGTTTATGACTAGAGCAGGTGGCTAGAGCAATCAGCCCAGTATCCCTTTGGGATCACATCCATATTGGATCATTTCACACCTCACAATTTACGTGCAATGCCAACATTCAGTTTCAAGCTGGGAAGTAGCATGTTGGATATGTAGTGAGGTGAAAAGGTACGACTGTGAAGGTCGAGGTGGTGGTTGGTGTGTAGCAAGTGTAGGAGAGTACCATACTATAGTTGCCATGAGCAGATATTGTACAAAACAAGGACTTTTAATGGACCAGTGTGTCGGGTTTAATGGTATCTAGCAGTGAAGTTGCAGAGGGTTAATCCTAACCATAACCATAACCGTAACCCTAACCCTGTCGGAGAGGATCCGCTCCCTCTGTAGATTAAAATGTCTCATTCCAAGGTAACAAAAACATATTATCATATCATATACAAATTAAACATCTTATTTTCAGGTGATTATACACGAATGAAAACATACCTATGAATATTATATTCATTTCTGCCAGTCGATCCTCCTAAATGTCTCCTTTAAATTGTTGGCATTAAAGGTAAAATAATACCAATATTCCAATATCAACATTTTTGTCTGGGGCTTACCGCAGTGCCACAGTTTCAATTCCAACATGCGGCCCTTTGCTGCATGTCATCCCCTCTCTCTCTCTCCCCCCACTTTTCTGTTACTCTTCGGCTGCTACTATCTAATTAGGGCAAAAAAAAGTCTTAAAAAAAGAAAACATTCTTGTCTGGTGGAAGAGTTGAAGCAGTTAGAAGGAAGAGTGTGTGTCTCATGCACTCACACTACATTAATAGTTCATAAAGTGATGCCATCCTCGCTCTGAGGATTTATTTATCAATCTGTTTATTTAAAATGCTAAAATTATGGTTTTTAAATGCAAAGTAGATGAGACATACAATGGTTTGTCACAGCTTCTCCAGCAGCCTTGTTCCAGGCTCCTTCTTATACCTCACAAGCGTATGGGCATGGTTAGTGAGCTGCTAATTTACATACTAAGCTCTGATAGGGCAGTTATTTACTTAAATTTATCATTTACAAAGTGTGTCTCCATACATTGCTGTTTCTGTTTCGAGTCATTTAGCTTGTTTAAATTATTTTATAGAGAATCTGGATGTTTTTAAACTTCCATGATGAGCTCCATTTCGTTTACTTTTATGTAGTTGAGCTGGGGCAAAAAGAACTTCCTTTTCCTGAGGGAATGAAAATGATTGGCTGTCCTCTGGTTGAATCTTTCTCGATTTCCCCACATTGAAATGCAGAGCAACTTTTGAGTATTGAGTTGGGCAGCACCAGGATATTATTTCAGTGTTCAATCGGTGAGAAATCTACTGGGGAGGGAACCCTGTGCCATGCATATCTACTAGCAGAAAAACCAAAGCACTTTGATTGCAAAAGAAATCTGATATTTGTCAGCTGTGACATGATTGTATACAGCCTGAACAATGTCTGAAATATCTATGTTTGTCCCACAATGTGATTATTTCTTCAGATTTGTACATTTAATTTGGGAATTGTGGTTGTGTTTTGCACCTCAAGGCCACCATACAGCTGAGACACACACACATACATACTCAGTGATTTCTTTTGCCGCTGGCGAGCAGGCAGTAAGGCAGGAGATGAAATGTCTTATTAGGGAGTGAATGGGAACCAGGCGGACCTGAGTTGGGCCAGGTCCTCTATTAACCTGTCCTTCCCGGGCAGAGGCTCGTAAACAAGACCATGATGGCAGGAAGGTCTGGGGGAGCCGGGTAGGAGGTGGAGGGAGACGGGGAGGTAAGAGGAGGCCTTCATGAGGGTTGGAGAGGGTCGGTATGGAAAGGGGGGGGCACCTCTGGGACAGCAGTTGTCCCTTCAAAGGAAAGAGTAGAGAGCATTGATCTGTGTGATCCCTCTGATGTAGAGGACGTGAACACAAAAAGGGACTAACGCATAGAGACGTTGTGGATGACAGGCTGTCATATTCTTTTAGGTCTCCACATTGGGAGATGTATTGTCTGTGGGAGTGAAGATGAATCTATCCCATTAGCCTGTGGCTAGGAGTTTTTAGGGCCAATAAAAAACACTCGAACAAACCTGTGATTGATTTCAAGGGAGTGGAAATGGCAGCGTGGTAGTTCTGCACATCTATTGCTCAATGTAACGCTTCCATTTCAGATTTCTTCCCCTCTAATATTCCAGCACACACACACACACACACACACACACGCGCACACACATCTATTTCTCTATAAGGCACTGTAGCCTCAAGGGAGTGGGTTAATATGGGGCACAGACAAAAAAAGGGGACATTTCAGACTACATGGTTTGACTTGACTGACAATGGCAAAAACAAACACACACTAAACAAACAGACATGTAAATATTGTCAAGGGTGTTGAATGCCAACCAGGGCTTTTGTTTCTTTTGTGGTACTTTTGCAGATGAATAGAACAAACATAGCACAGCCCAGAAATTCGGGAGGAATGAATATACAGCGAGTCTGGAGAAAAAATGAGTACATTGATGGAGATGAGGAGCAAAATGGAAAACAAAGGTCCTCTCCTCTCTCCTCTTTCCTCTCTCCTCTCTCCTCTCCTCTCGCCCCCGCAGCCTCCTGAGCACAGCTGTCTACATGGCTGGGCTGTTTTCACTGACAGGCTGTGAGAGCCATGAAACAGGAGGGCACCAGGGACCTGGGCCACCTTGACAACATGCGCCCCCACAATCTGCTGTTCACAGTGTACCCCAACCCTCTCTCTCTCTCTCTCTCTCTCTGTCTCTCTCTCCCTCTCTCCCTCTCCACACTAACAGTCTCTTTCACTATTTCAAATATTTCATCCCTCAGGCTCTCTCTCTCTTTCCCTCCTGCACAATATTTTTCCCGCAATGTCTCGTCTCCGTTCTATCAGATTTTCTGTTTGTGCCTGTCATTTTCTCTCCCTAATACTCCCTCCTTCTCTCTGCCCTCCAGTGGCCCTCTCATACTGTCACATCTGCATGTTTTTGCTGCTTGGCTGTCATGTCCCATGTTTGTGCCTCAGCCACACATAGTTTCTCACAAACAGAAGGATGAGGAGGGAGGGGGAGAATGAAACAGAGAAGACAGAAAGTCCGGGCTGATTTGGAGGAGGTTAAGAAAGCATGTGGAATAAGAGGGAGGCAGGCTGAATAAACCAACAACAAACAATTTCTTATTTTGACTGGCTGCACAGCACAATTGCAAGGCTGTCTGGGATTTAATAAGCACTTCTTTGGCATTAGGAGTCTGCTTGTTTTCCTTGTTGCCGAGGCAGAGGCGCTGCATGGTTTCCCCCATTTTCAGCTCCAGACGGGGGAAGGAGAGAACATAGCTAAGGACTACTGCAGGAAGATCTCTCTGTTTCTCTCTTTTTCTCTCTCTGCTGGCTGGGTGGAGCTTAACTGGAGGTTTAGCCGAAGGGCAGGTGCAGGAGCTGAGGTAGTGATGGGGACAAGCTCCCCTGGAAAGCCCTGGAGGGAGACAGCATCTTTGCAGTAAATAAACAACCCACTCTCCCTGCATGGAGCATCTCCTCCCTTTATGCATCTCAAACCCTCAAGGACAGTTTCACATCACTGTATCCCCCTCCTCCATACAGTTCTTGCTTTCACTGTCCCTTTCTCTCACATACTTTATTTTTCTTCCCCCCACTCCTTGCCATGACATGCTCATGCAAACATTGTCACCCCGCCCCTCCCCGACACGCACACACCAACTCACCAGAACCATCAGATCAAAGAAGATGAAAATGTGATCTTTGGTAATTCCAAGTTTCTTTTTTTTCTGCCTTTTTCAGTTCAAGGAGAGACAAACAACAATGAACAATGTGGGATCTGTCGCATTCTACCCATGGGAAAAAGACTTCTAACGGCATCTTCTATTAGGGATGGAGAGGGAAGAAAAGAAAAAAAGAGGAACACCCCCACTGTGCAAACAAAATCAAAGTGAGAACCATAACTCAGAACTTAACAGCACTGTTGTACTGTTGTATCAGATTTGTTTAGTATTTACTGTATGTGAAACCCATTTTAAATCCAGTAACTTTTAAAAAGGAGAAAAGTCAGGCACTTTGCATTACAGTAAATGAGTGTAGGCTGTAATATCCGCATTTGATTGTGGGAGTATTTAAAAATCTTAATAGATTCAATATGAATTGGCAAAGTTGCTGTCATCTTTAATGTGTGCAACATAAAATATTTCTGTTTGATCACTGTGTTGTACTCAAGGGTTTGTTCTCCCTTAGGCCCCTTGACTTGTCCTTCAAAACGCATCTAAATCAGACCACATGTGAGAAGTCGTCAAGTGCAGCAGCACGAAAGTGAGATTCAAGGTCAAAGACGGATTTCTCACATATTCCACGAGCAGCCTCGCTTTCACCCCATACAGATAACACATCTGATTAGCTCGCTGCTCGGTCCACCCACGTAGGCAGCATGCAGTGTATATGCTGTGCACACACTGTATGTTTCTAGCTGATGCTTTGACTGCTACATGTGATACTGCCTCTGATTCACAGAGGTCTTTGCTCCTCCTCCGTCTTTCTGCTTCTCATAGACCTGTCACTGCTTGACTCTCACCGCTCGGCACAGTGGGATTGACCCACTTCTTACTCTGGTGGGCCCTGAGTGAAGGCCCCCAGGAGAGGGAAAGCACACATATGCAGACAAACACATCACATTATACATGACTGCGTATATATGATCACATACACTGATGAATAAAACATGTCATTATTGGTACCTAATAATTCCATCGATGAAGCGGAGCAGCTGCAGATCCCGTGGAAGCTGAAAATGAGTGAGTGAGTGAAAACACTCATGTAAACACAGACAATTCAGGTTTATTGGATGTTATTGTCATAGTTTCAGCTATCATATCAGTAATAATAAAATTGTACTTACTGTGGTGGAATGTAACTAAGTATATTTAAGTACTGTATAATTTAAGGTACTTAAAGGTTTACATAAGTATTTCTACTTAATACTTTTTACTAGTTACTTTGCAGCAGAAGTAGCACACAGTCATGGTTTTGCAAGTCACAAGTCAGTCTTGAGTTCTACTTTGAGTTCCTATAAAACAAGTTATAATGCAATTTTCACCAATTGTAAAGTCATTTTAACAACTGAACAAACAAAACAAAATTATCTTTGGTATCATGTTTTCTAATTGGCAGTCAGTAACGTTACGTTTGTTTTTCATGGTTCCCTCCTGCAACTTGGATGATGTCGGATTGGCTCAAACAAAGTGGATCTTAGGAATTTAGTGTTGACTTGCTGGGAATGACTAGCGTTAGCATTAGTTGAAATTAAATTAAATGATTTGAGGCACACTTTTTAATTAACATAGGTAAGGCATCAAGGTATCAAGTATTTTCAAGTCAAAAGGCTCATCAAATTTGTGACTCAAGTCGGACTCAAGTCTAAGTCACAAATCCAAACCTCTGCTTTTAAGATACAGATCAGTAATTCATAATATAATCAACTAATAAATTATGGTGTATTATTATACATTACTGTAAGCTACCCAGCTGTATGAAGCAGTTCCATTTTAGCCAGCAGCAACATTAAAGAGATGCTTACACATAATGTATCTTAACTTATAATTCACTAATATTAAAATATATGTTATTATATTCTGCATAATTAATGCTAATACTTTTGTAGTTTTACTTCAGTAACAGGGTATGTACATACCACAATACACTGTGGTATTTCTACTTTTATTTAAGTAAAATATCTGAGTACTTCTCCCACCACTGGCTTCCCAAGTTAATAGTAAAATCACTGTGAGTGTTTGTTGTCCATGACTGTCTGTTGTCAGCATCCATCAAAGTTTACATAACTCAGCTCTCTGAAGTGGGAGATCACGGCTGATAGTTGAACAAGACATTAAAGGGACAGGACAACAAAGAATCAGGCCAAAATAGTCTTGCAAAGCTGGACCTCTGTCATCAAACTCACTGAGAACTGGAGAAAATGCTGATAAAGAACTGAAGTAACGAGATCTAAAAAAATCAGTCAGTTAGATACGTAGAATCGGCCACCTCTGTTCAGCTGTAGCTGTATTGGCTCAAAGTATACTGATAACCTACTGTGTCACCCTTTTCTAACCAACTTTTGTGTTTGAATTGATCTATTCATCCATTCGTTTGATGAGACAGAGTTCTTTCTATACCACACTGGGACAGGACCGGTGACAAACTATTTCCTGTCCAACATCAGACTGCAGTATTCATCTGGTCGATCACATGATTTCCTGCTCCTATACAAAGACCAAAGGGATGTCAGCGCACCAAACAAACGCATGCAAACATACGTGTACCCAGGCTTGCCGGCATGCATATGAAGCTCCAAGGTTACCTCCAGCTACCATCCATGTGAAGCGACTGATATCTGGACAGCATCTTTGATGTCAAAATGATGAGAGCATTCTGAGAGAGCATAGAAGAACACAAAGGTAGCAGTCAGGGTCAGACCTACACACGAGGATATCTGAGCCTTACAGTCTGGTTTAACTTATTCATCAGATGCCAGCACCAGGAATACACAAAGACATGGATAGTGATTCAAAGGAGGAATGGTGTTGTGAGGGGGTGTGCAGGCAGTACACTATAGAGTTTTAGATTAAAAGAATATATATATGGCATATACATGGAGTCTAACACAAGTCATTCTGTCTTATTGGCATACAGATAGCATTAGATATCTCTCTTTTTATTTGACTTTTTACCAATTTCAGAATTGAGTGTGACTGTGCATTTGTTCGAACTGGCTCATTTTCCTAGTATAATGTAAGCATTAATTAAATGGAGATTTATCATCATCAGTGAACTAAACTGGTTGCCCCGAAAAACTAGCTCTTACGTAATGATTATTTTATCAAATATTTACACCCAG
>NW_023339674.1:18743576-18747140 GCF_004916995.1 Morone saxatilis | reverse complement strand
AAGCGACAAAACTTCCATTAGCTTGCTAATATTATATGACTGAGTGAGGAGTATTAGAGGTAAATTTGAATATGGTTGTTAGATCTGACCTAACACTAAATCAAAATGCAGTTTAATAATGGAGTAAACTCATTACAAAACATTATGCTAATAACATCAGACTAAATGACTAAATAGTATCTGTGAGATTAGATTTTTCCCACTCATCCTAAACTGTATGAATGCTACTAACCCTGAAACACATATTTCTCCACGTATGCACATGTAAATAAAAGTCACATTCATAAAGGATCGGCAACTAGTTACATTTAATATATCATTTGTCCCCTTGAACTGTTATTGTACATTGACTTTATTTACCCATTAATACATTAATAAAGTCTTAACTAGTTAAAACAACTCAGTTTCAGCTGCTGTCGCTGATGTGTCATTTTTCTGTATTTCAAAAATTGACTGCTAAAATAAGCAGCCTTTATCATGAGGTGCAATGATAACCGCAATACAAGTTAGGAAGCATGCCGTGCTGTGTGTGTGTGCACATATGCATGCAGGGTAGCAGGCTGATGCAGGGAGAAATGGGGTTGCTCAGTGAGAGGTCACGATAAAAACACACTGCCTGCTTTACCGGCAGCGCACCATGCCTGTCAAAATAGAAATCCCTGCAGTTTTGCTCAGTGTGACATCATTAGTATTGGGAAGTGAAACCTTGCTGCTCTTTCTGAGTCTTGGGAGTGAAGACTACTACTTCAGCTCAGCAGGCTGGCCCCAGCAGCGGGTTCATGTTAGACGTGAGCATTTTGAGTATATGACTAATTCCATCCTACATGGCTCCTATTTCAGCTTTGCAATGCAAACAAGAAACAAAGCTTGTAAGGGCCAAACAACAAAGGCCGGTCTGAGAGGGTAGGAGAAGGAGATAAGGAGTGGGAGGAATGGAGGACACAGGAAATGGAGTGAGAAACACAGGGCATTGCTTAAACAATAATGACTTCCACTAATTGTGTTTCCTATGGCCAATGTGAGTGTGGTGACATTTCAGTTCTGTGTTTGTCGGTCAAAGGATGAGCTAATTAATATGGTAATTTAGCCCCAACGCCTCCAGTGACAGCCACACCCCCTCGTTAGCAGCCACAAGGACAAGGGTCGGATGCACAAGGAGCGAGAGAGGGAGGGAGACAGAAGGAGAGAGAGAGAAAGAGAGAGAGAGAACCAGAGTTTTTTCTGGCTTTGCCTTCTCAGCAGCCCCGGAGTCACACGACTGTGTCTCTGTAACGGGAACAAGTGATTATTTCTGAAAAATGGGGAACTTTGTCAAAACGGATCCCACCCACACACTATCTCTCTCTCTCCCTGGCTCTCTCACCCACTCACACACACAAGCACAAGTTCTCTCTCACACATACACATTTAAACTTTCATGTTGAGCGTGTGTGGGCACACACATACGTTGTTGGATATAAACATACACAGCTGTACAAATATGCAAACACACACTTAGTGTGTGTAGGTACTTGTTGTGTGAACATACATACACACACACACATGCAGGACTTAAACTCTGAGGCGTGCTGTCTGATTGACACCATCGAGCCCAGGGTATCTCTGCTTGTGAGGAGTCATGTGGCATTCAGCATTATTCTGACAGCAAATGAAGCATCAGAGATGAAGCAGGATGCAAACTCCAATTAAGGTTTGTTCACATCTAAAAGACATTATAGACGATTTACAAACAAAATCTTTGACGTAGCTGCACTGCACCTGCTACAGGGTATAGCAGGATGCAGCAGCAGTGGAAGAAATACTTGTATCCTTTAATTAAAGGTCCCCTGTTTAACATTTAGGGGGATCTATTGGCAGAAATGGAATATAATATTCTTAGTTGTTTAGTTTTTGTTACCTTAGAATGAAACATTTTTATCTACAGATGCGGTGGGTCGCCTTCCATGGAGTTTGCCGTGTCGAACTGCCATGTTTCTACAGCAGCCCAGAACGAACAAACCAAACACGTGTTTTGCGACCACCGTAGTTTCTCAACACACACCACAGCCCGTTCTTATTCCAAAATCATAAAGATGCGAGTGATCAGTTGGTCGTAATCTGAAACTTCACCTTAATTAAAAACCCTGCATAAGTACAAACGTATTATAAGTAAAAATACACTTTTCTCTTCTGCAGAGTGTTATTCTATTAATGATATACTACATTATTAGCTCATTATTAGAGATGCATTAATGTGTAAGTTGCATTTTACTGTGTAGCTGATCTAGCTGGGACTCTTTCTTACACGGTAAAGTGGTTTTAAATACAGTTAGGTAGTTTAATTCAATGGTTCCCACACTAGGGATTAAACCCCCTCCAAAGGTGTCACAGGATAAATCTGAGAGGTGAAATTGAGTAGAAAAGAAGAAAAATCAAAGCTCTGCTACACAATTTTGTATTCATTTTTCTTTTCTCTAGTCTTGCCGTGAAATATCAAATACATGTAGGTTATTACTCATTAGTAAGTAATCGCTGCAGTTTAGACAAACATTCAATTTGCTTGTTCCACAACATTAGGCAAACAGGGAGAGGGAGGGTGACTGTACATATTTTCTGAGATGATTGAGCTTGTGACATGCTATCAAACTGAATTTCCCGATGTGCAGCTTTTGCCCCCTTTGCCTGGAACCCTTTTTTGCAAGCTTCAAAAAAGCAGAGCTGGAGTGTCCTTGCTGCCAAAATACACTTAAGCGTTCACTAATGCAAACAAAAGGAGACGGCCCAGCACTTGAAATTTGAGAAGCCACATAAATGTTTGCATATATATGTTCCAAACAAAGCTAGTTGTAACACAGGTTGTCAATTTAGAAAAGTTATCTAAATGTGACATGGGGGAAAAGTTTGTTTTGGAAAATTGTCAGACAAATGCAGTCCAAAATCAATGTTTTATATTCAGATAGTTTTCCAAAGTGACTTTTTTTTCACATAGTGGTGTTTATCTTTCTGATTCCTTCCATATTAGTTTCTCTCCTGTGTCCCTATCTCCCCTAAGAGTGGAGAGTTCTATTTTTTGTTGTGACTGCATGGAAAATCAACAATAACTCTTTCCTCAACATTCTCAATGACTTGCAGCCAGTAAATGAACTGAATGAAAGACATGACAAGTTGTTGTGAATGATGAACACACAGAGAGCACTATCAGTCCACTCTGCACTTAAACCAAAATATATAAATATTGAGCATACATTCATGATGGTGCCAGAAACATGACTTCAAATGAATGATAATGTGTCTTTGTAACTGCTAGATGTCTAAATAGGCAACTGTTTGCTAAAAAGCTGCTTCCACTGCCCCCTGTTATTGGGGGTTAACAAGAGATTATAACCATCAACCTGTGATGTACATTATCAAGGATCAAGGTAAAGACTTTGTCATTATACAACATGATTTACATTTTTGTAAATAATTATACATAATAGATGTCAGTGTTGTACAATTCAAGTTCCAATCCAATCATGCTTAAAATAGATAAAGCAGAACTTGTTATGGAATATTTCTAAATTAATTTTTTAATCTTCAGACCCC
>NW_023339674.1:18716771-18743558 GCF_004916995.1 Morone saxatilis | reverse complement strand
CTTCTTCAGGAAAGAAACATTCATGAACTTGTACTTTTCAAAGCCAGCACACTTTTTTGGAGATCGTCATTTCATTGATTCTGCATCAAAAGAGGAAACACCTTATCTGTAGTCTGTGCCTCACTGGCCATTTTAATGAGCAAACTCTTTTTTTTTTTAAAAATATTTTATTATTACTTAAACAAACAATACACAACACACAAAAACAAAAAAAACACACATATACAAACATTTGCCTGGCTCATTAATTAAAAGCACAAACAATTTACGGAAGCCAGCTCCTCCACCCTCCATTTGTGGTGGAATGTTTGGGTGAGCTGAGCCTTCTTGTTAATGTAAATAATTTACCTTTACCTTTATCCTGATGGAATCTTAATTGTGCCTCTCCGGCTCGCCTCGCAGCAATTCATCAATGTCCTCCTTGACCAGAAAAAGATGCGCTAACTGTCGTTGGAAGAGGCAGAAAAAAAAAAGCACTAGCGATTTGAAGAAAAGTAAGAGGGTGCTGAGACAGACAATGGGAGGCTCACACGCATCTAAAAGAAACACACACACACACACACTAGTGTAGATTAATGACAACTCTCCACCAATTAAATGAGTGTTTGTTTTTTTTCATCTGATGCTGCTGGTCATCTATTGTCTCTGGGTATTGATCTTTATTTCAATGGAGCAAATACAACCGAGAACAATAAGAGCATTACGGGCTCAGGCCATGTTCACCCAAGAACAATCGGAACGTTATTGGCGAATCCATTCATTCCAGCGCAAGGTATTCATTATACTGTGAGACTGATAAATGCAAAGATGAGCTGCATGCACATACGGGGCTGGAAGCCATTCAGAGGGCAAGACACCGACTGTGTGCACGCGTGTGTGTCTGTTTATTTGAGTGTGTGCAAGGGGAGGGTCAGAGTGGTGGAGGGGGTGAGGGGGAGGGGTTGACTCTTTATTTTTCATTCTTGGCATATCAGCCTTGGAGGGCCTCGGCGGTGCAATAAAAAGCCATGCATCTTAGTCACGTGATCCGCAGAGTGTAATTGCTAGCCTCTCGGCTCGAAATGAAAGCAGCGTTCGGCCATTTCTCAACACGCAGGGCTAAAACGAGACCACAAAAACCCACCACTTCCCTTAGCGAGAAATGTCCCTGCACTCCCACAGCCTGCGCTCTTTACCAGAAGCAGCAGCAGCTGACAAGGCAACAGTGGCTGTGTATGTGTATATGTACGCAGGCAGGGCCTACGCACGTCTCTGCTGATTTATCTTTGCTTAATTATGTTGCACTGTGGAGTCATAAGACAGTTATTTGCCCTTTCAAAGCTTTAGACCATACTCAGAAAGTGTATAAGATAGGCATGTATTTTGCATATGAGTACACAATTGTGCTGTCACAGGTACATTTCTGGCCTTGCTGAGAACACAGGCGTATCTTTTCATTCATGACTTTATGAATTATAATTAAGGTCAGACAATAGTAGAACACAAATAAATACCACAAAATGCACAGTTCTGCTCAAGAGGAGATCTAAAATACCAGCTTCCACTGACTGCCATTACAGTTATGCATTTGAGTGTAAATGCATGTATTTCTCTTTCACTTCTGCTCTATGCACAATAATGCAATATGCCCTGACTGAAAGAAAGAAATATGAAACAAAGAAACAAAGTGTTCTAACCTTATGTGACCAATAAACCAAAGAGGTGAGAGGTCAGTTATGTGTGTGCTTGTGTATTTGTGAGGAAGAGAGAGACGCAAGCGTGCATCTGGGGGACAGGTGATGAAGTGTGTGTGTCCTGGTGATGAAGGGTCAGCTGAGGGTCACAGTGATCCAGTTACACTCACCTTTCCTCTCCATTGATCCCTCTGATTCCTCTGATACACTGCTGTTTCTATATTGACATCTAACTATACAGACGAATGCTGGAAGGCATACAGTCTTCCAGTGTCTGAGCTCTGTATTGAGCCGTGCGAGAGATGCTAATGACCAGGATAGCTTCCAGCAAGCCTGCGTGCCATTCTCCTCCACCTATTTTGACCTCTGTTCTCATCTCACATACAATCGCTCGCAGACATAATGTCATCAAGGACCATATGTCTGTCTTTTTCAATCTTTTTTTTTTCAATGCTCACCTCTGTCTTTCTCTAATTTGTCTTTTCTTCTCCTTTTCACTCCTGCTATAGTTTCCATTTCCCGGGCTGTCTCTCAGCCCCTCCTCCCTACTTCTCTGTGTTTCCCCGCCCTGCACACCTGCTCCGGGACCCAGCCTTGGGCCTCTCAGCCCGGGCAGGGTAGAGAACAGAAGGCCCCTGTGTTTTCTGATAATCATCACATAGCTTGCATGCCTGCTCCTCTTCTCTCTTTCTGTTCTTTCTCCTCTCCACTGTGCCCCGCCTGCCAGTTTACCTCAGCCAAGCCTATAACCACCCCCACCCCCGCCCTCCAGCTCTCCCTCCCTGCATCTGCCCTGCCATACATCAGCCTTCTGACAGGCTCACTCAGCACCCACAATGCTTTGGTCTCATTCTTTTCACCTTTCGTCATCAATTTCATCAATTGCAGCTGTCAATTGCAAAACAGACATGTAGGATGAGTGTTCTCTCCAGGAAGTGACAACAAACAAGAGATGTGCATTTAAAGGAAGAGTTTTGACATTTGGATAAATACGCTTATTTGCTATCTTGCAAAGAAGCTCTGAATCTCACTTATTAACAACAATTGTTTAATCCATACAGGTTAAATAAACAAGCTATAATTTGCTAGTGAATAAGTGTTATTAGTGAGCTTCAGAGGTGCCAGAAAGCAGACTTTTTTAACTTACCTGTTTTTTAGCATTACTGTGTTGTCAGACAACATCACTAAAGAAGTGGCATGAATTCACACGGAGTAAAATTGAAGACACTTTTGCATGAGTTAAAATTGAATGGGTCTTGGTTAGCTCAGTCGGTAGAGCCGGAGACCCATGTACGGAGTTGCTGCAGCGGCCTGGGTTTGAATCCAAGCTGTGGCCTTTTGCTGAGTGTCATCCCTTCTCTCTCTGCCTCCCTTTCCTGTCAATCTTTGGCTGTTTCTATCAATAAAGGCCAAAAAATAATAAATTAAAATTAAAAAATGACGAGTGAAATATTTGTGTAAATCCTGAAACTTCCGCCATTGACTGAGAGCTACAGCTGATTATTGATTTACACATATTATTGATACATTAGATGTTTGGGGCGAATGTGGTAAAATATGAGGAATAAGAGTTTGCATTTTCATACAGAATTTAGTGCAGATGCAGAAATAAAGATATGGCACATAATTGCCACAAAACCCCAAAGTAATTTCCTGATTAAATACATGAGATATAACATGTTAACAAGTGATATTAGGAGGTGCTGGCAGTCTGATTATGTTACTGTTTGTCAGAGAAAGGCATGCTGTTTTTCCCTTTGTCTAGGTTTATGCTAAGCTAAGCTAACCACGTCCTGACTATAGCCTCATATTTAAGGGACATAATTGGATCTTCTTATCTAACTCTTGGCAAGAAGCAATAAGCATCTTTCTTTCTTTCTTTCTTTCTTTCTTTCTTTCTTTCTTTCTTTCTTTCTGCTTCTTAACCCTACCTTTTCTCTCACCTACACCTTTTTTTTCCTCTGCCCCTCCACCCCTCCCAGCATGCTTGTGTCTCGGTGCAGGTGTTCCCATTGCCTGGGGTGAAAAGCAAAGAAGCAAGAGGAGGCTGAGCTTCGCTTCATTCAGCTATTGAGCTAATGGTTCCTCATTCACCACCCACACTGCTTATTAGGCCTGCTCTAAATAACCGAAAAAAGAAACAGAGAAGCGGCAGTCGGTTCCCTCCCAAATGCTATTCAGAGATCCCACACTGCATATTACTCCGACGGCTACATGAGCGAGGATCTCAGCTCTTGGTGTCATTATTTGATCAAGTGGTTCTCAGTCATGCAGTAGTCTGTGTAGATAGTACTTGAGGGAATGAACACCCCTGTGGGCCCCTCTAAGCATCTATTGTGTCGGTGCAAAGAAACCCCTATGGAACAGGGGGCCCCATTGTAGAAGAAATTGTTCATTTATTAATTCATGCTATCAGGTTGCCGGGTTTCATGTTTTACAAAAAGCGCCAGCAATGGCAGATTAGTTATCAACACCAGCTGTCCAGACTAGACTGGCTAGACTCTTGCGATCCCCTCCTACTCCGCCTACAGTTCCTGATGTACCATCCTCTCTGTGTTCTTATCTGTTTATCTTCGCTTTGCTATCCTTTTCCACCCTCCCCACCTCTTCGTCCTGTGTACTCTGTGGCATTAAGGTCTGGATCAGGCAGATGGATAGAGCCTTAGATCAATCAGAGAGATCAATACTTCCAGACTGGCTGAGACGATCAGTGCAGGCTGACGGACATCTGACGGCCAGTCCAGTCTGGGCTAGTTTCCCCTGGTCATGGGTTGGCTTAGTTTAGCTTGGTTTGGTTTAAGTCCTGTCTGGTCTTGTTCAGGTCTGACATGTTAGGATTTCAGCTTGAAATGTTATACAGTTTGTGAACGAACGCAGTTTCTAATTCATCAATCAATATTTCAAAAATAAATGACTAGAGAAGGCACGCATCTTAAGATTTCTCTTGCATTAACAGTAAAAATAACTTGATTTTCGGACAAAACCATTTAATTTATTCTAAATGTGTCTGTTCTAAATATAGAAATCAGAAACAGAATGATAGATGACATGTATTACATGCATGGATTACATGAATGCAAAAACAGTCGCACACGTTACCTCTTCTATTTCTTCATTCATAAGTCATTAAGTCAGAAGACAGCTCTGCTAAATGTCAAAAAGCTGCAGGGGGGAAACCACAGAGAGAACCTGGTTTCATTGTTATGCTCTTTGATTATACACAGGTCAAGTGGAAAATCTATCTTCATCCTCTGAAAATAACCTTTTCCCTCAGAAAAATTGGCATGTACTGTATTTTGTAATTGCCCTGCACCAAGAGTAATGCTTGCAGATGAATGAGGATACAGTTGCCACTTGACATCAACTCTGATATTCTCATTTTCTCTTCACCCCGAGCACAAAGTTCAGACCAGGCTGAACAGAAGGACACGCTGACAAAAAGCAGACTGAATGTTGGCTTACATCCCTCCCCACCTGCCTGACACCCCCATCTATGCAGCACTGCTCGTTCTAGGTCAGTTTCTTGATGATAGACAGTGACAGAGCCGAGCAGAGCTTCACGGTTCCTGCCTGTCTTCCGGCTGCAGCGTCTGGCTTGTGTTTGATGTAGTCCAGGCTCACCGCCGGCCCCTTCTCTGACTGTTGGCCCATGACACCAAACTCAGACAGAGCTGAAATGTACAGGGGAGGAAGGAAGGAAGCACACTTCCAAGACAGACAACTCAGAGAGAAAAACAACAGCCAGTCATCACTCAGTCAGTGCTTATACATTGTGACATAGTTCAAGGGTTTTGTCGAGTTGTTTTTGATGAAAGTAGAAAAGAAGAATAAAGATAAAATGGAAGTAAATTTGATGCCTTAGCCATTTCCAGAAATAGAAAGGATTTCTCCTGTTCAAAGAAATGCTAGCAGCAGGGCGACAATGGCGGTCAGTCAGCTGGTCAGTCCAAAAATTCCATCCAGACTGAAATATCTTAAAAACTATTAGATGGATTGCCATGACATTTGGTAGAGACAAGGAATTCCTCTGATTCGGGTGACCCTGTGACTTTTCCTTTAGTGCCACCATGACCCATCACTTAACCTGTTAAATATTTCCAAAGCTACTTCTTGGATTGGCACACAATTAGATACAGACATTCATGGTCCCCAGAACCTAATGACTCTGACCTTTTCTTTAGGGCCACCATGAGGTAGATGTTTGTTTTGAGTGAAATCGCTCAACAACTATGGGATGGATAACATTTCATGTGGTATACATATGCATGTTCACTTCAGGATAAACTGTTATAACTAAATCAGGTCAAAATTTTAATTTGTCCACTACTTTGGTTTATGACTAAATACCTGCAAATTTAATGGCATTCCCATCAGCCTGAGCTGTACTTTGTGTTTAGTGCTAATTAGCAAATTTTAGTCTGCTAACAGGCTAAACTAAGGTGGTTAACATTACACTTTCATAATATCAGCATGTGAGCATTGTGATTGTAAGCATGTTGGCATGCTGAATGCTCTTAGTGTTATTTATTTTGTTGGCAGGTTGTCGATGCTGGAGTAACTCAGTTGTGTTATGTCATCAATCAGATTGCTATTTTATTACAGCAATGTCTAATGTCAAAAATTACTACCTAAACATTGGTGAATACTTTTGTAATAACCGCCAGAGATTGCAGTAAAGTTACCTTTGGGCAGGCCTATTGTCATTGCTTTGGTTTAATCAACTTAGATGATGAAGATCATCACAATACTGTTTTGCTACTCTGATCAGATAGCACAGAGGCCACTGAATTATCACAGTTTTTAATGAAGGCTAAATGAGCATTAAATTGCTGTGATCTGGGGCATTACGGAAAAGTAATATTACAAGAAGTGTAACAAATTACCACTCCCTAGGAGTAATGATATATATTTTTTTAATGAATAACAAGAAATTAGTATTAAATTATGTTTTAATGTTTGCCAGAGGCTTGAGAGTCTGCATATGCTGATATTGGACAGAGAGTCTAAAGTTTTTCATTAGGTCCTTAAAGAGCTGCATGTCTCAGTTGCCTGTAGAGGTAACCTTTATAAGTAAGTCACTCTCGCTTTATGTGTTATTCTGTGTCGATTTATTATTCAGTGAACTTTCTTCACAAATTTTGCTCATTTACTATTATTTCAACATTCTTGTCCAGACACACCTTCTGTGGCTAAAACATGGACAAGATCAAGGTTTAACATACAATACGTATATATGTGTAAAAATCCTTCATATACATCGCTTATAAAAATTTAATAATGTAACAATGGCAGGGTTCATACTGCTGCATAACGAGTAGTACTTTTACTTTTGATAATTTGAGTACATTTCCCTGACAGTCCATCTGTTTTTAATGCAGGACTGGTGTAGCATTTTTACATTGCGGTACTTATAGATCTTAATACTTCTTTACTGTAACTCATCACCACTGAGTTACAGTAATGTGTGTAGTAATTATGTCGCACTGAGCTGTTGATAGGACACTGATGAATTTTAATTGTTATATTGTCACTTGTCGATATGCTCACAGCTTTAATGAGTGTTTTCCTTCTGTAACAACCTCAGAGACAGGCAGCAATCTTGCATATTCACAGAGGAGGATAGAAAAATAGAAGGACAAAAAGTGGTGGCTGTTGTCATTCATATGAATAAGGCTCCCTATTATAATGGTACCCACTTCTGTATTGTTGCATAGTAGCATAGCTGCTATTTGGCTCAGTGGAACCACAGCATCTATCACTAAGGGGCGGGTTTCAGAGTTATTATAGTTTTGTTTTTGTCATTAGTCTTATCTTTTATTTCATTTTCAATTTTTGTTTTCAGTTCAGTTTAGTTTTAGCTAGTTTTCCAGAGTGGGTTTGCTAGTTTCAGGTTTGTTTTTATTGTTTCAGTACTCATTTTAGGTTGTTATTTTAATTAAAATATATTAGAATATAAATATAAGTATTTGTCTGGGGGCAAGAATTAAAAAGTTTTAAATAGGTATTACAATTCAAACACATTAACTTACAGTCATGTAGACATCCCAGTCTCAATAAACATGCACCAGTGCCTCCTCATGCTTGTAGCATTGACACATTTGACCAAATTGACAAAGACTTTTCCTGTGTATTTTAGTTTGTTTTGTAAGTACACAATACTGTTTAAGTTAGTTTTCATTTTGTCTAAAGGCTAGTTTTTATTTTTATTTCAGTTACCTAGTTTTAATCTTTCTTTAAATTACATACAAATTCTAAGTAGACGGTAGATTACAATCTGATACAATCTAGTACTGTACATTAACTAAGTGGAAACTTTTACTACCTTCATCCCCTGCAAGGTTTACCCACATTTCCTGTGGCTTGGTGAAATTAGTGTTAGTGTTATTTTTGCAGTGGCTAAATTTACCTCCAGAGTCATGTGTTATTGTTAAAGGGCCTTGGCAAGAGACTCACTGTTTACTGAAAGAGACATAGAAATACACTGTCAGCATGCATGTTTGTATTCTTGGAGCATTTAAATTTCCCCCTGGGCACTTCTAAAACTGTCATGTGACGAGGGTTTGGCTGAAGGTCATGATGTGAGTCACAAAGCAGAGAGGGCTCGTGTTTCCTGCCAGGGGAGTCGGAGAGTGTTTCATGCTTCCTTGCTGGGACAGGAAGTGGAGGGGTAAACAGAGGGAATCCCACATGCTGACGAGGAAACTCCACAGTGCTGTCCTACACTCACCCCGCAGGGACTCTTGAGACTACCTTCTGTCTTTTTCTCTCTTCCCCATACGCAAACACACACACACATACACACATAGACGGATGGATGCACTGCTACCCATTTAAGTGCACATGTGTTGCAGAGAGTCCCTCAGTGTCTGGCAGCGATAAGAATTTAAATCGCATTTGTTCTTTAAAGATTTTTGCTTTGTTCCACTCAGTAACTTTTGCGGGTATCTACTCTCTGAGCTTTGTTTTAGAATGCGCAGCACGAAGTGAGGTAATTTATGTATGTGCTTGTTGTGATGGCTTATATCTTTTTTGACAAGGAACATTACTGTACACAGAAAAATAGGAGCTGCAAGGGAAAAAAAGAGTGACTTATGCTTTGAACATGATCGCCATCGTGATGCAATAATGTGCAACGTGCCCTTTCTAAATTTTCTGGGGAATTAGCCTAGTTTGTGAAATGTCATAGCCATTGCTCACCTTGGCGTAGCGCTTTCTCCCCTGTTTGCATGTGACCTTATTTCTCTTATCTGTGTCAGCCATGCAGGACCTCCGCTCATCTCTTTATGCGTCAGTCATTTGCGGTGCACAAAAACACTTCTTGTAGAATCTGGGTCTGCGACTGCGCTGACGTGCGTATGTTCAGGCTCTGGGTTGAACGTGTGGTTGCCGTTTTGTTTTGACAACAGTGTAATACCAGAATCTGCCTAATGGGAAAGTGATCTGGAGCCTCCTGAATATTTGATGATAATGTAATAGGAAAGTCATAAAAGCTTCTCAGATCTCAATTCATCCAGTCAAAGCGGTCATTGATTTAACCTGCAAATTTATAGACGACCCCTTCCTGCCCCCACCCTGGTTCACCACAGTGAATGTTATGCCCGTAAATCGAACGTCCAAATCACAATGAGGATTTTTCTTTTCCCCCACAATTTATATTCCAAGGGGCTTAACTATCTCATTTGAATTATTTACTTGTGGGTTTGATGGAGAGACTGGGGAACAACTATTGATCTGAAAGATTTTGAGCCTTTTGGCTAAGCTAAATGGCAGCATGTGATGGTTAGTGGAAGTGCTGGGAGGTCTGGTTATCAATTCTTCATAAAATAATATGCAAAGAGGAGTTATAAATAGGTTGAAGGAAGGCCATCTGTTTTACAACAAAGTAATTTCTCAAAATATACTTTTACCAAAGGCCAAGAAAACTGGATTAATTCCACCAAACATTTCGCACTGACAAATTTTCATAAAAGCAGCCCCCTGAGCATTGACAAAGCTGTCACAACAGATGTGGGGTTGTATTTTTTCGACCCAAGAAGCACCTTCATCAGACGCTCACGCCTGCTTTACACTATTAGGTGTTGTGTAGAAGATCTCGGGCAGCAGATGTAACAGAGGGTCGCCACTAAGGCCTAAGGCCACCGACCCTAATACTGGCTCAGACTGCCACACTTCTGTGATGATGATGATGATGATCCAAGGAATCGTGCATGTGGGTCAACGAGTGCCTGCCAGGGCTGCACAGAGGTGGGGAGGCAGGGGAGGGGGACAGAGCACAGGGATCAATACATAATATCTTACAAATTGAATTCGACCTGGATCGACCCAGAGGGCGTGTGTGACCGGCTGAGAACTGTGGACGAGTGCACAGTAAATCCTACTGATCAGTACAGAGGGTAGAGAGGAGGGGGTTGAAGGAGGGTGGAAGGAGGGTGTAAGGAGGGCGGGGGGCGTCCTCTCACAGGGGTGTCTGCTCAGGGGAAGGAGGCGTGAAGAGTTGGGTTTAGAGGGGTGATGGAGAGGAGCAAATATGGAGCAGGAGGGGTGATGGAGTGAGGGGAAGAGACAGAGGTAGTATCAGTTTATCACCTCCAGTCAGGGGGTCATTCACTTCTCCCTGTCATTATCTTCAAGAGGCTTTACCCCCAATCTGTCTCTATAATGGTGGGCTTGTTTGGACACAGTCAATTTTATAGTCTCATCTGGGCTCGTCAAATGTCTATCTGTCTGCATGTGAGTTCAGATACAATGGAGGAATAATCTTGTATTTCAAACTAGCTTCATAGCAAAAATTTGACATTTAGCAAAAATGCCTTTTCATTTTCTGGTGGAGACTTAGATGAGAGAATTGATACCGCTCTGATGGCCGTTCATTAAATATAAGGCTACAGACGGCAGCTTAGCACATAGACCGGGGGCAAACACCTTGCCTGGCTCTGTCCAAAGGTGACAAATTCCACCTATTAGCATCTCTAAAGCTCATGAGGCACTATATAACTCATTGTTTAAGTCCATACAAAAACCCAAGTGTAAAATTAAAAATTACAATTCTGCATTTTTTGCTGGGTTAACTATTTCTTGGCTAATAGTAGTTGCCAGGCAACCAACAGAGATTCCAGGTAGTTACTGGTTGCAGCCAGGAAATAGTCTGGTACAGGAGGTTTGACCCCCTGTAAAGCGCCAAATTGCCATCTTTACACTTTTGTTTTTTGTACGGATCAAACTAACAAGATTTCAGATGTTAGTTAGTGACCTGTAGAGGTGCTGGTAGATGGATTTTGTTTCCTTCAGACTAAGTCAGGCTAGCTGACTCCAGTCTTTGTGCTATAAGCTAATAGGCTACTGGGTGTAACTACATATCAACAATACAGACATGAGATTGGTATTGAGTCTCATCTAAAAGTGAATAAGCGTAATTATGAAAATGTCAATCTACTGCTTTTAATGTGAACAATGCATAAACATATGTATGTGATATATTTTGCTTTACGATTATGTTACCAATATTAGTTTATGATCCATGTTGAACTCTTGCGTTCCATCAGCTAATCAAGCATGAAACACTGTTGTAATAAAGGTCTTTGCTCCTTTCCAATAATGTGTAGTTTACACTTAATGATGGTTAAAATTACCCCCTTTTTACCTTTTTTAGCTGAAACACGTCTGTGCCCTTTAGTTTTTACCAGCAAAAACAACCTAGGTTTCACACTATTATTCAGCAAATTATCATTTTTTCTCAAAACAAAAACAAGCTTGGGGCACACTGTTCCCCTGCTTTCACTTTTGTAGACGGCAGTTGGTTTTCAGAGAAACCAAAAAGAAAGTCAGAGCCAAAAAAGGTAATTCACCTACACGATGTCTGCAGCGCTACACACATTGTCTGACTGTGCACAAGCAAAAGCCGGGGTCAAAGTGAAAAACAATCTGTGCAGCGGAAAAGCTCTCGGTCAATTCTAACCCAGAAGGCCCTTTGGTATGGTCCCGGCTCCGGTGACACGAGGGCTGATGTGTGGGTGTCGCTTACATGGGAGGGTCTGCATACAGCCAGCCTGCTGAGGTTGAGGGCACATTTATTTGAATCTGTCTAATTGACATGTTGGGATCGATGGAGGAACAGAAAGCCTCTCTACAGCGTCCGCCAATACAGAGCCGGTCCCCTGGGCCCCCACACGCTGGGGCCCGCCACCCTATCAGTCACAGCCATAGCACTGAACTAAAAGACACCGCACCCCCTCCAACCCCTCACCACCACCTCACATCACTTAAACACACACACAGATGGAAAAACACACATACACGCACACGTAGACTGGGAAACACACCAAACAGCCACCGGAGACACACAAATACACACACAGACAATCAAACACACAAAATCCCTATTGATCATCGCCCCCCCGTTGTACCAGAGGCCCCACACTGTTTTGGGGGAGGGGGGAGGGAGGGCAGCGTAGCAGGAGGGTCCCGGATGATCCACTGATCCCACCATGGACAATTGGATCACACGCAGTGGTATCTACTGGAGGGCTGGTGATGTGTCACTCAGGGTTCCTTTGTTACTGAACAACCCTGTGACACACACACTACATCATTAATGGAGAAATAAAAATGACAATGACTATATTTTACCCAAACACCGATTGCCAACCCTGCCTCCTATATTACATCATGTGCAACTAATATCGGCTTTATGTGAAACTTTTTAATCATCATTACAAGGAAATATTTAGATTTATAGATCTACAAACTGTTCCCTGCCAGTGCAATGTACTTCATTGTCAGCTAGAGCATGATTCATATTTTTATGGAAGTGTTTGGGAGACTCTAAAAGCTCTAGTTTAAGGTTAGGGATCATGGTTAAACACTAAAAAGTAACTTTCTATACTTTTTTATACCTATTACAAAGCACAGGGTTTTGTGACCATTGTCAGCGTGTAAAAATATTTGCTAAAAGTTGAAAAATCGTTATGATTTTTATAGCCATTTAATATTGAAAAGAAAAGATTTGTTTGCCCCAGCCATCCACACCAATCTAATTGTTATGATCTGTGAAGACGTCATATTTCATGGGGGGGGGACATTGCCACTGAATGTAATCTAGACTGCACTTACATTTCCTCCGAAAGATATTTTGTCAAAGGAAATGAGCTTTACGTAATCATATTTTGTGGGAGATATGGTTGCTGATATGCTGATATACAACACTTGTCATTGAATTTGTTTTATTTAGCTGTTCAGTAGTTTCTAAGCCCACGGTGTATATGTACCAAAACTCAACTCTTCTGAGAATTGTTTGCACATTTTTCTGGTTTTATTTATTTATTAAACTGTTCAGGTATAGTTTCTATCTCCTAACATTGTCGTCTAAATGACATTTCTAAGAACGAACCTCACTGCCAGAAATGTAACTGTCAAATAAACAAATCAATATATTTAACATGTTCAGACTAATTTAAATATATTGGACCTAAATAATATCATATAGTCAAATCAGGTCACTCACTGAAGCAGAAAAAAACACCATATGTAATTTGTTTGTAATTGTTAAACAGAAGCTTGCATTTGGTTCACTAAATCTAATATTAAAGGATATACATACAACATAAATCTTCCAAACTTAGTACATATACAACATAGTACTGTCTTTTGACTACCACTGACCTAACAGAGTAAAATGGTTCCAACAAAAGCACGATAACTGCTGACACCCCAGAATCCTTCTTTCTGCCACAGACACAGATGTTTCAACGTATGGCTCTTCTGAGAGATTCACGATCATAAATCATAACTACTGACATCAGACATGGAATAACAATCCTGAGTTTCCATCACTCTGTCTGTGTGTGTATCTGTGTGTGTGTGTGTGTGCGCGCATGCGTGCGTGTGCGAGAGGCTAATGAATGGAATACAATTTCTGAGGAGCTTTAAACCCACGAGACACCAGCACCTGTCCCTCTCCTCTTAGAGTATTGTAGGAAAATGGGGATGGTGGGGGGTTTGAGAAGGTGGGGAACAAAAAAATCTGACGTTTTTCCGTAGGTGTGTGAGTGTGTGTAACTGATGCTGAGCCTCTCATACAAACCACACAGCCTCAGAGTGGGTGGTGTTGGGCTCAGGGTTTACCCCAACCCTCCCCTATCTGCATGCATACACACCTCCTCTTAAGCCCCCTATGCTCTTGCACGTGCCTCATTCATTATAAGCGCCCCCACATCAACACACAAAGACACACACTTGTATCCCCTTCCCTACCCCCTAAAAGAGGTTTGTTGTCTATGGATTTAGCCTTGAGGGCTAAACGAAATCTGACCTCCTTTCTTTAAACCTCAATTCTAATATACGCAGCGGCATTAAGAAGCAACAGCTAATTACAAAGGATAAGGCTGCGGCTAATGAGTAAGGAGCTGTTGTGGAGACGGAGCTGGATGAATTTGTATGGATGCAGAGTAATTAGGCGGTGAGGGGGAGAAAGGCGAGGGAAGGATGAGCCAGGCCGTGAGGGAGTAGTTTTCTTGGCCCAGGACACTTTACTTTTTGACTGACAACAAATCACCTGCTTACATAGTGGGAGCACATTTTTGTTTGCTTGAAACGTTCTTGTTTTCTTTTTATTGAATTCAACAACAAATTCAACCTAAATGGGTCAGCAGAGTGACTGATAGAAGCAAAACACATTTAGGCAAGGGAAAAAAGGCTACTTTCAAGGTAGTTCTTGCTATAAATAATTTCAAAACAGAGATAGTTAAAGGAATAATTTAACTGCTTCAGCCCTGAAGACAGGAAGGGCTATGACATACTCTATTTGAGCCATGACCTACAAATTTGACAGCATGACATGCATGCTTCTGGCATTTTTTTCTCTCCCTTTTTTGCTCCATCCCTAATGCATGCCCACAGTACTCCTCTATTTCCCAGTTTGCACCATCTCCAACACCCTTCCAGCTGGTGGTGATAATTGCTTTGTTCCGTCGTATTTCGTCCTCTGAAGCCACACGACATACTTTCACAAAATTATCTGATTGCTCCCTCATTTTCTCTATCATTCTGGTAAAGTCCTGTTGGCATCATACCGGTTTGCATTCTCAGCCAAAACTGAGAAGCACAGATTTACTTAACCAGTGGTTGTGTAAACAATAAAACTGCACTTGTTTCACACACCACTAAGCTGTAAACGCGATAATACTAGAGTTTAAAAATGTGTCACCACCATATTGCTAATTTGGCATTAACACAGAGAATATTTGCATATTCATCAGTCACACTTTTGATAATATGCTATTATTACTGTTAATGCTGTCAGTGGTGCTTTTTAAATCATTGTCCTTGATAGTGGTGAACATATGGGGATTTTCCAGCACAATGATTTTCTTGAAAAGACAACACTGGCAAAATATCGGCTCTCTTGTCATTTTTCTGTAAGCATTTGAAAGTTCCCTGTATCTTTGTTTGCTCTGTGTGTGCTCTGCAGCTGCTGCCTTTTAGTCGTAGAGTACTAGAAATGACGTCAAGACAGTGAGAAAGGCGAGTCTCTCTCCCTCGCTGCTTCAGGTTTCAGTTTGTTACCATGGCAGCAGCTGCCACTTCCTGCCAGAGTGGGTCTTCCTGTGTTCATTCATTCTTGTGTGCACGCTCCAGAGGAGTTACGAAGCGCTGTGTTTACATTACCATATATGGGGTTTTATGAACAATAGGCAGGGCTTCCCCCGAAAGTCAAATAAACACCATTAACGGTATCCACACACACACAGTTGGTACACACGTGCATGCACAAGCCTCTGCACATACACACACACACACATAAACCGGCACACAGCACTGTGCCTTGCCGCTTATCAGGTATTTGTAACTTCACCCATTTGCACACAATTATCTCCACTTACAGTTAAATGAAATGTAAATGTGTATGCTACTTGACATGGGATTTCAAGCGACTGCGAAACAAAGGATAAAGCATAAGGCAGGTTAGGTTGGGTTGGAGTCTGTTATTTGATCTTAATGTTAATTGCTGTGGGTTTTATACACCACACTACACAGCATGAGAGAAGAAGCCTATTTTTCTGCTGCTAACAAGATAATGTCCAACAAACAACCATTATCCCAGCCTTTCTCCTTCTCTTGACTTTCTTTCAGTCTCTCTTGCAGCTGAGTTTGTCTCTCTTTTTAAGGGGAGTTTTGAAATTCACCTTTTCTCAGTGGAAACTATGTTAAACCCACGCATACAGCCGGTGTTTCCTCGCTACATGCTCTGCAAGGCAGCAAGAAAGATGGGGAAAGACTGAGAGAGCTCCAAGACTGACGAGGGAGAGAGAGAGAGAGAGATGGCTGTCAAGAAGTGTTCTTGTTTTTGTGTTTAAGAGGAACTGGGACCTTGGCTCACTCAAAAGGATCTCTGTCCTTCTCTAAACACTGACTCCTGTCCCACATACTTTGGGCTGATTAGCAAGGTCCCTGCCCTGCCTGGCGTCTCTGAGGGAGGAGCAGACAAGATCACGCACGGCTCGGCTCAGCTCCTGGATGGAGAAAGGCCAGCTCATTTACATTCAGCACACAAGGCTGCGTGCACTCTGTGCGTATCCATGACCTCAGCTGTTTCAGCACCCTGTAAAACCATTCCATAACTCATAGTGCCACATGCACTTATGGAGGGGCCATGAGTGGATGGATGGAAGGGTAGCTGGATAAGCAGGGCGAGAGGGATCGAGGAGATGAGCGGGAATGGCGGGGAGGAAGATGCAAAAATGTACATTAATCTGCCTTGCACTCATTCTTTCAAGCTATCTCTCCCTCCCCTCATGCCCTGCCTGCTTTGGCTGCCATGAATACCTGTTGGAGGGCATCCAAACCGCTGGCCTGCCCTTTTCATTGAGTGCTTAGTACAAGAAATCACATCGTTTGTACAGGAAGCATGGTCAGCACGGAGCAGCAGCACTACACCTCTCACAATTAACTCAGGCGCAGGCCTAATTAGGCAACAAGGCTGAGGATCTACTGTAGGTAACGCTCTGGAGACTCCAAACTGTGCCATGTTATAGATGAGACCAGGTTTGTACTTTGTTAATGTTGGCCTGTCCTGGCCGGTTCAGCGTTAAGAGGTTGCAGTTTGCTGCCATATCAAACTGTACTGTATAATTATATATTGGACAGGGTTGTTGTTTGTATTGTCAGGCAACAAAATACTCTTTTATGCTGAGATATGCTGTGTGTCATGTTGCTGCAGAGGCTGTCAATGGAAAATTAACAGAAAATAACATGTAGGTCACTTCTTACGCCATTGCTTCATTGTCATTCAAGCTACAATAATTTTCATACAAAGCTCCAAGGTTGTAAAATACACCTCATGACAACTTGCAAAGATTGTGAATTTGTGATATGGCAGCTCTGTTATTCAGGTCAGTGCATTCATACATGAGACAGGGAGAGAGAGATGGAGAGAGAGAGATGGAGAGAGAGAGGGAGAGAGAGAGAACTAGGATGAGGTGAAGGAAGCTCAGCCAATTTCACCCCCACAGCTGCTAAAGGTCACTGGAGCAACTGCTGAAAGGTACCTGATCTTCTTCTCAGAAGAAAAAGAGAGAGAGAGAGAGAGAGAGAGAGAGAGAGAGGCGGAGGACACCAACAAAAAGAGCATTTGACATATGACAGTTGCCAGAAACCTCCTAAGTGCTAAATCTGTGAGTAACAGCAACACTCAAAGTGCAGATCCTGTGTGTGGACAAGCAGCACACTAGGACAGTAGAAAGTTTGAGAGCACCCAAATAATATTAGTACATAGTACAACAGTAGTCATTCAATTATCATGACACAAACAATAATAATCTTTTATTTTCTTTCATCCTAAACAATTAATTATTTACAGATAACATAAAATTATATTTTAATTTCAGAAATGGCCGAAAATTAACTAAATAAACCTCAAGGTCCATTTAGTATTCTGGAGCTTTTTCATGTTTCTACACTACCATGACAGCTGCAGAATGAAGTTAATGTGAAATGATCAAAAGCTCCAGAACAGCTAGTGAATAGACCTTGAGGTGACATTGTGTGTTCTTCCAAGGTCAAGAATGCACTTTGAAGCTCATTCTTTTAGCATAGATTACTATAAACAGATACAGAACACCCACATCTCTGTCTGATGTCTGGGGTTGTGCTATTGATGACTGCTTACCACGGTGGAGAAAGGATGTCATCTTGCTACACAGCTAGCTACATCAATGAAGAGAATGACAGAAGAATGGGGACAGAAATGGCAGCTAGTGTGGATGAGATAAATGCAACTGTCCAGTATTGTATATTTTTTGATCGCTTTGAACAACATTAGGTTAACTGCCTGTAGCAACCGCTGCCCAGCTTTCACATCAACTGACAATGGTGTTAGCGGAAATTATACATAACTCGCTTCTGATTGGTTAGTGCCAAACTAGACAAATTTCAAGAATATATACAAGAAGTCAGCTATGAGCACAACTTCAGGTTGCATGAATGAAGTGAACCAAAATGTGAATTCAGTGTCAAGTTAACCAGTACTCAGATCACAAGGTGTTGTCACATTTATGGAATATGTTTTATATGGTGATACGCTTTTATCTGCCAGCTTCCTGGACAGAAACCAACAAAAAAAAAACTTAAACTGTGCATCATGGTTGTCTGTGATTGGTGACGGGGAACTCCACTCACTATATGTAATACCTTGACATTTAAAATTCCCACTCAGAAGTCTTAGTCTTAAAAATAAATTACTGTACATTTGGTGAGAGAACAGTCTCTCAGCTCCAGGAGCTGGTTTTGTTGCTAAGCAGCTTGATCCATTTTTTAATACTGCACACTCTTAGTCTCCACAGACATGATTTTCACTTCTTTTGCTCCCAGCTCAGCACTGTTTGATTAGTGAGTGCCATGTGTCTGGGTGGGTGTACGCATCCTGTTTACCCAGTTTCCAGGGTTTATTTTAACCATGACCTCTGCGCCACTTCCCCCTGGGTCACAGGGTCAGCCCCGAGGTCGGCTCCACACTGATGGGGATAGACAGCTGAACACCTTTGAGTGTAATGTGTGCATGTGTGTGTACACTTGTCCTGCAGTGGCCCAGTAATGGCCTGTTCAGGGTTTCACAGAGGAATAGTATGTGTGTGTGTGTGTGTGAAGCCTGAAAAGATATCAAAGGTTCTCTTCACAGCCTCACAGCTGCATAAATATCCATCAGGTAATGTTTCAAACAGAAAGCCATTCTTCTCTTTCAACTGTGCAGGGAACAAACAAAAATAGACAAAAGACAACAAGGTCCCTGCTGGCCATGCGGACAGCCCTGGGTCTTACAGAGGCGGAGGCTGCAAGGCCGAGCTCTGATGTTTATGCCCTGATCTGAAGAAAATGCATCTTCAGTGTGTTCGCTTCATTACTCTCTTGTGCAGATGGGGCTTTCATTAGAGCAAAGAGGTTATTTGTTGTCCTTATGTAAAATGATAGAAGCATGTACTTAAATAAGAGACCAAATTGCATGAAAACAAAATAAAGAAAAAGGAAGAAAGAACGAGGTTTAAACAACAAGATCAGAAAATTAAAAGCAAGTTTCCTTGAAATGTACACCTATAATGGCTGTATCTCCTGTTGTTTTGTATGATATGAGTGATTTTTACTAATGGCAGTCGGTTAGCTTAGTTTTTGTACTTCACTTTTTGATGCAGCCTGTTTCCAGTCTTAGCTTAGTCAGCGTAGCTTCTTATTTACCTTACAGTTATGAGAAGGGTTTCGATTTTTATCATATGACTCTTGGCAAGAAAGAGAACAAGTGTACTTTAACATACAACATTTAAGTGTTTCATTAAATGAATGAATAAATTAAAACAGGTAAAATCACATAAAACCAGGGTTTTTCTGTTTTTGCGATCTGAGGTGGCACTATGTTTATCTCACATATTGGAACACACATTTTTACAATAAATACATCCATTTCTTTACTTCTTTCAAAAAACACCTTGATTATCTTTCAGTGGTTTTGAATCAGCGCGTGCAAGTACCTATAGACAACGCACACACAAATGCAGATATGTGCACATACATGCTATGAACTTTCATTATTACAGAGGGTATACGATACTTGCCTGTGTGCACTGTGACATCCTGGAATATTTTCCGTTATGCTTGTGTGTGTGTGTGTGCGTGCGTGTGTGTATGTGTGTGTGAACTGTATATGTGTGTTTTTAAGTGATGGGAGGATACAGCTGAGTGTGTCTTATCTTAGATCACACAACGACGTGTGAAACCCCAGCTCTGCGGAACTCCTCTCGATCCCAGAGCCACAGGGTTTCAGTTTGCGGTGGCAGCTGAGCCTCTCTCTCTCTCTCTCCCCCCTTTCTGTCTGTCTGCCTGCCTCTCTCACACTCTTTCTGTTCTATTCTGTCTCTAAAGACAGTTACATCCACAGACAGCAAGCTTGCAGAAAGCAGACGGTGAGTGTGGAGGCTGAGACTGACAGTCAGATGCAGTCAGAAATAGGCAGTGACTTCTCAGAAGAGGCTCTTGATAGTTGCAGTATGACTGGAAGTTTTGAGAATTTATCAGTGTGCTGCTGCACCTCTTGGTCATGTATATCCAGTAAAAACTAAAGCTGTAAACCATAAAAAAAAAGCTGAGACTCACAATCAGTATACGTATAAGTAGAGTCTGTTAGGTACACCTGCAATATTCACTGTAAATATGTGTCAACACTTACTTGTGGTTTGTTTTTTGTTTGAGTCTCACCTAACTGACAAATGGAGGAGAAACCTTCTCATCAAACCAACACGCTGGCATTTTAAAGTCTGTTTGGTTTTTGTCCTTTTTTTTTGCCATATTTTATTTTCAGTTCATAAATTTTAGAAATTAAGACAAAAGTTTACATGAGCAAATTACATGAAAAAGACCAAACCCAATACTGAATTGTTAACTATTGCCAATGTTTGAAAAGCCTAAAAACACATAATCCACAATGTTGCAATGGGTGACATGTCTCTTCATTACCATAAACATGGGCACTGTAGTTTATGTAATAACTTGTGCGCTAAGACCCAACTGTCACTCTATTTATCTTTTTTTTAATTGTTTTTGGTTATACAAATAACTCTAGCTCCAAGATCTAGAAATATAACAAACACCTACGTCATACATGTGAGATAATACTGTCCGGTTACTAAAAGTTAATATACACCTTCCAGCCAGTCGAGAATTCTTGCTAACGTACATTCTCATTAGAGTACCAAATCCGTATTAAATCCGCAGCTGAAAGTAGTCCCCAACTATTGCTCTATATACTCCTGTTTGAGTAATGTTTGTTCCAACTTGCAGTGTCCATGTGTCTTAAGAGAACTGATCCCTTTTTCAAAATAAAACTTTATATCTGTTACTTGTTTTCAAAGATTTATGTCTGCAGTAGAAATAAACAGAGCGACAGATAGAGTAGTAAAAAGTCAGGAATAGTTCCATTCCATTTGTATAATAAAAATGTTTTTGTGTGTGTGTGTTTGTTTTAGGTTATTTACATTTAAACTTCATGTTTCAGTCCATGTCTGTTTTGAGATTTCACTTCACACTCGCTTGTGTGCTTTGTGGTGACTGTGGACAGAAGCTGCTAGCCAACATTATATCAGGTTGAATAACAAACCGACAGATGTTTCGGTTTATCTAGCTGATAAAATAGCTTACATTGCTCCATATTTAGCTCCTCTATCTATCCCTGTGGTTTCAGGGAAATGCATGACCATTGGCTAATCAATGAATGAGCTCTCATCGATATTACCCCCTTTCATCAGGCTTCCCTTATCAAACTCTGCTGGCCCTGCGTTCACCATAGGCCACAGACAGAGCGGAGGTGTGTTTGCTTATGTGCAGAAGGACACTGTGTAGGAGGCTTTCATTACCAGAATCATCTCTGTAGAAAGAGGAAGGGAGGCCAGGCATGAGAAAAGGCCGGGGGAACATATTTCTAGTCCTTGGCCATTATCAGAATGAAGGTGTAAACAACACGAGGCATCTGGCTGGAACACATGTCTTTTTAATGTGGAATTACCTGCAATTTGTGTGATGAATCTCAGAGATGAAAGTCATTCGAGGCTCTTCGCTAAATGGCTTCACATATATACTTTTTTTTTTAGTGGCAGCTTGCTTAGGAACAAATAAAATATGTTTGAACTGAATACACCATTTTTGGTTTTGCCTTGTTAAAAGATGTGTAATATGCCAGTCTATCTATACACACTGCGAAGTGCAGCAGCAGTAGTCTGTCATCATGCTATGTTGCAGCTTCTCACAGTGTGTATATGCCGTGTTATTTTTCGCCCCGCCAGAGCCATGCTTTGACATACAGTAGGTTTGCCCTTTCATGTTCAATCCTCTTTCAGCTATTTCTTGATGCTCCAAGTCAAGCTCTGTTCTCAGCAAAAGCGGGGTGCTACAAGTGCTGCTTCAAAACACCTTTTGCTGTGAGTACATGTGTCAGGAAGCGGGCTGCACATGAGGCACGGCTCATTCTCCTTCTCCAATCTGTCACTCTACTTCCATATTCTGTCTCATCTTGAGCCGGGCTGCACTCACAGATGTGGAGAACATTTCTGTTGGCTCTCTCACTGAACCGCCCCCACCTCCTCCTCCTTCCTCCCCTTTACATCCTTCCACCCACACACACAGAAACCCTTGGTCCCTGGGTCTTTTCTGTAACATTTTGCAGGTTAACCAAAAGTCTAAACTGCAGTTGTTGGTTGAAAACTGCACCTGAACTTCTGTGCAGATGTATTATATAGAAAAGGAATGAACAAAAACATTAAAATATCAGATCAGTATTAGCAACAAAAAAAATCAGGATCAGGCCACCCATATCTTGACTGAGATCTTTGATTTTCCAACTAAAATTGGGAATAGCAGTAACTTCATACTTCTGTGTCTTAGCTGTCCCTGAACCTCCCTGGTCCTCTACCCGGTAGGTCCATACACAGATCCCTTTATATGCTCTGACCACCCTGCCAACTGAGATAGTTCAGTCCAATCATCAATTACATTAGCTTTTGATATATTGTAAGGCAATATTTTATCAATGCAATTCCAAGCTTCTCTTGTTTTTCATATGCCACTCATATCATGTAACCTCATGAAATAGATTCGCACATGAAATATTAGACAGAATAGCAGCTTTCACTCAATGTTATTGAATGGGTTAGTAATGAATACTCACGGAGACCACCTGACGTACTCATTTTGTTTTTTATTTATTTATTACCTAAAAAAAGAAAATGTTCTATCACAAGTCACACTGAAATGTATTGCTTAAGAAAAAAAATATATTCATATATTTTTTACATTTTTTTTCTCTTTTTCCCCCATTTTTTTCCTTTTTTTTCTTTTTCGGGAAACATTTTGTTTCCATTATATTCCACCAAAAACAAAATGTTTTTTCGGACACAGCATCAGCTGCTGCCATGTCCCGACAACCTTCTCCTCCGCTTTTTAAAAAAATGCACAAAGAAATACATAATTCACAGTTACCATTTTGGTTTCATAAATTAATACAGTCACACATGTGCTACACCGGTCTAGAGCTAGAACATTGTAAATTGTATTCTTGAATCCTGTTATTTTCAATAGTTGGCTACAAGAAAGAACAGGCAACTTAAATGATCAGAATTCCACCAACATACTGTTTTTTATCCTCTCTGTAATGCTTTTGTCATCTTTTTTGTTTTGTTTCATCTTTTTGAGTTTCACACAGAAGTGAGGCACACACAGAGTATAGTTCATACATATACAAAAAAAAATTAAATAAAATTTGGGAGGGGCAGGGAATAAATTGTCCTTTAATAATGTTGTATCCAAGGAAACAGGAAGTGCATGTAGTCTGGAGTCCTCAGAGGACCTTTCTTATTCTGAATCAGGGTTGTTACTTGCCACCTAAGTACTGTGGTGTAAACCTCCTCAGTTAACACGAGTTACACAGATTTGCAGCTTTTTCAGCTTGTTGGTGGGAGGAGTTAAGAGGGATCTGAGGTTCGGACAACGGAGACCAACAAGCATGGCAACACAATAAAGAAATGGGACAAAGGCCGCATTTGAGGAACAACACCAATTTTTGAATCGTATTTGATTCGCTCAAACGCGCTTCACCCCTAAAATCTACGACGCTTGTGGCTGCGAATACTACAGTCCTGTGTATCAACCAATGAAAACAAGCTTAAATCTGACACTGACACAGCAAGGGCAACATTTTTAAGGCACAGAAGCCTTGACATAATAGAGACTCCACCAGCTAAAAGCACTAAACAACAGATGCCCAGTGTCCTCAGTGACAAAAAATGGCGCCTTGATGACAACAAGTCCGACAACAATGCACACAGAAAGTTTAAAAACCCAAAAAAAAAAAACATTCCCGCCCCCATTGTCCCCAAGTGTCTCATTTTTTTTAGTGAAAGGTAAGGCCACTTAAAAAAAAGATGAGGTTCACCAAAAAGGTAATCTCTCACTGCAATCTCTGGGAGTGCAATTGTGGTAGGGTGGTCGATCGATCATACAGACAGACAGATAAAGAGACAGACCAGATGCTTCTCTCGGCTAGGTTTTGACGGACAGCACTAGAAATCCGTTGGTCTGTTGGTTCCCTGCGAGAGTGAGTCCACGTGAGCCTCTGTTGGCGTTCAGGCTGGGAGGAAGGGAGGTGGCTGAACAGTTCGTAGGCTGTCTGGGTCCTTGAGAGTAAGGGGGGGTAAAACCAGCGTTCGGGGAGTAGAGAGAGAGTCAGTTGCTCTTTGCTCATCATCATCGTCTTCATTGTCACACAACAGGAATGTTCAGTGCTGAGCAAGACGCGAGTCCACACTTAACTTCATCTGTTTTGGTTTTGCGTCGTAATACTTTAGCAGGACACTGTTGTTCTAACATTGAAAAATAAAAATTACAAAAACCTAACCAACAAAAGCAGCATTGTTTATTTTCTTCACAAATTCATGCAAGTTGTTAACCTTCATTCCCACAGCACCAGTTTCTTTTTTTTCTTCCATCAATAGAAAAAAGATCAGTGTAGTTCACACTTCTGCATGCAAAGAAAAGTCACTTTTTCCCTCTCGCTTCTTTTTTTTTTTTCATCTGAAGTCCCCGTAAGTAGCAGCGGAACTGTGAAAGGCCTAACCTGATATGTCAATGGATGTACTGGTGGAGGCACTAGATAATGATGCTGGATACTGATCCCACTTCTTCTCCCTCTTTGCCAATAAAAAAATAGAGTCACTATTATGAGGAAAGGTACACATCAAATGGGCCTAGAACTGGTAACCAACTAAGAATTTTGACGTTTTATCTAGCTGTGATATAAAGTAGTGACCCATGCATTCACTGCAGCTGATCTTCAGGATTTTGAGAAACCATGGGGTTATTTGGGAGAAGACAACTCAGACAAAAACATGGGATATTATAAATCAATTTACACTAAAGTCAAACATACACACACCCTCATAAACCTTTGCCAATTGTCACATATATGTACACAAACTAATACAAACCCTCAACAAGTCCATTCAGGTCTGTACGACATGAGGTGGGCTGGATGAAATTTATCTTTCCAGATCATTTGTTGTGGCTAGACGACTATAATTCATGAATGAGCTAATGAATGATTGGATGGATGTACGTATTTGTTGGTAGTCAACGACTTGACTAAAGCCACAGAGGGCTGCTGTTTTTTGAAAACAGCAGATAGGAAGAGAAATAAAAAATAGATTTTTTTTTTCCATATACATTTTAAAGATTTTAAAATCCTCTAAAGCACTTTCTGTTAATATTAATTCATTTTGTTTATTCATTAATCATTCCTATCGATACCCTATGTCACTGAGGTTGATATCAATACTTCCATATTCATTTTTTAAATTCTATTTCAGGCCCCACCTCCCCCTTCTTGCACACATTGACCAGCTGTTATAAATCAAGAAAATGTGCAAATCAACAACTACTTTGAACTGTTATATGAAAACCTGAATGCTTTGTGAACAATGCTACATATTTTGTTTATAAAATATAATAATATGTTTCAAAATGAAAAAAAACAAAAAACAAAAAGGTTAAACCACCCCGTAACAGGTAAAAACTAGACTCTGGTTGGTGAGTTTTGAGATCGATAAGAATGCCCGTTGGAATAATCCATAGTTCGGCAGTCCTGCCATTCTTGTGATTAGGAAACACTGAGGCCTCTGGAGCTCCTGTCCTGTTAATAAGTCCAGTGTGGATCTCTTCATTGCTGTCCAGAGTGCGCTTTAAAAAAAACACATCTTAGAAAACAAAAGGAAAACAAAAATACCACCACCACCACCCACTGAATTCTGCTATGCTCAAGTTCAGGTACGGTCTCTGTAATCATACTGTAAAAAGTCTTGTACACTGTCAAGTCCAGTTGTTGCCTGTCCAAATCCAAGCATCAAAAGAAAGTTCTGTTGCTATTGTCGCTGTTGTTCACAAGGTCAACTGTGAATGACAGAATGGGATTAAAGTCTGTAGGGAGCCTTTTTTTTTTTTTTCAAGTGACAGACGCCAGTCACAACTTTGATTTCCCCTTTGCACAGTTCTGTGTCACCTCCTGCCAATCCGTTCCCTCAAAATATATCTCTAAGTAAATCCCAAGCAATGCCTCGCACATCTCTGAATCCACGGCGTGTGGGATCAGACGGTTCAGGCCATGACGAACTCAGACTTCAAGTCAGCCTTGACGTCGGGCTTCCACACTGAATCGTCAAAGTCCAGGTCCAGGGAGCCATCGCTGGACATGCTGCTGTTGCTGTTGCTGCGTCCGGCCTTCCGGTTGGGCAGCCACTGATAAGGAGCACGCTGGTCCCGTCTGGCCTTCCTGCGCAGGCGCTTCTGCTGCATCAACAGCTGCAGGCGTTCCACCTTACAGCGAGTGGCGCGGTTCTCAGTCTGACGAATGCGGTCACCTGGACAAAGGAAAGGACGGGGGAAAGATGGTCAGTCAGGTATTTCTCTTTGTATGTCGGCTGGTTTATTTACACTGAACAGAATTAACGCACTTTAATGAATTAAAAATAAGCTAGGGTGGAGAAGAATGTCGATACATGTCTGTGTGCTTTAGTGTTTGTGGACAGGACATGCTGGG
>NW_023339674.1:18715313-18716693 GCF_004916995.1 Morone saxatilis | reverse complement strand
ACACACGCCATGTGCACAATGTGGAATTTGCTGCTTAACCTCCCCCACTGCGCATCATTAGCCCCCGCAGTGCTATTTTATCCCCTTATCGCTGAGTGGGGAGACCTTCTTAGACCTGCATCTCCTTGAGAACCAATAGCAAGGCCGAAAACATACAAACACACAGCAGAGATGACGCGTTCTGATAGCTGCCTGTGAGATCTGCACACATAACGGCAGATGACATGCCTCAGTGACTGGGTGTGCAACTAAGTGCATTTTTAGCTGTTGATGTGCCTATAGGAGAATACAGTCTCAAGGGAGAGGCTTTGCATGGCACTGTGAATGCTATCCTACAGTGGCAGAGTCAAGCCTAATCCAATTTATGCGTATATTCAGGGGCTTGGAAGGAAAGGAAAGCAACCGCAATCTATTAGCCAGCTCCATTAGTATCTGTCTGGGAATTAAATAATTAAATAATGGGCTAGAATGTCAATAAACCGAAGCACAGCGACCATCTCTGCCTCTGTTGCACGCCACAACACACACACACAAGGGAGCACACGGGAGGGAGGGAGGGTGGGAGGAGTGGGTGGGAGGACGAGGAGAGGCAGAGGATGGAGGTAGAGAGAAAGGGAGGAGGGCTGCAGTGGCGGACGCACGGGAGATTAAGGAGCTTCTCCTTTTTATGATTAATAAAGATTGGCCTTCATTTTGAGTTGTCTTGAGTGCTGTTGTTTGTTTGTTTTGAAAAAACCTTGATAAGTCTTGTGATCTTGCAGGAGAACATTGTGTTTGCTCATCATCCAAGGAACCAGGGGGAAAGAGGGTAGGGGTGGACAGAGAGAAAGAGAAAGAGCTAAGAAGGGGAGAGAAAATCACATTGCAGCAAAGTCAGCCTTGTTGTGTTATTATTCTGACAGTTCTATCCCTCCCTAACATTGGACATATTATGAATGTTACCACTAAACATGGAAGCATGTTGTGATTATTAGAAGAGTTTACTTTATTTAAACAATCACTCCACATCTCTCTGACCAATTCAAAAGCGTTTTAAGGACAGTAGCTCAATGTCCAACATGGTGACATCTCCATGAGGAGCAGTCCGGTACCTTTCTGGAAGAAACGAGCTATCAATTCATCACTTGACAAAAAATAAATGTTTAGACCGACCTGATCATCACAAACTTGAAGCAACCATTCAAATCCGAGCTAAATATGAGCACTTTGACAGCAAGGAAAGGGCACCGACAGCCCTGCAAGGGACACAAGCTCTTCAAGACTTTTAGACTCATTTTGCATTCTCTCTCCCCTCTCGCTCCTTCCTTGTCGACAATGAAAGGGCCACCCTGATGTGCTTGGCTGGCTTTGCTAGATTAGCTCTGTGCTGTGCTGCATTCT
>NW_023339674.1:18709249-18715288 GCF_004916995.1 Morone saxatilis | reverse complement strand
CTCCCTAATCTCCTTGCTGTGTTGCTGGGCTGCCTCAAAGGCAAGGAAAACTGATGAACGCATCGATTATTCATAGATCAACCTTCTTTCTCTTCTCCTTTTCTCGCTTTCTCCGCAGTGATCGGTGTGTTTACAGGGCCTGGTTCAAAGTCTTCGGAAGAGCAGAGTTTTGGGGATGGAAAAATGTGGCTGGCACAGGGTTGATTGGTGTGATTGGCAGGCGGGGAGTGGTAAAAGAGAGATGGGGGGGGGAAAGACTGGTGTGACTTCCTCACTGTGCCCTTGACCTGTCTTGCTCTGTGATATCTTCCTCTGGCGTGATTCTAAGAAAAGATCCGTTGTTGGCTTCATCTGTCTTTTCTGTGTCACGCAGGGTCGTATATGCACATGGGTTCTCATCTCTCTTCTCTCTCTTCTCTCTCATTCATTCCCTATGTGTCTTACCATCTCTCTCTGGGTCCTCCAAGGTTATTGTGCTCAGTCAAAGCCCTAGTCTCTGCATTTAGGCTCAGGCCAGTCTGTGTTGTATCTCGTGTGTGTTCGTTGTGTGTGTGTGGTTGTATATCTGTTTCTTCTTAGCCAGCCCTAAATAATAGCCTACTGGTCATAACATAGCTGGGATCCTCCGACACGGGCGGCCAGCTGTGTCCGCGCCGCCGCCCAGGGGCTCCGTAGTGAGCTGTGAATGGCGCACACATACGACCACACCACAGCACACACACAGACATACGCGCAGACGCAAGTTTGGGTGTTGCTCCAAGCACATTCTCCAGAGGCTGCTTGCCCAAGCCAAAGGATACGACCTACACCCATCAAACTGGCGCATTTAGCACTGTGTGTGTTGTGTGTGTGTGTGGTTTGTGTGTGTTGTGTGTGTTGGTGTGTTTGTTTGTTCGCTATATATTTGGTGAGTTGTCTTGAGTGACTATGGAAAATAAGAAAGGACTTAAACTAGAGACACTGGAGAAATTGTAGCTGGGACAAAAGGCAGATTTTGTTAAGTTAGGCATGTGTTGGCTTTGTGCGTTTTCATTGCTTTTTGTACACGCCATATTTCAGACAACAGCAGCAGGGGGCGGTTTCGGCTGGTGCTAGTCAGCAGCAGGGGAATAGGAAAGGGAGGAACCGTGAGGGGGAAGCAAAGCTTAGGGCAACGTTATGGATGTCAGCATGGAGGCCGAGGGCGCGAACAATGGCTTAATTGTAGGAGAACGCCCGGCTCCTTTGGTATACCCCTGTTCTCGTAGCGATGACATGGCTGGGCCGCTCGAGCACAGGAAAAAAACGCACAGGCGGCATCTGGATGGCAGCACACAATACGTTTTGTATCGGACAGAACATATTTGGCAGGAAGTGGAAAACCCGCGCAAGTGCTGTTCTGATGTGGCTGAGTGTATTGAAGAAGTATTCTTTTCTGTTTAACTCGGTGCAGCCTATTCACATCCTTTCTGGCTCTCAAGGGCGGCGCAAGCACGGAGGCTGCGTTGACGGCAGTTTAGTTCTTTAGTATGCGCTGAGCCGAGAAGCATGTGGGTGAATATTTATAGGCTGGAAAAAACGGCTCTGCGACTGCTTCGATCCATAAGCAAAATGAGGGAAAGAGGTAATTAAGCCCAGCCAACAGAGTCGCGGAATTCATTCGCGATGGGGGGAAGAGGCAGGAGGAGGGCCAGAATGCGATTCGGAAACTGCCAACCTAGCGGCTGATCCTTTAGGCCTCCCAGCCGCTCTTGCCTCCGCCCTGTTTTCTACTACCCCCGCCCCCCCCTTGCCCCTGGGGGAGGAATTTCCTTAAGCCCACACCGCCACCCCGCCTCGTCGCTCTAGCTGAGTTGGCCGCTCCTGCTTCTCCTTCTTCAACAGCTGCCGCCCAGCCTAAGGGCAGTCTCTGGGGAGACTGGGCAGAGGCTGGAGGAGGGGGAGGATGGGGGGGATGTGTGCGTGGTGTGAGGTGAAAGGGGTTGGGGGGAAAGACGGGGAGTGGGGGGTGGCAATGAGCTTGAGAGTCGGGAAAAGGGCTACAGCCCATAATATGGATACGGGCAGTACAATCTCTCGCGCTGTCTCTCTCTCGTTAATGTTCCAATTGGCTTGGCATTTCTATTGAAGCCAACTAGTGTCTGGGCGCGCGAGATGGATGACTGGCACTAGAGCTAGAGTTTAAATCATAGGTCTTTTATTTTGCCATCGATCCACGTTAGGCTAACCTGGCGGCTGTTGCTGCTGTTGGCTGGTTGTGTGGTGGCATCATTGTGAGGCGTGTGAGCGTTTGTTGTGTGGTGTGTGGTGTGTGTGTGTGTGTGTGTGTTGTGTGGCAGTGGCACGGGCCAACACACTGTGTATGTTTTGTGTTTGAATAATGATGTACTCATGCGAATTTGAGGCGTCCGTGTCCTGTTGTGTGTGTGTGTTTGTGTGTGTGTGTGTGTTGTTGTGTGTGTTGTGTGTGTGTGTGTGTGTGCTGTGTGTCTGTGTGTGTGGGTTTCGTGTGTTTGTGTGTTCCTGTTGTGTTTGTTGTCTGTGTCACACGGGAGGGAGGGAGGGTGGGAGGAGTGGGTGGGAGGACGAGGAGAGGCAGAGGATGGAGGTAGAGAGAAAGGGAGGAGGGCTGCAGTGTGCCGGACGCACGGGGAGATTAAAGGAGCTTCTCCTTTTATTGATTGAATAAAGATTGGCCTTCATTTGCAGTTGTCTTAGTGCTGTTGTTTGTTTGTTTGCCTTGATAAGTCTTGTGATCTTGCAGAGAGAACATTGTGTTTGCTCAGCATCCAAGGAACCAGGGGAAAGAGGGAGGGGTGGACAGAGAGAAAGAGAAAGAGAGTAAGAAGGGGAGAGAAAATCACATTGCAGCAAAGTCAGCCTTGTTGCTGTATTATCTGGACAGGTTCTATCCCTCCCTAACATTGGGACATATTATGAATGTACCACTAAACATGAAGCATGTTGTGATTATTAGAAGAGTTTACTTATTTAACAATCACTCCACATCTCTCTGACCAATCAAAAGCGTTTAAGGACCAGTAGCTCAATGTCAACAGGTAAACATCTCCATGAGGAAGCAGTCCGGGACCTTTCTGGAAAGAAAACGAGCTATCAAGTTCATCACTTGACAAAAAATAAATGTTTAGACCGACTGATCAGTCACAAACTGAAGCAACCAATCAAATCCGAGCTAATATGAGCACTTTGACAGCCAGTGAAAGGGCACCGACAGCCCTGCAGGGACACAAGCTCTTCAATGACTTTTAGACTTCATTTGCATTCTCTCTCTCCCTCTCGCTCTCCTTGTCGACAATGAAAGGGCACCTGATGTGCTTGGCTGGCTTTGCTAGATAGCTCTGTGCTGTGCTGCGTCGCTGGGGCCTTCGTGGAGTTACCGGTACACGTGTGTCCCACCAAACCTCTGTGTGTGACGACAGAAGAGGAAAGCCTACCAGTGGATAATGTGTGGCGCCTCGGGCCAAGCAGGTCAGAGCTTAAATACAGGACTCAGTGAGGTTTAGGGCAAAGGATCTTTCTCTGTGTCTCCCTCCCTCCTCCTTTGGCTTGCCCAAAGTCCTAGCTAGGATGAAACTAACGTGACCTGACAAACCGAACGGGAGGAGGGGGTGATGGGATGCGGAAGGGGGTGCTGGAGCAGCTTTCAGAGCTACCTTTGCCCCTGTTTTGCCCCTCTCCGTGAGTCTGTGTTGAACTAAAGCAGCTGCAGTGGGGAGTAGGACTAAAAGGCAGGCCTATAATCCCATAGCCCTCCCCTCCTTCGCCCCACAATGGCTCAGCCTGGTGCCCTGTATGCAGCCCCTGTCCCTGGCCCCTGCACAATAGGTTTGGCCGGGCAGGGGGCTGAAGGGCTAGAGGGGGGTGCCGGGGAGGTCCGCTATACTCAGTAAAGGAATTTAGCTAACAATCAGCCTGCCAGGCCATCCCAAAGCCGGCCTGTTCAAATCCAACACGAGTCCTGGGCTGACAAATCCCCACACAGCAATACCGCACTGCAAAGCCGTGCTAGTCGTCCAAGCCTTTAACCAGGCATTCGTGGTCAAGTGTGTGCACATGTGTGTGTGTTGAAGCTCTTTATTTACGCTCGTCTTCTCCCCCTCGCACATGAACTTGCAGTGGAAAGGGTAAAGGCTCTCAGGAGACAACCAAGCTATGTGACATTTTCGAGAGGCTGTTTCAACCTAGAGTTTGACTGCGCACACACATTTTGGCAGATGGGAAGTGCAGGTTATTCCGGTAACTGAATGAAGGCAGGTTTCTGTGAAGCAGTGTTAAGCCGCGGTGTTAAGTCCAGTAAGTCTTTCGTCAGGTGTCCGCTGATAAGACTGCCTGAGAGCGCTTAGTCATCGGCTTCCTTAGGACGCTATGTGGAACGGGATACAAGCAGACACGCAGCCTCTGTCCACACAAACGCACACTCATTGTCTCGGTGAGCTAAACTGTGCTTGGTTGTACGGGTTACCCATTCACAACACTTTCTGGAAGTGTACGTTGTGAGCAGGAAGTTGGACGGAGACAGGAAAGTCGGAAAAGGACATTAGACAAGCTATTCTTTCACCAGTTCTTTTTTTGTTTTTTACTTCGCCCATGGTAAATCAGTGGGCAGTTGGTAGACTGATGGACAGGATATTAACACCCAGATGATGAATGGAGGCTTAGTGTTGTGGTTTTAACAACCCCTCTCTTCCGCATCCTTCTCCTCCGCTCACTGCCCTCTACTTTTACAAAGCAAATTCTTTTCAGAGCTGCTTTTCGGAATGAGTCTATCTATTTAAAGGCCAAATGAACACAGACAACGTATTGATGCGCAACACAGACGTGGAAAGAGAGGGAGGAAGATGGATTTTACAGACAAGGCTGTTTTTGGACAGCAAACGGGGGAAACGGCAGCGTGGGCTGTTGAGTGCAGGCGAAGAGAGATGACAATAGTGGGAGAAGAGGGGAAGGGCCGGGGGAATATGTGGGTGGGGGCAGTGAAGGAAAGGTCTTCCCTGAGTTAGGAAAATAAGCTTGTGTTATTCCAACTGTTCGCTGAACGCTTGTAAGGGCACCCAGGGTGACGCAAAGGAATACTGGACATTCCCGGCGCAATCTGTATGCAGCGCAACTGAAACACTCCATTCTGTTTGCAACAGAAGGTCATGAAACAGGGGACAAAGCCAGAGTGTGACAATAGAAATGTATGCTCTTGCTTTTGCAAACAAAAAGAAAACATTAAACATGAATCACTCTACTCCAGGACCCTCCCTACCTACAATTCAACAACATTTACCAGCAGCTCACCGAAGACTAGCTCGATTTCCTCCACGGGAGATAAGGAGGCAGCAGAGGACAATGCTGTTTCTCTCAGCACAGCCAGGCTAACCTTACAACACTGACTGAATGTTATCTGTTCTGGACATCTGTCTGACACTCAACATCCTGTGTCTCTGCACGGGAAGGAGGTTTTAAAACACTCAACCACAGTCTCTAAATGGTATCATCTGAACTCCAACACCTGTCCCGGCCCAGCCCTTGGGCAGGGGTATGATGGGGTTTGTCCAGCCCCAGCCCATACATGCCCCAGCTGCAGCCCTTCTTTAAGAGGGAGGTTAAACCACCCAAAGCCTAATCTAATCTAAACATAGCCCAGCCCAGGCTTGAAGGGGTAAACCTATCTCCTTGACGCACAAAAACAAAGCCAACTCTGCTGCCTGACAAGCGAAGCCTGACTGAACAGGTCTGGAGAAGCTTGTACTGCATTACTAAAGGAGACCCCTCCTCCCATCTCTTCTTCTTCTCCTCCTCTGCCTCAAAACCCAGGAGAGGTATATGCACGACGTTTTGGTTCTTTAATCTGACTTTTCCGTTCTTGCTTTGTCAGTATTTTAAAAGATGAAAATATGTGCTTGAACCAGACGGTGATGCAAAATCATCTCAACAGAACTGATAGCTAACCATGATGTGCAATGAGAATAGAAACTGAAAAGACAAAGATGACAGCGAATTCTTTAGTAGGCTGCAATGTAAGAGCAGAGCAGTACCCCCCCCCCACCCCCC
>NW_023339674.1:18704674-18709149 GCF_004916995.1 Morone saxatilis | reverse complement strand
TGTGCGTGTGTGTGTGCGTGTTTTCTGTTTGTGTTCATGACATGCTTGCATGAGCAGAGGGAGTGCTGTGTAGAGTCACTCACCAGGGGGTTTGCACATGCGGATCTGGCTCTGGCACTGTACCAGAGGATGAAGAGTCGGTGGAGGGGTGCTAGGGTTGCCGGCGGGCACAGAGGTAGCTTTGGCAGAGAGGCCCGTCATGCCAGCGACTGGGGGTGAAGGAGGCGGCGAGGGGGATGGGGAGGTGGGTGAACCACACTGTGTCTGGTAGCGGAGCTGGGTGAGGGAAGGGGGCATGCCCTGGTAGTGGCGTGTAGCGCTCAGGAGGTCGTTGAGAATCTGCAGGATGGTACCAATATCTCGTCTGGGACGCCCATTGCTGTCCTGGCAGTTAGGGTGCAAAGTGCCTGAGAGAATGAACGAGAGAGACGGGGAAAGTATTAAAAGACAGTTTTCAATAAAAAACAGATGAGTCAAAGCATTTAAGGTCATTCATACAAACACCTGCCCCCAATAGACCCTGAGACCAGACAGAGGAGCCTGTGTTTAATTTTCTGGGTATTTTTTGTGAAGCATGCAAGTTCTCATAAAAGAGGCTTTCAGCTGGATCTCACTGTGTGCATAGTTATTGCTTAGAGCAATAATAAATCTTAAAGGCAGCTCACTGTCCTCTCACCTGAAAAGGTCCCTGAGAAGACTCCGGGAGCATGGTTTACAAAGCTCTCAATGATGGCGCCAGGTTTACGGGAGCGTGTTGAGGGACTGGTGGGGCTGTTGGGGCTGTTGGGGCTGTTGGTGCTGTTGGTGCTGTTGGTGCTGCAGTTAGCCTGGAGGAAAAATATTACATAGCATTAAGTGAGGCTTCGCGGCACGGAAAAGGAGTCTGGTAAGAAAACATCTGTACACAATCTGTGTGAGGAAAATCCCATCCCAGACTGTGTTAACATATACACTGGATGACATTCAGGCTTGTGAGTTGTGAAATGTTGAAGTCATGTTCTGACCTATAGCCCTTATATACACACAGTATATAATGTAAGCTTCTGTAAGTGACCTTCAGGGTGTTGTAAATACTCTATGTATGTACTCTAAATAACCTATGCAGTAAAGGCTGCTGGTTATAAGAAACCCCAGAAAGCAAGAAACCTGAGCTTTCTGCCATACTATAACCCCAAAACAGCCAGGATATCTTGTTGCCTTAAACTTGAGAAAGATCAAACTAGGAAACCCTGCGACTTCACCTTAACTTGGATCCCAAAGTGAAATCGAAACTCAGGCAAAGGTCGCTGTGTTTGTCTGTTTGTGTGTTACCCATGTGAAAGCCTGATGAGGAATAGCCATTTCCGTTTTTCTCAGTACTAAACTGGCCTGTCTTTTTGTTTTTCTTGTTGTGAACCATCTCTCCCACATAGTCCACTGACATCTGGTTCTTATTCACTTTCCATAGGCTGGAGCTCGGGGAGGTAGAGAAAGTATAAACAGCGGACTTGGTTGGTGGAGACAAGTAAGCGTGTTTGTGCATGTGTGTGCAGCTGTTCTCAGAGTTATCCAAACCTAAATAAATGGTTGTAAAGGTTAATGATAAATGGCTGACGACACTGAGGTTAATGATCAGTCTTCACGTGAAAAACCACCTTTGATTCATTAAACCGGCCTCTCTTTGAATCTTTTTCTCTCAAGCTCTTTATCTTCCCCCATATTCCTCGTAAATCTCAGTGGGCAGGATGAGGTCATATGGATGCCATACCCGGCCTGGTTTATGTGTGTGTGCTGGCCTGTTTGTATGTATTTGGGAAGCACACTGCACTCCGGTGATGACTAAGTGCACTGTGGTTTGGAAGCACGCACGCACACACACATGCAAACCTTCTCCAGACCTGAGTAAACCACGGGTTCGCCCTCGTGCTGCTGGGATATCCCACTAATCTAATCAACTTAATTGAGGTTGATTCAGTTGTGCGTGGCACTTGGGTCAAACGGTCGTAACCCATCCTCGAACATTGTTCGTTCATGACAGCGCTATGTGCCTGTGAGGACTTCAGTTATGTTAAGTTAAGCTATTTTAACACTATCTACCATTATTCGTAGCATATTTTACATACACGCTTGTCTCCTCACTAAGTTAGAACTGATGGCAAAGGTGTAACAGTGGTACAAAAATATAAACAATATTTTGAGGCTTACCTCAGGGCAGAGGACTGGGGCTACAGGGCTGGCCTGGCCGATGTCGTGGCTGGGTTGGCCTGAGGGAGGCTGGTGGTAGTGGTGGTGGTGATGGTGGTGATGGGCTGGAGAGCGAAAGAGGCTTCCAGGGATGTGTGACGGGCGAGGGGAGTGGGGTGGAGGAGGAGGAGTTGGGGGGCTACAGTGAGCGGAGGAGGGCGACTGGTGGTACATGGGAGGGAGCGGCTGGTGGTGTGTGGTGGGCAGGGGGAACGAAGGGGAGCCCGGGGAAGAAGGGGAGGAAGGAACCAGGTGAGGCTGGGACAAGTGGGGGCCGGGGTGACTGTGTGGATGATGGGGGTGGTGGTGGGAGTGCGGGTGAGGGTGGGGAACGCGGGGCTGCCCCGTGGGCTGTCCCATTGCGGTCTCCGCGTTGCCCCGGGTGATGAGGTGTCTGTGCTGGAGCTGGGGGCCGCCGGACTGCTGTGCCGCCAACTGGAGCTGGACGAACATCATGTGATCCCCGACACGCAGTGCCAGGGTGAGAGGTGAGCGGCCGGACAGGAAGTCACTGACCTGCAGGTAGACAAAAGACACATTTGAGTAATTAAAATTTAGATACAGAAAAGTCTCCAAAACAGACATATATATATATACACACATGATACAGGTACAGCTCAATTGGCAAACTAAGTCTGCATCAAGATTATGTACTGAAAGCCGAAGTGTTTCACAAAGAGAAAAACTCCCCCCTGCATAATGACTTCCTCCTTTGTAAATGAACAGTCTGCCCCATGGATGGCAGTTAAAATGCACACAACAGTGCTTTGAGCTCCCCCTCTCATAGACACACAGACACACCACATTAACCCATCATGCAATCAATCACCATTCTGTAACACTGGCCTATTTACATCTGCTGGGGAGCGCTGGATGAGGAGACCTATTGGAAAACACACACAAATAGAGCCCACTCTTGCATGCCTCCTACTGCCCTTCAGTCCGTTCTTAGTCAGCAGTGTCATTCAGCTCAGAGACAGAGGCCACCCTTCTGTCTGGCCTGGGGCCTGAAAAATCAGTCCCACGTCCAGGAAATACACCCCGCCTGCCTCTCAAACACAGAATGGCTGATTGTCCGTGGGTTCGTGGCGGATCTGGAAAGGCTGCCCATTTTAGGAGCTCTGGCAACGGCTAACAGGAGCCGAGTGTGGAGGCCTTTGCTGACCCACCCGTGGCCCGGATGGACACACACAAATACTGGATAGTGGAGTTGTCACGACTTGGCTGGAGGATTCACACTAAACAAAGTTCTCTTGTCCCTTTCCTGCATGCCTGCGGCTCTGTTGCTGTGTATTGCTCACTGCTGATGTCTGTGCATGTGTGTCGCTGCGTGTGAATGTGTGTATTTTCTAGCGAGAGTCATTCGGGGGTCAGAAAGATTCTTTGGGTCTTGAAGACTCAGCAGTAATGACATCTCAGGTTCTCCCCAAACAGAAGCAAACAGAAACAGGCAGCACTGGCAAATACAAAGTGACGCCTCTGTCCAAAAAGGTTTCAACAACCCCTACAGCCAGTGTGCTTTCAGTCCCCAGAGAGGGGCGGAGGGAGGGGGAAACAGGAAGACAGAAGCAGCACCGATAAGCCACACAAGGGGAGGAGAGAGCACAAAGAAGACGGGAGATGGAGAGAAAAAATAATGACAAAGCAGAGAAAACAAGTAATAGAGACATACATACAAAGACAGCAAAAGAGAGCAGAGGCCTCACTCCCCCCCGGACCCCGCACCCTTTGGAGTGTGCTTGTGAGATGTTGGCCCGTAGTTAACCCTGTGAAACACCAGGCTCTGCCCTCCATCACTTCTCTCCCTTTTCTTCTGCTTCTTTATTTCTCTATCGACCGCTGCCTCTCTGTTGCCAGGGTGACCTTTGCACATTGGTATTGACACGGTGTGGAAAAGAGGATGGAGGGAGAGGAGAGGCAGGTGAAAGGACGAGGGGGTTGGGATGATCTGATGGCTGCATTTCAACATGTGAATAGTCAACAGCTAAAGCAGCACAAAGCAGCACAAAGGATGCAGCAGGGTAAACAGAAACTCAGCTATTTCGGATTGTAAACTCAGTCACTAATGCGTGTTGATAGTCAAGTCCACACCCACGTTGATTACCCCTGCGTGGTAAGACAATGAACTCAGCGGGGTGGGGTGTGAAGTGAGGAGGAGAACAGGGCAGGGTGCTACCTGAGCGGGCTGTAGAAAACTCTGTGTACAAAAGGTCACCTGGTAGACAATATATCAAGATGTGTGTGTGTGTGTG
>NW_023339674.1:18703190-18704621 GCF_004916995.1 Morone saxatilis | reverse complement strand
GTGTGTGTGTGTGTGTTTGCACTTCGGAGGGAGGCAGAATCCCAAAAGTGGGTGGGGCGAGAGAGTGAAAAGAGAAAAAGGAGGGGGAGGAGACGCTGACTGTGTCTGTGACTGACAGCTGTCAAGAGAATGAGTCGACAGTTTGCCAACCCACAACACACACACACAAACCTGCATACAAAGTCAGAGGCCCTGAGGGAGACTATCAACCCAGTGTTTAGTTAAAGGGAGGGAGGAAGACGGGGGAAGGACACCCCTGAGAGAAGTGAGTATCTGTTTGTCTATGGTACTATTCAGACCTACAATCCTATAGCCACATATATCCAGAGAAAAATCCAGTTGAGACAGGTTACAGTTCACACCTGGCACATCAGAATGTCTCCCGAGTGACTGCTTGTGATCGGATTTCACTTCCCTGCTCACATTTGATTTTATCTGTGAAGAAACTGCATCTGCTGCTAAACAAAAAAAAAGCTCAGAGGAGAGCGGACCAATTTCAGAGTTGTTTGGAGAAGACAAATCAACCCAGGAGAATCAGTCTGTATGTATGGTCGGGAACATGTGCGTTCACAATGTAGTGCATCTGCTGAAATATGTCCGTTTTGAGAGCAGTAAGTAGCTGTGTTTCTATCCATTCCCTGTGAAGAAATCATCCAAGATGCCATTTAATGTCAAGTCTGAACAGGGCCTTTGCTTTGTCAAGCACATGTGAGAGAAAGTGAGAGAAAAAGGCAGACAGTGAGTGACAGCAGGAGAAACAGAGAGGAGGCTTGATTACCCTTATAATGACTAGTGTGGATTATTCAAAACCACCAAGATGAAATTCATGCACTCCTACTGAGTTCCCAACACCACATGGCAGCCTTCAAATTAGCCTGCGAGAGAAGAGAGCTTTCTTATTGCTTTCTAGTTGTTGGTTTGTTATGAGAGACGCAAGACAAGGGGAGTGGAGGGCCCCACTTTTGTTGTATTAAGGCAGACGGAGAGAAACCAGCCACTCATTGTTCTCTTTCTGATGCAGCAGCAGTGGTATGCAAAGAGCAGAGGAGCTCATGCCTGAAGAACAAGGTGTGTGTTTGCTGAAACAGCACACACAGGTGATTATACTCAACAGAAATTACACAGGCAATGTCATGGCAGAGTGTATTCAGTGACATACAGGTGTTGATAAAGAGCGGTTCCACTTAATATGCCATCACCGCTCCTCTTTAACAACTGACCCTGGAGCCGGCGCCATCAACCATTTTGTTTTATTTGTCGGGGTCCAGACGGTGGTATTTTGTTTAGCAGGAGGGCTTTGGTTGCTAAGCAGTGATGGGGGAGAATATGATAAGGGGCAGCCAGGGGAGGAGGGGTGGAGAAAAGATGGAGGAATAAGGGTTTGTGGGTGGGTGGGGTGGGGGGGGCGGCATTAGAGAGGGAGGGAGTAAG
>NW_023339674.1:18701580-18703090 GCF_004916995.1 Morone saxatilis | reverse complement strand
GCATTAGAGAGGGAGGGAGTAAGGATGGTGAGGGGGGATGGGGGTAGGGTGTCAGAGTGGTGGTGGTGGTGGTGGGTGATGAAATATTCAGTGAGAGTGTGCCTCTGGCTCCTTCCCTCTTTTTTTTTTTCTCTTTCGACATCTCTGGCTGACAGTTTTATTTATTGGGGTCCCTGTGGTTCAAGGAACTCATTTGCAGTCGTTCTTCCTTTGCACACTAAGCGAACTAAGGGAGGGAGATAAGGAGTGAGGGAGGAAGAGAGAGAGGCTGAGAGACTGAGGGAGGGCGAGAGGGAGAGGGAGGGGAAGATGGAGAGAGCTGGCAGCACTGAGCTGACATTCATGAACAACTGAGCAGCTTTGTGCCAGAGAAAAGAGGATAGAGGATTGGAGGGCGGGACAGGAGGGTGGAGAGAGGGAAGCCTTGAGAGGAGGAAGCCGTCTCCTCCGGACATTCGGGTTTCAATGCGGCAGCTCACCTGTCCAACTGCTAGGCAAATGGTACAGTTCAAAAACCCGCTTATTAACCCGCCTATCGACCTAGATGTTTTGATCGCACCAGGACACTATTGATAGTCTCTGTGCAGGCACACACCGGCTAAAGATGCAATAACAGGCTCTCAAAAGAGAGAAGGCAACAAAAAAAAATAAATCAATGACTTGCATCATGCCTCAAATCCTAAAAGCAGCCGGGGGGGGGGGGCTCTTCAAAGGCCCCATTAGAAAGATAAGAAAAGCCTGATAAGAAAAACAGGGGGCCGAAAGTAGCTGACCAGCTGGCCATCACTGAATTTGATCAGCTGAGTGAAAAGAGAGATCAGAATGGCAAAGTTCAGCGTGCTCAGGTTCCAGCTAAAGCCACTCCTCACACCCCAACTGTGCCAACAACTGGTCAGCTACATTGAGCCGATTCACACGCACACGCAAGCCTCTCGAGCCACAGCCCTCGTGCGTCAGCTCCAGTGGCTGCTCGCCCTCTTCACGCTCCGCTGAATGCCTTTTATACCTGCTGATTGATACAATTTAATCAGGATCCTGTGTTGGTGGAGAGCAGCCTTACTTAACGACGAGCAGGTTCTGTACCCAGCGAGACAAATTTGTGGATACTTGTAAAAACATCATCGCGGCCAACAAACGAAGGCTGACAAAATAGCATCTCGTCTGTTTGGGATAGAGTAAGTGGGCAAATCGACAAGCAGGAGAGGAGGGAGGGATGACGGAGGGAGCAGAGTGGCAGTAAGAAGGCGCACAGAATGGTATCTTTCTCTTAGAAAACGTAGCGGATCGACCCTGATCTTTTGACCCCTTCCTCTCGGCTTCACCTGTAGCACATGCCTAATTGACTTCATTAGACTTGGTGGTGGCTATCAGACGTGAGATTCCTGGCCTCCAGCCTCCCACACAGTAGCCCCACTAGTCACGATGCCTGCTACTTGAAGCACAAAAGCTCAGTGTCACCAGGGAATGGCGAACAATGACTGTCACGACTCAAATATGGAGAAATGAGACT
>NW_023339674.1:18698392-18701545 GCF_004916995.1 Morone saxatilis | reverse complement strand
GCACATGCACACACACATACATGCACACATATGCGAGCAGATGCATACACACAATAGGACAATGAAATGCCCTGCAAAATCCATCTCTCCCTTGATTGCCCCACAACACACCTTGATTCCCTCCACCCATCCCAGCAGCCCCCCCCGCTGTGCATTTAAGCATCACAAAGGGGATCACACAGGTGCAAAAATACTGCGTGATCAGCTTATTAATGCAATTTTCAAGGCCCGGATTTACACGAGCAGGCGCTGAATAGGCCTTTAGATCAGCATTGTCTTTCATTCCATACACAATTTGATTTACACATCCGGCAACAAATTAATTTCTGTAGCTTTCATTTAGGTAACAAAAAAGCAAATTACCATTCTAAAGAGCAAAGGCTCCCTCTCTTATACTGCATGCATATAAAAAGCCTTCATTTTAATGGCTATGGGAAGGACAGAGGGAGCAGCACGCTGTAAAAAGGGGAGGATCTTCTCATATTGACTAACAAACTGACTCGGCCATTTTTCAATTCCTTGCGCTCCCAAATCCTCAATACAATTACTCGCCAATGATTTCCAGTAGTGTCAATCGCGCTGATTAACTAGCATCTAGATAAGGCGGTCTACATGGTGCAGGGCTGCAAAAAGAAACATATTGACCATCTGCATTGAGCTGTTTTACACACAGTGATGTACGGACACACAGGCATGCACTGTTGCATGCATTGTCTATATACACACGCAATTTAAAGCCAAATGCCTTCTGTCCTCTTTTGTCTTTCTTTCCTTCCTTCCATTAGACTCTGCCCTGTATTTCTTCATGAATGTGAGATACCCGAGCATATGTGATCCCCCTCCCCATTACCTCAAACCTACAAGACTTGGACACACACACACACACATATCGACTTGACGTGTTGCACAATGACTCACACAAAGCTCTCCCTTTCTTTTCTCCTCCACCTGTCTGGCCCACCGTGGCACCCCCCTGAGGGAGGCCGAGCAGAGGGAACGAGGTGAGAGTGACCCAGAGGTGACTCCCCACAGATTGTTAGATCCTGCTAGTTTGCATCTGTCCGCTTCTAGACACAATGACAAAACTGTGCCATACCTTTCCTAGAGGAAGAGGAGGGGGGGAGGAACAGGAGGGGGTGGGTGAGGACAGGACGTGCTTGTCGACGGGAGCGAGAAAAGTAGAGCAGATACGTAACGGCGTATTCCGCTGGGACACATGGAATGGCAACACGCGGCCTCCTCCCAAAGTGTGTTAGTGTTCAAGGCAAAATTTGTCAATCTGCAGCCTGCTGAGCCTCGCTCCAGCTGGGCCGCGCATTGATTTTGAAAGCAGTATGCACCACCGTAGCTGCACTCAATTGGGTATAGCTGGCGCCTATGGATATATGGAGGATGAAAGGGGGTCGTGGGGGAGAGCCAAACTTATAGAGTGACCCTCAATCATTGTTGTGTGTTTGAGGGGTTTGTCAGCTGGGCAGGTTTGGTGCTCATGCTTTAAGACAGGAACAAAGAGGTGGTTGCATGGGGGAAGGGCAATGGGGGGATGGTAAGGGTGATGCCTGCCTGCCTGGTTGGCTTTTATTCTAACATCAATGTGCATCAATGAGCAAATAGTCCCCGTGTGCTGAGAGGGGACATATAATCCTTTTCTTTTTGTCAAATACCAAGATCAATAGATGGGAGAGCTGATGTCACTGCTTTCATATGCCCAGAAACAGTGAATATTGCTTTCATTTCCCTTTCACTGCTTGTCTTGTAAGTATACATTCATTTTACTACTAGGATGGATCAGACATTTTCTCATTCTCTGAGCAGGATCAGAAATCCTCTTAAATATATCCTTTCAATTCTGGTGTTGTGTGTGTGTGTGCATGTGTGTGCGCGCATGTGTGTGTGCGCGCATGACTGCATATGTAAGCTGTACACACAACCTCTATTTAGCAGACAGAACGAGAAGAGAGTAGAGCAGGGAACTGTATTTTGATGGGCTGTCAGGAGGCAGTGGCTTAATACAGCTTAGATGTCATGCAAAAAGTCTAGCAAGATGCCAGAGGAGGAATTAAGGCAGCCAGGATTGTCCTTGCTAAAGAAGCCAGCCATCACGGTCAAACTGAGGCAGCTAGCTGGACTTGCAAACCACAGCACATTTAAATTATAGGGCCCTGGGAGAGCTGTTAAGCAGAAACACGAGAGGGAGAAGAAGGAGGAAAAGGGGGGAGACGGAGCGAAGGAAAAAGAAAACCCATTTCGATAATTGCAGGGGCTCCATTTCCATAAAACATTTTCTATCTAACTTGCTCCACAAAAGTCTGAAACTGCCCTAGAAGCTGTCATGTTCTGCTCGGTTGGCTGGCCGGCTAGCCGCTAGCTGTGAACTCCCCCGGAATCTTGAGAAAGGAGAAGACATGAGGTGATCTGTTCGGCCCTGTCTTCCATGAATACACACACTTCCTGGAAAAACACCCTATCTGGAAACGAGACCTCCCATAACCAAAATACAAGTGGGTGGAGAGGACAGAGGGGTTCGTACCCGCTCCTTCCACGGCTAGTCTCTACAATGGCTAACATCCACCCCACATCTCCCCGAGGCTATTTTTGGGTGTATGGGCATATCGGTTATCATGTCAGACACTTTTAAGAGCTAAGTGCATTGATTGATTTTTGATAGCCCCAGAGTTGGGGGGATTGAGGGAAAGCTTTTGTGTTCCTATTTTCTAATCTTACTGAAATCCTTAATCTCTCCGCAATCTATATCATTCCATTCCGCTTCATGAATTATAAAGAGGAATCAATTTCTCTGGATAAAAACACACTAAAGCAGCTTTATGCCTTTTTTTTTAACCTTTTACCCTGCTATCATTCTACTGTGCCCTTTATTCTTTCTATCCCCCACTGGAGGATTACAGTTCTGTCACAATAAATATGAATGCAACCGTAATGTCCTGCAAGCAGTTCTTGAGAAAATCTAACCCATCTGACTCACAGTGAATCTAAGAGTAATAAGGACACAGGAAGAACAATCTGCTCTGCGGTTGAATTATCATCTGCCTCTGGTGAACATGACAGTCACTCATGGCTGCCCAGCAAAGGCGTACCGCATGATGGGCAAGGCTCGCTTCCAGCCCACTACCACTCTGACACACACACACACAC
>NW_023339674.1:18685048-18698332 GCF_004916995.1 Morone saxatilis | reverse complement strand
CACTTACACACACCTACACACACGCAGTCATCTGCTGTCAGTGCTACGAGACGCATGCTGTGTTCACACACACGCCAGGGCCAGGATTTCCACCAGAAAATTATCAGCAGGGACTGAAGCCATACCAAACCACACTCCGCTATCTCCAAACAGCCTACATCCTCTGATTAAAAAAAAAAAAGGTGACTAAATGTACAGTAGGGTTCTTCTGGACAAATTCATCACATAACCACTGCATGATTGACACACTCAACTCCTTACATCAGCATCCAATTTCACCATCTTGTACTGTTTTGACATCAGTCAGCAGCGCATCACTGATGCACTTACGTACATCTCAGTGTTACCCAACACTACAAAAGGAAGTTGGTGTGAGTCAGTCAGTCAGCTGCAGAGTGTTTCATACGTCACACTGTTGTCTGTGTGCATTGGGGCTTATCGCCTCTCTTCTCACTCGCGCTCTGCGGCCAGCGCGGAGAACTCTTTGCCTTTTTCGCTTTACTCTCACTATTCATCATTTTTGGTGAGTCATGCCACAATGACTCAAATGCATACGTTACTTCAGCAGGCCTACAGAGCCATTTCACTGTAAGTACAGGTGTAGGCACCACTCTGGCTGTGTGTGCATACTAGGCTTCCAGGAACCCTATGCTAATACTGGGTGAGAAGGCCGCCATCTGATGATCCAGCACTCTATTTATGAGTGAGTGAGACTACACTCAAGCTCCATGCAGCCACACCACACTTCCTGGAAACTTGCCTGAGTGTGTGTGCGCGTGAGAGAGTGTGTGTGTGAGAGAGTGTGTGTGTGTTAGAGCATAAAACACAGAAAGGAGTGGAACGAGATTACAGATAAAGGTATAAACAGAAAGGTGGAAGTGAGTGTTATGTGGTCCTCTCAGCAGCTCACAAATAAGCCTTTCTTGTGTGGTGTTCGCCCTGGTTTCCTGCAGTGATGTGCAAGCACGCACACACACACACACACACACGCTATCACAGATGTTACTAGGATACTGGAGGGTGTTGCTGCTTATTATATCCTAACAGCTCACACTGGATGTCTAGCTTGGCTTGGCTTGTTTAAGAGGTTGAGATTAGACAGGCAAAGAGGCTTGTGCAGCCTGCTCATCTCATCTCATCTCTTTCTCTCTGTAGCCGTCATATCTGGGTGTTGCTCTGTACTTAACCGAAGATACAATCGCCCATATGCCCCATGGACACACACACACGCACCCAAAAAGCCCACCATCGTAGGATATTCATATACATACAGACAAACAGTCTCTTACCTGAGTTTCTGTTAAACTCTCCAAGGCTTGCATTACCGACTGTTCTGGTCTTGATGCTTGAGACTGCAAAGAAAGAAAAATGGATATAAAATAATCAGTTTAAATGGACTAAACGGAGCAGGCATAAAGAATGTCAAGTAATGTACTTGCAAAAATGTTTAATAGAAATGCTCCTATACAGTATTTATATATATATATTTGGACTCCAAACAAAAATAAAATCACAGTCAGGTAAGCCTTACCATTAATCCTGCTTCAACTGTTGGTACAAGTGTTAACTTGCTCCCATCAGAGATGCCTAGATCCTGGAGTTTGCCTGAACTTAGTCGCCTGCAGGGTTAGAGAGAACAAGATAATTAGACTGTGCTGACAATATCTTCTCTCTTCAGACACACAAACACCCTTCAGCCAGGGGGGGCAGACAGACTTCAAAACTAGTTTGGAAAAGAGCCGTGGGTGAAAAGCTCCATGAAAGAGAAGTATTGATTGGGCTGTCATATTTCAATTTCGAGTATAGTGGAGCTTGACAAGTGCTCGCAGTGGATATCTGGCACCACTGCCACTTGCTTAAGTGGAGGTAAGTATTTTCTTTTGGCATTTGGAGTTGTACAAATGAGGAGCAGAAACTCCACGCTGGAACCAAAACCACAATCTTTTTATTAGTTTAAAGAGAAGATAAACAGTACAATGAGTAGCTATTATTGACACTGCAGGTCTGTTGCCCGTCAGTGAACTGTAGAAAAAAAGTTTAACCATGTGATATATAATACATTTCCAGGACTTCACTATTTAATGTTTGGTGCAGAGCAGGGCTGTTCCACAATGAGGGAGTTGTCTTTTCTTGCAAGTCACGGTGCACTAAGACCACTCACATCCAAGTGTCTGACCCTCTGCCTTCTTTAGCTCAGTGCAGGACAGCCGGCTGTACAGGCATGACCCAAATCTCACCCCATGCAGCTGAACAAAGGCCCTCAGCGCTGACTTGCTCGAGGTCTACAGTTTGAGGAGCAGGAGGGGATTAAAAAGGGGGTTTCAGGTTTTAAAGGATGATGTGATTTATTGGGCGATTACAATGGGTGGGAGGGGATCGGGAACGAAAAACAATGCTGACCGTTTGCATATACTAAAGCCTCCCTTCTCATTTTTGCATACCACCTGCGCTATTGTTAAGTCATTGAACCTGGATCTGATTGATTCGGGAACCGCCTCGTACTGTAGGCTGGGGTTAGGTTTAAATAATAAAGGTTTTAACTATTCCCTCGCCCGAGCGCTTGAGAAACCGGCCAGCAGATACCTCACACCAAGAAATCCATTGAAACCATTAGGACTTCCAGAGCAACTGGCTACCAGCATGCAACTACAGGGAATCACACTTACAGCCTCATCCAAGGACAGGATACATCCACCTTCCATTATACAGAAACATGTGAAAGATGAACAATGTGTATACAGAGCAGCAGTGGAGTAAATAAATTACAGGCTAACCAAGACTTTACTCATGAATGTTTGATTCCAACAACATTAGTAATTCAGTCAGGCGTCGGTATTTATAATGAAGGAGGCATGAATCAATGCAAGTCTGCAGATCGCCCCGTCAATACTGTTCCAGTGACCGGTGCGTCCCCTATGCGTAATTCCAATACCGTGCATCCTGATGGTCAGTAGTTTCCTTGAATGTATTGACGACCAGAGCAACCAAGGTTGTCTCCGAGGCTCCCGACAGCTCAGCCACGCATAAATCCAAAGTATAGATTAAAAGCTATCACTGCAGGCCCGCGGGGTGAACGGACTCGGTTCATTCTCGTTTTGAAACTGCGGAGTAGCCTAGACATTACGGCGCACGATGGCAGTGTATAGTAAAGAGACAGGCGAGCCTTTGAGGACAAAAGCGCAAACCAACGCTGATAAGACTGCGCGTATGGAAAAGGCTACAACACTTGTGGTGTTCAACCAAAATTCAATAAGGGTTTACTCACGTTTCTTTGTGCAGCAGAGCGAGTCTCTCTTTTGGTACTTTAAGTTTTTGCGACAGCCTCCTCTTCAGTCCCTCCACGGTCTCCTCCAGGGGCAGGGAGAGCTCGAAGCGTGTGCCGGTGGTGGAGTGGATGTACAGATTCATGGAGGGCTCAGTCGGGACGGCCTCGCAGGACGAAGCCCCGCGACTGGTGCAGCTCCGGGCGCTGGGATGCTGGTCCATCCGATAACCTGTGGTCAGAGAAGGGGGGAGACAAGGCGAGCAGAGCCGAGGATGAAGAGGCTGAGGAGGATGGTGAGGCAGATCCGTCGGCTACCGTCCCGTGTTCCGCTCGCAAATCAAAGGCAGCATTCAGAGAGCTCTCTCTCTCTCTCTCTTTCTCTCGCTAGCTCTTGCTGCCTCCTTTCTCTCGCTCTCCGAGAGTCAGAGTAACACCCGGTCCGTGTTCCCTCCGCTCGATATCATGAGAATATTCCCCCAGGAAAGTCAACTACATAAGGCTCGCTTTGCTCTTTGTTTGACTTCTCTCTTTGTTGCCCTTTCCCAACGTGCACACAAAAGTCTCCCTAATGCTACATAGACGGGCAAACGCCAAACAGAGACGCAAGTATGTCAGCAAAAAAATGCCATAGGCGCTCATTCGCGCAGGCTGTTACCTTTACAACAAACACCGGCCGTTCTAATAAAAAAAGAATAGAAATTCCTCTCAGTGTTTTGCAAGCTCTACATAAGAAAACACACGGTCCGCGAGCTGCAAAGCCTCATACGGCTAGTAGTGAGAGGCTCTCCGCTGCGCTCATACCCGCGGCAGCTCCAGTGAAACATCGACAATGAACAGTGTCACAAAGTATCCCACTTCCACCATCGACAAAGTACGCCCACAGACCCGACGCAGCCCGGCCAATCACAGGAGAGCTCCTTCAGGACGCTGCCGACCTCAGCCAATAGCGAGAAGAGATCCACACCCACGTGGAGGGCAGGCGAGTTAAGGCCATTCATAATAAATTACAGCATAGAACAAAAATATGTGCTCATATCACAGTAGCCTACAGCCACTGTTCTTAAACTGAGGTTCGCGATCCTTTACAGGTCACCGGCGGGTTTGAGGATAACTAAAATAACCAATCCTGTACTTGTTGCTGTCACTGTTTATTACGTATCATTATGACGTATATCGTAAAAACCAGGCCTTTTTTACATCGGTATCTCTCCACACAAAGGCAGTTTTAATCCGTGCCGGGTCACATCTCTAAAACGTGCTGTTGTGTGTGTGTTTGAGAGTCATCTTGTGTGGGAACTGTGCAACAGGCTCAAAATAGCCTTCGCCATTAAAACAACAACTGCAAAGAATGTCCCTGAGTGTCCAGAGATATCCGGGGCCCATCACGGTCTGCATAAAGGCTATGTTTAGATCCGTGGTCCAAATGAATCAACAGCACTAGTGTGGATGGAGCTATTTTAAAGATCGTGTATAAAGAGAGGTGGTTGCATTCCGCACTGGTAAATGTTAAGTTATCAGATGGGCCGTAATGACATTAATAGTGCTGACGCCATCCTCGTTCCCCTGACCTCAGCAGCATGCACAAACCATTAAAGTGATCGCGAATAGTATGCAAATGACACAGTGGACGGGGTGTTCTCTTCAGGAAGAAGGATGCCGGTTAACTCGCAATAGGCGCAGCACACACTCCAGTCACAGAGGTGTAAAGGCAAATAACATACAGGAACTTGATATTTCCCTGCATGCACTACTGGTGCTGCACAAGTTCAGGTTATACAGCCTGGTGTGACCAATAGAAAACTCACAGAAGAGGGACAGATTGGGATTTTGGTTTTTTTAAACACCATGCAGACGTCTTCACACAGTGAGCTCACCAGTGTACATTCTTCTAACACAAGTAGGAGCTTTAACATAAAACAGGAGATACTCGATCGCCACCAAGTGGCCAAGGAAGACAACTGTGACACTCACAACTTGCAAGTGATTCATAGTTTACTGGTGTCTAACAATACTTCGGACTTTACAATTTACCTCGCAAAAAACAAAGAATTCACTTGTTTTTCCTTCAAGCTCACTCATAAGACGTGCTTATTATACTCTTACAACGGCTGTCGCTGCGGCAGTGACATTGAATAAGGTTGTTATTGTTCCTCTAAACAGACAATATCAGCAACGACTTACTGTAAATTTGGATTAGCAGCTGGCAGTAACTGTGGCACTCTCCCGTCGTCGATACCGGCCTTATTAAGTTAATCATGTCCACAGAATTTACATGGAAGGTGGCTCATCCAATCACTACACAAAACGCCTTTATCGATCCGTGATTGAATACTTGTCTCCAATCAATTTGCTGCCCGCCGACACAACATGTTCAACTTGTCGTCAAACCACCCAGCTAACACGCTAAAACGTTGCAATGCCTTACAACTTATTCAAGTGTTCTTACCAATTATTGTGGCGAAAACTGTGAGGCTTCGCGCTGAAGTCCGTTGTGTCTGTTCCCCCAGCTTTGGCATGTAAAATAAACCCAGACAGTGACGGCGAAAAAAGAAAAGAAAAAGGAAAAATCGTAGATAAATCCAACCGCTTGAATATCCAAAAGGTTTTCTCTGTCAGGCCCGTGCGTGTCCAGCGCGCGACGTTTACGCACCAGACCTCGAGACTCCTGACCAATAAGGAGCGGTTATGTCCGAAGATGCCTCGGCGTGTTGTTGACACACCGGCGTCTTTCTTGGTAATGAGAGCGTAGTCGGGAAGGTGAGACACCTCTTAACAGACTGCTGCTCGGATATGGGAGGAGAGTAGCGTTCTCGTTATGTCAGCATGTGATTTAAGGTGGCCTTGGAGTCGCTGTACCCGCCTCTATGTGTCCAGCGTGTTCTCGCCCGTGGGAAAGAAATGAATGTGCCCACGCGAAGCTACAGCAGATAAAGTTATGCAACTGTGTCAATGCCGTGGCTCTCCGGTCGGCGGAAAGGGCTGCTAGTGGTGCTATATAACCAAAACACCGCCGCTCTCTGGTCTACCACCTTAACAAAAAAAGTTAATGAAACGAATTTGGAGATATCAGGGGTGTTGCCACTCTTTGACGACACAGAGAAAAATGTCACCGAGCAACAGGGCAGGTAAACAGGCTCCCTGGATACAAGGGCACGTAAACAAAAAAGTTTACCGGCAGGATTCTCTTGTGTGTTTGAGGAAATACAGCTCTGATATCAGCGTTGCTGGGAGATTTGGTGGACATTTGTCAAAAAATAAATAAATAAAGCAAAAGCACTACTGGTATCTTGCAACATAGATTTTCACACAGCTGCCTTTTAGTAGCCTACAACCTGACACTATTGTACTGCTTGTTTTTAGTCTTTATCAAATGTAGACAGAGCTACCACGATAATAAAATATACTACAAGTAAAAGTTCGAGTTTTTACCAGTGGCGGAGGAAGTATTCAGATTCTATACTAAAGTAAAAGTACTAATACCACACTGTGAAAATATTCCACCACAAAAAAAGTGACATAAGTATCAGAAGTGCTCATTATGCAGAAAAATGGCCCCTCAGTGTTTTACCATTATGATGTTTTTTGATTAACATTACTGCTGCATTCATGTTGCATTTTACTGCTGTAGTTGTTCAAGGTTGAGCTAATTGTACCTACTTTATATACTGCTGGGTAGTTTAATCTATGGAAATATTCTATGAGTTCCTCATATATTTGTAGTGTTGCTGTCACGTGAGAACCATGTAGAGTCATGCAATGGTTAGGAAAATTCTCTCAACCAAGATAATCAGGAAGAATTTCAATTCATACATGGTTTTCAGTGGACAGAAAGGGTGTGGAAAATTGTAATTTGAAAAGTAACTAGTAACTAAAGGTATAAGGTGAATCTAGTGGAATAAAACGTACAATATTTGCCTGAAGCTGCATAAAGTGGAAATACCGCATAAATGAAAGTACCTCAAATTTATACTTGAGTACTTGACTATATGTACTCACAGTTCCATTATTAGGTATGTTATGTTAGGTAAGCAGCAATTAAAGGTTGCAGCTGCTTGATACACATTCCCATAGTTTAATCTATAAAAATGTGTCATATTGTTTTATTAATGTATCATATTGTGAAATTTTAATCCAAAAACACATCTTGTTGTAAGTAGTAAAAACAGTTCCCTCTGAAATTTAACTGAGTAAAAGTATAAAGTAGCAGTAGTTCCCTGAATATGTACTGTATGGTACTTGAATACATCTTTTTTCCACCACTGAAGGTAGACATGTTGTAGGTTAGGGCAAGCTATTATAACTTGCCTGTGCAATGATTTCATCCATGTAGCTCAGATATGTGATAATCATCACAGTAAGGTTCAGCTCAAGGACAAGAGAGATGTTGTGCAATGTTTGAAAGAAAAAACTCAAAATGCTAGCATGCACCAGCCAAGAACAGTCCTTCCTTCCTGCCTCAAGACCAGCACAGACTGTCTGTCTGATTACAGAAACACACTCATCCCCACTGTGCAGGGGACGCTGTGCCCCACCAGCATATTATCACACTGTCTGAGAACTGAATCATCCTTGCGCGTGTGTGTGTGTTAGAGAGAGAGAGAGAGAGAGAGATAGAGGGAAACAAAAAAGAAACATCTCTCAGAGACTCCACGAGCAAGACAAAGGTGCCTGTCTTTGCCCAGTCCCAACAGCCCCCTATCTCTCTTTATCTGTCTCCAATCTCTTTCTTTCTCTCTGAGAGATGCTGACTCAGTGGAACAAAGTGAAAGGAGTTGGGTAAACTCCCTCCTCTCCTTGAAACACAACCCTTTGTTTGAGTCAAACGCTGCGCTTTTGAATTAGCTCGCTTGTTTTGACGCTTATCATGCTGGCAGGAGCACATTAGAGTGGATCTGTGTGTGTACGAGATTTCAGTGCAGAGCGGAAGCTAATGTGCGTCGATGTTTGTCACTCTGGCTGCTTGAGAGTCAAGTTCTTGGCTGTGCTTGTCAGCAGGTCTGGCTGTCGACAGAGCTCGGATCATGCAGAACACTCCGACCTCGTTTGCCTGAATTAGACCTTGTAGTTGAGCTGACAGTCTGATATGTCTTCTGGCAAACTCTCACCACATGTAATATTGATCTTGACATGGTCTATGTTTTTTGGCTAGAGACCTCCTTTCAGTACACCATTTGTTTTAATCCACAGTAGCTAGTACAGTATGTCCCCTCATTCTATCCGCGCTAATATGATAGATCATAATGTGATTAAGTAAAAGAATTGCGTTAATGCACAAATTTATCATCATGGAGCCCTAAAAGCCAAATGCTTTTCACTGTGTGCTGCATGGTGCAGTAGGATGCACATGGGCAAGCCTGTGATGGAGGATGCAAGAGCAACCCTCATGTGATAATGCATCACACATACTTCTGGAAAGAGTTTATTGACAAGGGAGGAAGGCCGTGTGGGCGGGTCGTAAACATTTCACGTTGGATATCAGATCTGGTGAAACACAGGCAGCCTGTGTGTGTGAGTGTGTGTATCAGTCTACGAGTTTTGTGTACGTGTGTCCATGTGCGAGCAATAATGTGTGAGTTGTTGTGTGAGTCTGAGAGTGTGTGGGACATGTGTGGGCGTGTGTGTGTGTGTGGGTGGGTGAGCAGCATTCCTATCCATCAAAGTCACCAGTGGGCCGCCCTCTGCCTCGGGAGAAAAATGAACCGTGCCCGACGCGCTCAGCCTGCCCCTGTTGTTCTCCTGCTACCATTTCCTCCTGATTCACCCTGATGAGTGGCTGTGAGTGGGACTGACACACCTCGCCAGCCATCGCCGCACTACGCTCACAAGTGCTGCCACAGGAAGATGACACATGAGGATGCCTGCATACCTTGCATGCAGATACAAACTGAATTAATTCTTGTAAAAGTGATCATACAAGGAGTGTCTCTTTCTGACAGATGCGAGGGTGGCTCTGAAACAATTCCTCATAAACAGCAAAAGTGTGTAATGAAGAATCACCTGTCTGATGTCAGCTACATCATCGTTTCATGGTGTAAAACCCATGCCTATCTTATTAACTAAAAAACTGAGATTATTTAACCATACATACATATTTGATGTATGATCATGGAGAAAAATGTTTTGGTTGCTTGGTGTGTGTTTGAGCGATTTTTGTCCCAAAGAAATGATGCAAGTATTCAAGTGTCCATTCTTCTTGGGGTGTTGGTATTGATTTGGACCTGCTCCGATCCCGGGCCTTTACTCTCGGTTTCGACTAAATAAGGCCCAGCTCTTGATGTGTCTCTAATTTGATTCACGTGTTATCTTTGAGATGGTATTGACTACAGCCTAAGTGCTTGTTACTGTGGATAAAGTTTCTGATGTATGTTCAGACATTTGAACGGTCTGTACAGGCAGACTGGTGAATGAGATTGAACTGTGATCATAGAGTCCTCAGAGACATTAAACTAGATTCAGATATATAGGGAACATATTACTGGTAGCGAGCAATAAGAGGACACTAGAAGTGACAGAATTGTGGGTGTGTGTGTGAGAGCGTATGTATGATAGGGAGGACATAGAAGTCAATACAGACTAATAAATTTAAAGGAGAATTTAGAATTTGACGCTTTTCTTAAGACAAGAAGAAATAAAGATAAAATATATGACTAGGAAGGCACTCAGATAGTGCAGACCTCTGCCAAGGTGTTTTGTTCCTACACTGATGTCTGAGGTGGCTGTTATGTTTTGTTTTATGTTTAGTCATGGCACACCATTCACTGTGATTATGGACTCCTGCACTTACTCAGTTCATTTTGCCACAGACACCAGGGTTACAGCTTACTTATCTCGCAATGGTAATGAAAGTTACAAATAATGTGTGTGTTCACCCCATGATTCGGATCCATTCCCAAATATAATGGGGTCTTCCTTGGTCCATGCTACAAATTTCCACCAAGTCCTCCTGGTAACTATGATATTGTGATCCATAATCCAGTAAATTTAACCTTTCTTATTTGATTCCAGTCATTTGTATTTCAAAATGTCCCTTTTCTAGCCTGTTCTTATTTCACAAGGCTAGTTTTCCAAATGACAGTTCTATTTCATAATGCCACTTTTCATCACAAAGTCTTTGTCAATCTGCAAACAGGGCAGAGACTGTTGATTTCGTCTGAATGATACAGATCCTCCTAGACTACACGTCACTCGTATGCTATGATCACACGTGCGGACACAATATACAAGTGCTGACACATCAAATGTATCATGTAGTACAGGTTTCTGTCTGAGGAATTCATAGCCATCTATCAGTTACTGCAATGAATTTAATGTATTAAACTGGAAGTCACAGGCGAGGTCTGCCCGTGTGTGTCAGTATGCAAATGTGTGCAATGTGAAAATTGCATAGAGAATATAATCACTGAACGGATTCAAGCACAAATACAAGTCAGAAATTATGTAACCTTGAATTTGGTGTATGTCTAAAATGCTGTTTTGTGCTGAGAAAATACATAGTGAGCAGGAATTTCACTTAAAACATGTGGCCTGTGGTAGAGGATTGGTCAATTTTGCTACAGATGAGAATTAGTGCTTAGGGATTTCTTTACAACAGATACCTCCATATCTTGAAGAAATCTGATCATAGTAGTGGCAAATGCAGAGTGGGATCAGTGTTAAAATTTTGGTATGGAGTTCAAAAGGACCCAGTGAAGATACAAAGATACAGTGTAGGGTGGAAAAAAGAGTCATCTGGGAGCAGAGGGGTGAGGAGTTGAGTGGGAGTGGGAAGGATTTCAGTGTGGACAAGGCCTCTGATCCCACACCTGCAGAAGGAGCCCTGTTTGAAGTGCTGCTCGCTCGCCCTCCCAGCTCACAGCACAGATGATTGATGACACATCTCAAGCTCTCCGGCTTTACACACTAAAGCAGACAGCGTGCCAGAGAGAGTGTCAGAGCCCCGGCTTGAGAAGAGAAAGAGAGAGAAAATGTGCAAAACGTGCAATGGCAGCGGACAAGAAAAGAAAGTGTCACATCAGATTCTGATTTAGTCACAGTCACAGCTTACTTCTGAACATCCAAGCCACGGACATTTCAGCCAGACCCCCATTTTCAGTACGGCGAGTCACGATGTTCCCCTGACTTTTGTCCTGAAAACTTTTTATTGAAACTTTTTGAGAAGCAAATACTTCATCTTACAGATCCCATATGTAGTGGTTAATGACTGATAACAGAATCACAACATCAACTTGGGTACATACTGTAAAGTTTACACTTTCCAGTTGCTGAGTGAGTGATGACTAAACCCAACAACCTCTGTAGATTGCCCAGAGGCACACTGGATACAGTGCAAGAATTTCACAATCAAGCCTGCTGTATTCATTCTGTACAGATGGTTTGTTCTTCATATGGTTGAGTTAATGTCAGTGTATGCGCACAGCGATGAGTAACATTATGTACTGTTTTGTTTCTATATAACATTTAGAACATGTTAGTCACTCCAATCCTTAGTCAACACATTCTAGCACAACGCATACAGCTGATGAGACATACTTTGTGTGGAATCAGAAAGAAATTCACATACTTAGGCACGTGAATGTTTTGATGCTGTGTTGATCAATGTGATTCTATTGACTTAATCACCTACATTATGTAATAATTACATGAGGAGACAATTTGCTTAGTTAAAGAGTGGAAGCAGCGGGAAACAGCTTGCATATATTATAATAAATTATATTATACATTCAACAAACATACAAAAACTACAGCGTAAAATCAACAAGTGTGTGATTTTACCGTGGGACTATGCCTTGGCTGGGTGCAGTGACTTCCTGGTGTCGTTAAGTGTTAAGAACTATATTTTGGAGAGACCCCACCTAGCTGTTTTTCCCTGTTTCCAGTATGTATGCTAAACTAAGCCTAAGTCCCCTGGCTCTAGCTTCATATTTAGCATACACAGGCATGAGAACAATATCGATCTGTACTCTTGGCAAGAAAGTGACAAAGTGTATTCCCCAAAATATCAAACTGTTCCTTAAAGCAATATTCAGAATTTGGCAACAATCACTGTCTTGTAGTAGCAGAGTAATGTGAATCAGCACACCACTGTGATCTGAGCCTCCACACGGATCCTGTGAGAATACGATGTACAGTTATGGCTTAGCCTATCACGTTTGTAACAGGATACTTCACACCCAGTTCCATATTCTGTCCATGTGCGGGAAATCATTTGTCCTGTTCACAGTCTCTCTTGTGTCGTGACGCTGCACGACTCATAACATGCTAGTGGTGTTGCACTGTACTCCTATACCCCAGATCCAGGCCTGTCAACCACTTACTGCACAGTCTAATCCAAATGGTGTAAATTTGACACCCCCACAAAGTGGACCTGATAATTGCTGCCTTTTACAGAGCCGGTCTGCTCACACTAAAAGGCCCACAATAGGACTCAGCCTGGAACTGGGCTGAATGTGCTAAATAAGCTAATGAAATCCACCCACAGGACACAAGCCGGGCACGATAAGAACCTTTATAGCTGTGAAACTCGGCCAAGCTGGGAGGGTGTTAACTCTATCTGTTTGTTTATTTGTCTGTTTGACAGCCCACGGCGTAGCGCCAGAGGGACTGGTGGTCCGACAAAGGTTAGGTGTCAGCGTGGAGTGTATAAAATAGAACAGAGCAGAACGAGTGTGAGAGAGAGAGAGAGAGAGAGAGAGTGGAGAAAATAGGAGTGAGAGAGAGAGTGGAGAAGAGAGAGACTCAGGGCAGGAAGTGTGGGTGGCTGGGTAGGTGGTTTTGGCAATGCAGAATGGACTTCTTGCGTATTACTTCTGGTAAAACAAAGATATGAGTTTTGCAACAGCTCTGCCCATTCACTCAGTAGTATCAGTTGTAAAAATTTTGCTCTTTGAGGTCAGTGTTTGTAGAGGGGACACCAAATCAGTTTAAGAGCAACATGTTATGATGTGCACCAGCACTCCCAGCACTTTTACACTGAAAGAAAACAGATAGGAGATAATAGCAGTGAATGTGTGTGTGTGTGT
>NW_023339674.1:18678539-18685004 GCF_004916995.1 Morone saxatilis | reverse complement strand
TGTGTGTGTGTGTGTACAGTACACAGTGATGAATACCAGATGCAGGCATTTCCTTTGTTGGTGCAAGCAAGTTCAGAACTTGCCAAATCGCCCTGCTCTCCTCCCACACGGTTGAATACTTCCACACACACCCACGCACACTCCAGAATCCCTGCCCACTAATCCTCCTCCATCCTAGGCTTAGGGGTGGCCGGAGCTGCAGGCTAATTCAATCTTGGCTGGTGCTCCTCTGTTTTATATCTCTCCTGTTGTCTTACTGTTCTCCACCCTTGGTCTTTGCACTCACAATCTCGCTTAATTAGTTTTTTTTTTCTATTCCTCCATCTGCTTTTACCCCCCACTTCTCGTCTCAAGCGAAGGCTTATTCTTTTTCGTTCTGTTCTGGCTTTCTTTTACTTTCTCTCCTGCTGTTTTTCTTTGCAGCAACGATCTGCTCTCTCCAGCAGGTCTTTGCTCTGCAGTTGACATGCAGTAATCTAATCACTGATAGCGAAGGTCATTATGGGTCACATGATCGGGCTGGCAGGTCGTACAGAGAGTTGATCTCATCTGTGACGTCAGCCCAGAGGAGTGCGCAGCGGCCTTCTCCCTATCACATTCTTAAAATAGCCCTCTGTCCCCACTGACGACGTCATCCATTCCCGTCTCCCTCTGGCTCTGCCGCCCCCTTCCCTCTCTTGCTATCTCACTCTTTCTCTCCCTCCCCTTCTTCCCCACTCGCCCCCTTTGCTCTCTTTTTTCCACTCCCTCCTCCTCCTCTAACTTTCCTGGCTTTAATACCCCCCGCCTCCCTTTTTCTTCCTCTTTGCCATCTCTCTGTTTGTGCTTCTTGATAACAGCAGTAATTCCATAAAAGAGAGTTCATTGTACTTTAGGCTGATTGCTCTCTAGCAGACGTGCTATCTTTAACTGTAGGCCTGAAATTTTAAATATACTTTGTAACCGTTTCAATCAGGGAAACCTCCATTCAGGGTTTCTCTTAAAAATTATAACAGTAACATGCAAATGAATGTGGCCGCTTCTTTCGCCAGCACTTTCGGGCATTGAACTCAAGCACTGAAACGAAGTGCATTTGGATAGTGAAAACAGAAAGCCACCAATTATGTGTAGTTAAATATTTACTGTGTATGGGTGGAATACCGTGAAGCAAAAGTGAGTCACACAGAGAAGGCTGCACTGACCCTCTGTATCTATATAACTAATGATCAAAGGCGAGGCTTCAATTTAACCCTGTCTACAAGCAAAGTATCGTTTGTTCTGCTGTGACAGCTCCGCCGCCCACACTCTGGATATCCTGTTGCTCTCAAACATGACTCAGAAACTGTCATTATCATATATATAAAACCAGAAAATGATCCCCCAAAACGGACAGACATCTAAATTCCAGGTTTCAGCATTATAAACAATGACTTTTAACCACATGACTGTCATGATTACATATGGATGAAACTACTGTTCATGTGTTTTTTTCTTCTATAAAACAGCAAAATAATTTATGATGATTCATTCAAAATGCCATTAACCTGATAAAAGAGGAAACGAAATACTTGCTGCTCTAACACACAAATTTCACATATAACTGACCTTCACATTTGTGGTTTGGAGTGAAATGTCTCAACAACTATTGGATGAATTGCTATGAAATTTGGTACAGAAATGTTATGTCTACCTCAGGTTGAATTGTAATAACTTTGTTGATCCCTTAACTTTTCTTTATCAAAAAGTTAAGGGATGTGAGTTCATGACTAAATACCTGCAAAACTAATGACATTCCCATCAGCCTATAGCAAATGGTAGCATGAAAAAAACACTAAACTAAGACATGGAAAATATTACACCTGCTGAGCATCAACATGTTTACATTGTCACTGAGAGCAGGGTAGCATGCTGACATTAGCATTTAGCTCCAAGCACTGCTGTGCCTTCCCTCACAGAGCCGCTAGCACGGCTGTACATTCTTTTGTTCAAATGTAACCCTAGTTGTTTATTTAACCACGTGTAATAACTACATAACGGTGTAATAAAATAAGTATACAAATATTAGGCTTATCGAAATTAATCACATTGATAGCACTAAAAGCAACAATTTGCCAAAGGAGGATTACCTTGACAAAGAGACACTAAATGATTGTCACTCCTTTATTTGCTTTATTCACACTTCCTTCTGTATTGGATGTCTGACACTATGGCATGTCAGGGACTATTTAAAAATAGCTGTTCAGAACCGAAATAGTCACAACAACAGACAGAACTCATCAGCTCATATTGAACTGACTCCAATTATTTGTCATCCCGGTCCTCTCTCTCACCATAACGCTTGTCTTAACCTTCATCAACATGTCTCAACTGTTGAAGTATAAACCAGATGATAACTAACCTCAACTCGCTCGCTTCAGCAGAATTTGGCCTTGTCTATGTTTAGTCATGTCTATTCTTTCTGTTTGATGTTACTTGATACAGCCAGTCAGCCAACTATGAGTTCACAGTTAATTAGTCAGTTGTGTCTATTTATACTGTACCAGCTGACGTGTCTGAACTGCTTGTTAAGGATGTGTTTATTGAGCATTCACCAGTGTTTGTTACAGAAAAGCAAGAATGTGGATTTTTTTTACATAATCAGACACATTTCTTGGTGGGCTGGCTGTGAGGTGCCAAGTTCAGCAGCAGTTTAAAGGGTAATTTGAGACTACAAACGGGGGTGGAGGCAGTAATTCGCTGGTACACAGTGTGTCATCATAAAGTAAAATGTTTTGTCAGGCAATGTCATCGACAGATCAGGTTAATTTAGTCTCTGATCTTTGTGGATGGAAACATCTATCACGTTCACTTCCTGTACAGTATTGTGAGATTGTTCAGCTTAAACTGTACGTGCTAATAATAGTTGGAAACAATATTAATAAATTAAGTTTCAGTCCAGATATGATGAAGGCAATCAGCATTATCATAGCTCATTGAAAAGGACCTTTATGATCTCTGTCAAGATAATGACTCAGATCATTTACATTCCTCAGTTTGACTCTTTGCCACTGGCAATACAAACACATTAAGTGGCTTGCTTCCCTCCAACCCCCTGACACGTTTATTGCTAATGGTCACGATGATGTCAGCGACAATCAATATGATTGTTGACCTTTGAATTGTTAGAAGGCTGTATATTAATTAACTAGATTGTTAGTTATGTAGTGTTACAACATACTGAGTGTTTGTGCTAAGCTAAGCTAACAGCCTTCTCGCTCTAGCTACATATTTACTGTACAAACATTAGAGTGGTATCAGTATTCTCATTTAACTTTTAAGCCAGAAAGCAAATATGCATATTTCCCAAAATGTGCAACAATTCCTTTAACATATTGACAAATGTGTGACATTAAATGGATTCTGTATGTAGAGGTGCTTCCACACTGGAATCCATCTATCTGACCTTTTCAGAGCCGTTCAAAAAGTACTTTGGCTTTCTATTTGGAGTCATGGAACAACCCCACCTCCCAAGCCTCCACGTGTGGAATCAGTCAGTTGCATTCAGAGGATGTGTGACCTAGGCTGAACTCACAGCACGCATGCAATAAGAGCTGTTTGCTACATGGACTGCATGTTACAACACAGTAGTCAAAAGCAGTGTTGGTGAATTAGGGTAAAGTTGAGTTTTTTTTATCTTCTGGAGTGTAAATGACCCTGTGTGTAACGCTATACTGTGAATATTTGGTTTACAGTCAATACCAGAGCGGTGCTATCCCAGATGCTATAAGATATGGAAATCCAAGGTGGAAGAGATGGAGGGATCATTGGGTAAAAACAATGTAGGGAGTTGGAGCAGAAAGAAGACTCCAGCAAGGGAATCTACATGGGCATTTCCTCATGAGCAGTATGCAGCATATTATCTCCATATATTTTATACAAAATTACACTTGTCACCTACTGTTGAAAAGGAAATTATAGAGCTTTTAGGAGATAAAATAGGTCCATTATGACAACTGACAGTATTCATTCATTTTCTTAACAGGAGCCGGGCAAGCATACCAGTTATCTCACATACATCATATAAGTTTGTACTCCACCATCACTTGTTGACCATTATGAGGTTTTTTGTTGGTCCCTATCATTAAAAAAAGATAGAATGATTGAATGATTATTCATTTTAGCACTAAATTGTATAGACAACATGTCTTATCTGTTTTATTATTATTATTTATCTTTATTGTTGGGGATTTTATGTCATTTTATATCTGTATTATTAATTAACTGATTTTATTTGCCTCAGTCCTGAAATGTTTTTGTCCAGTTTCACCCATGTAACACACTAACTTTGTTTTATTATTATTATTATTATTATTAGATGCTGTTGAGGGACACCAACATAAGACCTCAGCCCTGGAATCCAGGCTCTGTCCGTCAGAGCTGGTCCGTGCGTGTTAAGGGTGCTATTTCTGCCTGCTTTAGGTGTCCTAGGTGGAAACTAGCCTGTTGGCATATTTTCCTACAGTGCCTCAGCGAAGAGGCTTGTGACTATGAATCCACAATGCGTCGTCAGTCACTCTGGGGACAGAAGCGAGCGTCACCCAGCACAGAGGGATTAGCTGGACTGGTGAAGGTTAAATGGAAGCACATTTACACTAGCCATCTCGCAAAATGTCCCACGTGTCATTTGATTTATGTGCTTTGGTTTCTTGTTGTTTCTATTGGAAAGTTTAGTGTGTCAAACAACTTTTTGAGGAGTTCTGGCATAAATGTGAATATGTATAAGACCAGCTTGACATGACGAGATGGTTTCAGTGTTGTCTTTTGCTTCCCAATTTTTTTGCTTTGATTGACACTAAATATAATACCATGAGAAGAAATCCCAAATTGCTCACATGTAGTTTGACAAAAATGTGTTGGCTTTTGGTTACTGAGATGGATTTCCTAGAATGGACATTTCTGAAAAAAGTTGTTTTTCATACTGTATGTAAATCAATGGTGGCGAGTTTCACATTGCGCAACCAACGATGTATATGTGTTCAACTTACCAATTCATTTGTGAATGACTCAACAGAGGACCCTTCTTTACAAATGCAGTGTTTGACACAAGCTGCTAACTATAGTGTCATCACTGTGCTGTGCATGAATGACCTACCTTTTGCTTAAGTAACAACAATGGATGCAATTATTTTGTCATTAAATGTGCTTTCAGGAAAAGTGACATCATTGCTGAGATTTGTAGAAATACTGTGTCAGTTGGAAAGTTTCAAAACAGCACAGGTGTCAGAACAGATACGATGACACAAATGTTTCAACACTGCTCAAGAGGAAGGAAAGGCAACCCGGAGGTGCTCCTATGGTGTTATTTACACTCGGTTCCTCTTTTGGCATGTTGTGGTTGGGCATGTATGCACGCATACACACATTATCACCCACAGAGGCATATAACAAGACCCTCACCTGTGCTAACCATGCAATTAAAAGAGCAACAAATAACTGACTGCACTTTCATGATGAACATGTGCGTTCATGTGCTCTCGTGTGTGCATGCGTCCTCACGTGCCCAGGCATATCCAGGAGGTGTTTTGGAAACACGGGGCAGAGCAGCTCAACCCAGCTAAAGACAGTCTACAGGAAAATGTGTGCGAAAAAGAGCCTCAGGAGGCAGAAAAACACACCCTGGGCCTGATGGACAGATCACATGGGACTGAGTGATCTGAACACAGGAGAAGAGAGGGAGAGGAAAGAGTGCATGATCTGTAGGGCAGGAAAATTGTGATCATCCAAGAGATGACTAACCCCCGCAAAAGGACAGTAGGGCAATCAGACGTCATCTGGACTGAGGGATCAGCGTTTGGTCCCTTGTTTGGGAAGAGTCAAGTATCTGTGCCAGGATTAATGGCATTCAGCTGGTGCTACTGTTAGCTTTAGTTCACAGCTGTCAGCTGAGGTGGCCCCCCCTGCAGGGACTGTGGGGTGTATCGTGAGTCTAACATGAACTGTTACACAGGTGGCATGTGTACCACCTGACTGCCATGGTGATCAATCACTAGGCGATGATTAGGTTTCCAGATCATGTACAGAAGTGTTTCCCAACCTTTTCCGTCTCCCCAATACCCCTTCATTGACACCGCCATTTATTTCAACCATTTATCCGTTTATTACTTTAAGCTATTTTACCATTTGTCAGTTACTGTCTATCATTTACTTTAAGATAATTATTAAATGTTTATCCATTACTTTAAGCTGACTATTTCAATGATTCATCCATTATTTTAAGCCATTTACCATTCATCCACTACTGTTAGCTGATTATTTCAACTGTTTATGCATTAACTTTTAGCAAACTGTTTATCCATCACTTTAAGCTGTATTTTAAACGGTTTAAACCATAAACTTCTAGCAAACTATTTTAACTGTTTAGCCATCACTTTTTCAACTTCCTGGCTTGCTAGCTAAGTTTCATGCACTCTTAAGAGTAGTGTTCATGTAGCTGACCAAATTTAGGTA
>NW_023339674.1:18675830-18678439 GCF_004916995.1 Morone saxatilis | reverse complement strand
GTGTGTGTTTTGGCGGGTGGGTGGGTGTTTGTGTGGAATGGAAGGCTGTAAGAATGGAGCGATGGATGACACAAACAGGGCAGAGTGGTGGGAGGCTGGTGTCAGGGCCCTACTCCTACTACCAGGCTGGATGCAGTATCTGACAGCTGACTGAGAGTCTGCAGGCCCCCTCTTTACACAGACCCACCAAAAGGTCAGCACTTCAATCAGCTCTGCTCTCTGGATGCCTCTCTTTCTCTTTTACCGCTGCAGAGTCTCCATTCGCCCCCTTGATGCACACTTAGCCGTGCTTGACCACATCTCGCAGGTGGAAATGTAGTTTTCACACGCAAGAATGCAGCACCAAATTTGTGTCTATGCATCTGTACCATGTGACACTGACAGTATATTAAACTTCTGAGGCAGATGATTATGCACACTGGATGATATGTGTTATTTTGATGCACTTTGGTGTGTGGAAAACTGCCAACCCCAGTCATAGATGACTCATTGCTCTAAGCGTTTAAATTTTCCGGACCTTTAATTTCCTCTCAGGTCTCTAATTTGACTTTACACATCAGGCACTCTCAATATCCTGTAGCCTACCACGGGAAAATGTTTTCTCCCCAAATGATCAAAAACTTCAATTAAAATATTATTTAACATGACCAGACTAGGCAGATACAACGCAGGCACACAAAAAACAGGACAAACAAAACAAGCAAACAAATGTTTCGGCCCACTGTGAGAATTCTTTCCTCTGCCCAATTCGAAACTTATCATTACTTCCTGTAACAGAGTAATGTGATCTCATATCTTTTGTTCAAGCCGAAGGTATGTGGAGTCACAGCACCTGTTTAGAAAATCAGATTACTCTTTCATAATGTGTCATCTGTCACTCCCCCGTTTAATGCGTAACTCCCTCATTATTCACCTATTACGCTGTTTTATTTTTTCATAACCGTGCCTGATAAATTACCAGGTCTCCCAGTGCTGTCAGCTGCATGAATTATCATTAACACGAGGAGTGAAATGTCAATGATGGTGCATGTGAAGTGTGTCCCTTGATTTCATGAGGCTAATAAGAGCATTGATATAAAAGAGATGAAGAGGATTTGGGTTTTAGTATCCACTAAGAGACTCTCATCTGTGTTTCAAGTCTCATGAGGTTAAAGTGACTCCATATCCCGATCCATACAGCCGGTGACTAAGCCAGTGTCAAGACACTCTGAAGGCACGACGTTCATACAGCATACAGGAAAATGTCTCACAGCCAGTGTGTGTCATGTTGGAGCCACTGCCAGTACATAAAGAAAATTATGTGCCTTGCTTCTTTCCATTGGCTTTATGATTCATTTTATTGCCCACTACTTGACTGTGAGATTTTACCATGACGGAGACAGATGCCTGGGTCCAAATCCAACTTTTACGAAGGGGAAAGTTCAAAACTGTTTCCATTAGGCTACTTCATTTTTTACTTTATTTTGTTATATTTTGTAACAATTTTGTGGGCCTTCACTTTGGAACTGCCATTTTAATGATCCAGTAATCTTTTTTTTTTTAACTAATAAACACGTTGCTCACACAATATGGTGCTTTGAGCGAGGTGCTATCAGCATGCTAACATGCTCACAATGACAGCATTAACATGATGAGCAGGTAAACCAGGTTCACCACCTTAGTTCAGCGCAGTTGCATGCTACCATTTCAGTGTAGTCCCAGCCCCCGTTTTTATCACTAACAACCTAAAAGCCACAGATATTAATTTCAGAGGCATGAAAAAAAGCAAATTCTCCCACTCTTTGTTTGATAGTTGGCTTTAACAGTGAATCGAATATCCTAATTGTTGATTTATTTTGTGCTGATTGATGAACTCCACCCTTCGCTACATTATCGAGCTAACTTTTAAGCTTCAAATAGTTTTTCGCTATCTGTGGCACCAAGGACATTCACAGGTGTGGCCTCTTTTAAAGCCTAAATCTCACCAAAGAATACACCGCTTGACTATCATTTTCGAACATCCTAAATATGATGATTCACATGGGCTGGCCTCCTTTATTCCTGCTATGGTCGTCTCAGTAAATATAGCCCCGTGAGCTCTCACAAAGCTGGGAGCTGCGCTGTGTTAGAGTACCACTCAGAGATGACACCATGGATTGTCACAGCGTGCATCATGTTATTCTCTCCCCAGTGCAGACGGTGCAATCTTTTAATTACAGCACATGGCCATCCATGGGAGATAGACAGTGACTTATTATCACATGCCTCATCAGCCCGGAAACACCACAGAGTGGCTCTTCAGTAAGGGCTCTCGCTGGATGCTCATGGTCCTTTATCAATGCACAGCACTTCACCGCTTCTCTATCAATGTACAGCACTTAACCGCTTCTATATCAATGTACAGCACTTAACCGCTTCTATATCAATGTACAGCACTTCAGCACTCGGGTCAGACGGTTTGTTTAGGAGACATTTACTTCATTAGTCTGAGACAACTTTGCAGTTTTTAATGCAGAACACTGAAAAGAAGATTTCAGTGATTTCAACTATGAATCATTCTTTGTCATGATATCTTGTTGTACCTCCACTTTTGTACTCTCTTTTGAACTACATTGCCCTATGCTGCTGTG
>NW_023339674.1:18638322-18675818 GCF_004916995.1 Morone saxatilis | reverse complement strand
TAAAGGAACATCTTATCTTATTAGAAATTCACACAATCCCAGTTGAAGTGCATCCAAAAACTTGACATGCTAAAGACCTAAAAGACTGGTTCCTCGACTTCTTTTCCAGAAAAGTTGGAACGTCCTGCACTGTTTGTTACACGACTACACACAAACTGAAAGAACAGAACGTGCACATGGAAAGCACATGGTCATTTTGTGCTTTGCTTTTTGACGAGAGTTGCGTTAAAACGTGAAGCAGGGAAAAAAAACAGAGGAATAGAGCCTGGTTTCAACATCCCCTATCATAGATCAGGATTAAAGAAGTGGTGCTTTTTGACACAGCCGTTTCATCTTGTCTGTCTGAAGTGTTACTCGAGGGCCCCGAGGCTGACGGATGAGTGAGTATGAGTGTGTATTGTTTATGAGGGAGTGTGTGTGTGTGTGTGTGTGTGTGTGCAGCTTGGAGGTTTTGATGAAAGAGACAGACGGATTGGGAAGGAGAACAGAGAGCAGGATGTGAGAGGTGTTGAGAACCTGTTTTTTTTTTATTAATGGATACCGACCTGAGTCACAGACTGCAAGTCTACTCAGCATGTGCGTAATCAGCGGAAAAAGATTTTCAACACCTTTGATATGTTCTTTGTCTTCAGTTGGAGAACTCTTCCTGTTCTGAAGTGAGAAGTCAGACCTTAATGCAGAGAATGCTGCTTTAGCACAGCCATAAGAAGATTTCTGTGTGAGCACTGGTACTTCCAGTATATCTACACTTGTAACATGTCCTCAAGAGTTTTGACATTCAAAATAAACCGGTTGTGGATTCAGCTCAGAAGGCCTCAAATCAGCACGTGAATGAGGTCAGCACCTCCCAGAGTGAGTCTGAGCTGAAACCTGTGGTTATGAAACAAGTGAAAAGCCCAGTTTTCCACAGGATGGGCAATGAAGGACTTTTCCTGGCCGTGTCACAGAAGCCTGAGGTCATCGCTCATAACAAACAAGAACTGCCAACACATTTAAATCAAGACGGCAGTTACTTAAGATTCCAATTAATTCAAACCCACAAGTGGGACTGCAACAGTAAGAGTGACTAAGCCTTCATCAGATACAAGAACTGACACACAGCAATAGCATTCAAAAAGAGGATCCTGTGTATATAAGGGGTTATGACATCAAGCAGTGGTTATATGGCAAATGCAATGACTGTTTTCCCTGTAACTGTGGTTTGACAAGAATAAAAAAAATCAGATTATTTAAAATGCTCTTGTACAAAATACAGCTATCTGCTGCCGCCAAGTGGCAGAAACACTCACTGCATCGCTAACAAGCTGGCAGAGAAGCATAGCTGACTTTTCCACACAGCAGGTCTGCTTAATGAGAAAAGCATTTCCTACAGACAGTGTGTGAGACTTCTGAAAGTCATGCTGATTAGCTTTTAGTGGAACACTGGTCTGTTCTGTGTAGAAAAGGAAATATATACAGATCTGATTGTCATTAAGTAGCAGGAGAGGAGCATGTTTAAAGAAAACCAAATGGACCACCATGTAATTCCAAATAAATTTATTTTGTAATTTTATCCACTGTACAAAGCAAGCATGGAATCTTCTGGACACTGACGTGACTGAGCTGGAAAAACAGATGGACCATTGATTTCCATCAAAGAAACAGAAACGATTACCTAGAGAGGGTGAAAAAAAATACAGTGACTCAGTTTGAAGAATACAATACGTAATACAATGAAAGAGAGGCAATATTTCCTTTTTAAATTATATTAAGAGCAGTAAATAGTCCTGCATCGTCATCCTGTTGGATTCAACTAATTAACCGGACACCTCTCTAATGGTCAGATGATGGTGGCTGAGATGTCGTACCAGGGCTCTCTACTCCAGAGCCTTCACGATGGCTTCGTTGGCCTCTATGCTGATCTGAACTTCTGCCCTCAATGCCTCGTCAGATGTACCGGCCAAATCAGACTGGGCCTTCTCCAGGTTGGCCTTGGCAGCCTAAAAATAGAATGTGTGACAATGAGAAACGGAAAAAGCAAATGATACACTCCCAATTCAGATATTGTTTCTTAAACACATTCTCATCATCCGTTACCTATTTTACTAGCAGGAAAATCGTAGTACCAAGACTTGTCCTAAAAACCTTTAGAGGTTAACTGATGTAAGTAAGTCTGAATAGCAAGGCTGAGTAACGAGTCAAACTAAGGGGAGTAAGACGAGCAGAGAAAATCCCCACTGCCTCTTTGCTCTGAAAGCTCCATTTGTCACAGTAGTGATTAGAAACGAGAAATGCCAAACATAGCTGGAAGTTAAAGGTCTCCCAGTAGGGATTTGACACATCTGCTATAACTCAACAGTGAGTGACCTTTCCCTCCTTATTAACAGTGTGGGCCCATGTGCATTTTCACTGCAGAGTGGAGGACAACGAGGAAAAAATAACTCATTTACTGCTATGAAGTCAACTTGACAGTGACACTGGCACTACCCAAGGTCAAACACAAACACCTCCGCGGGGCGAGCGCGTAATAACACAGCCTAGCATTAACAAGACTGACATTTAAACAAGGACTCAACATTCAAGTCCTAATGCAACACTGATCAGATGGGTAATCATCAGCTGGGAGGTGCTCATCAGCACAGAGGATCAAAATGGAGGGAGGGAAGAAAAAAAAAATCAAGTTCAAAGAATAGTCTCCGCTGTCAAAGATCATGTCCCTGCTGGGTCACAAACCAGGGTGAACAATCAGTAATTACGCACGCCTCAACCAACTGGATATGGACACTCATCACAGAAATCTCATTAAAACATAAAAGATCCATCCAAGGGTGACTGACACGATCTAGACCGACATTGTGAAGAGATCATTTCTCAATGCTGAGTGGTACAGAACCACCAATCATTTATTTATAATGTTCCACATGTGGAAATGCAGAAGTCTCATTTTAGAAACGGCAACAAAAATACATGTGTGTAGCGTGATTAAATAAAAAGGGGATGTTTCAAAACTTCTCTGTACAGTTTGAGATAAAAACGTACTTCACATGTACACTGAAGGGAAGATACGCACATTTACAAGTGATAAAGAAGAAGACCGAACCCTGGGGGTGTAAATGGAATGGAAGCACACACCATTATAATAATATCAAAGGAGAAATTCAGGTAATTGTTTGCCCACTTCAAAGTTCAGAGCCAACTGCACAACAATAGAGCTGCTCAGGATTAAAAAACCGTAAAGGACACCTCAGGTATAAGGAGAATTGCTGCTCGGTCCCTGCTGGCTTTGAAGAATCTGAGTGCAGCCTTGTTCTATTTTTTTTCCTTTTTTAATAAAACAAATGTAGAAATAACAACCAGGCCCTGAAAGCTCTAAACATTTAAATGCAATGGACCAAAGGCAACAAAAACTGGTATTGTACTGATAATATTGCTTAATCAGAATCAGAATCAGAATCAGAAATACTTTAATAATCCCCGTGGGGAAATTACTTAAATTAATAAAACTGGAATGCACAGTTCATAAAACGCCCTTAACGGTATCAATAACTTTACATGACTTGTTTGTTTTGTGATACTTTGAATCTCAGTCCTTAAGTTCAAAGGCTGTGCTCCTTCTCATTAAATGCCACACATATCGATCGCAGCATTTAAAAAAAGGTTCCTCATTAAAAATATATTGCATCAGATCATCATCACTCATGGCACAGTTTATAATAAGGTGATCAATACCAGTATTAGTTCATATCACTAAAGTAAATAGAGGGTCGTTGAAGGCAAATTACAAGATCACCTGTATAAGATAACACAATCCAATCAATTACCTCTGCATTAAATGGAACTTCTGTGAAACTTATGTTCAGTCTGTTGACGCTGTGTCAAAAAGGTGTTTGTTTTTGAGTTGAATTCATTTTTTTTACCATTGCTCGTGTCATTGTGCCCTCTACTTTCCTGTAAATAACCACACACCAGTGACTGGCGTTCTTTCATTGTGACGTTTTTGTACATAGTGCGGCATGTTATTAAATATACCCGTTTTCGTTTTGATGACTACTTGCCTGTACACAGAAATATATTATGGGATGACTCAAGCTATTCCTTCGTGTTTAAACAATGCACCACACAATGACATTTCATATTAGACTGAACTGCCTTCACCCAGCCCTACGGTGTAAACCTTTTATCACTACATGACAGTCAGACCTTTCATTACATGCATTTCTTTGACAGAGATGTATACAGCTCTATAAGCTCCTCCATGTAAGAAAAAGCCACAGTGCAGGTATGGTTGGAAGATGTGGAAAATATCTATTATGGGATGCAGAATTTTTTATTATGATATTGATCAATTAATTTAACTTGACAGTTAAAATCTTGAATCTAAATTGAGAAAGTATTTGTAGATAACAGATATAAATATAGGTTTTTGACTAATGTGAATAAAATACCTGAAAAATGTACTAATTTCATCACACTGAATGAATCCAATGTCACCAGATTGTTTGCAACATTGCCCGCCCACGCTTAATACACATATCCAACGGATGATAACTGTGTTAGTGTAAACTGTTTTGTAAAATACACCTATTCTCTCATCATATATAAAGGGTCATACAGCCCAAAATGAGTGCGGATACCGCTCTAGCATCTATGTGAATGGAGTACGGTTGACATTATACTCACAGCAACGTCCAGCTGGTCCAAAGGAACAGCCTCCTCAGCCAGCAGCTGCACTGAAGAATCAGCGTTGACTGTTACTGACCCACTGCTCACTGCGGACACACACACACACACACACACACACAACAGTGTAACTAACCATGCAAACATTCAGTCTTCCTGACCAGTGGTGTGCATTATACAGAGTTTCTGCAGATTTCAAAAGGTTACGTTTAATACCTTTTTAGACCATTATAAATGCAATTTAAGACCTTGATTGGATTCTAGACTTTTTTTAACGACCCTGCACACACCCTGAGCATAAAGCCAGGACCTTCTGCTTCACTCTAGGGCTTGTTGTTCTACAATGTATTTTCTCAGCAAGGGTTTCATTCATTTGTATAAATAGCTGAAACATGACACCTGGGTATTCAGCTACATTCTAAGCTTCATCCACTAAATCTGTTAATACTTTAACAAAGATACATATTATTTTGTTAGTATTGCCTAAGCAGAGCTCAGTCTGACAGAGACACGCTGTCAAATCCAGGTGGACAACAGAGATACCTCCTAGCAAAATCAACTGCAAATAACTTAACTCAGCATTTGGATAGAAAAACGCACGTATCATATCAACAATGTTAACCTAAAAAGGGGCGGAGAAAATTGGTGCACAAGATGCACTGCCAGAATACACACTGAAGAAGGGGCTCCGAAACGTCCATGTGGCAATGTTAAAAAGTTCAATGGTAGTGCTGCCCTAGTCTTGTTTTATACACAAGATGTACACCAGTGTCCCCAGACGTAAACGGAGATCCCTAATCTCTTAAATGACTAGTCAGAGCAGATATTAATATTTGAATGCTTTGAACGGACAGGCACATTGGGGAAAAAGCAAACACACGACAAAGCATACACTTAGGAAGTCATCATTCATATGAACCACAGGAAAATGATGTGGAGGCCCTTAAGTGTCACAGGCCTGACCCAAGGTCAAACACAGCTTACCGAAGTATTTGACAGCGGAACCGTCATCACCGAAGACTGTGACAACGCCGGGCCTGAGCACCTGCAGGGTGGGTACGTGGGCAGGGAGGATACCGAACGCACCAGTAAGTGTGGGCACGTCGACCTGTTTCACACTGGCCCCGTTGAAAAACACCTAGAGAGTGGAGACAGGACATGGCGAGATACATTCACTGATTGTCCTGCAACAGTTAAACGTCAACGAATGGTGAGGACTGAACAAAGATGCAGCTGCAGAACTGTACCATCTGGAGTAGAGCAGAGTGCTATCAATGGCCATTACAGTATGGTCTAACACATGTATGTTACATGTTTTTTATGCAACATGATGCATAGGTTTTTAATGCTAATCTATATTTGTTTATGGTTGGATTACATGCATCAGTTCTGCAGCACAGTGTGAGGTAGACGTGCAGCACCGTGTGGAGCTAGACTCTTATATCTGGAGGACCAGTAGACTGAATTTATTAAAAACACGTTTGTAGGACGAGCTCTACCCACTGACATAAACCTCAAGGTTAGAGAGCTCTACATATAACTCACTCTGGCTGAGCTAAATGGATCCAAACTTAGGCTAACAACACACGTTTAAAAACACAAGCTCATAAACTGTACTTTAAAGTTAATGAAGTGGGAAAGAGCAACGCTACTTTGGCACACTGCCGGTCAAAGACAGTGAATGACAGTTAGGTTGGCCACCGCTAGTTAGCTATAGGCTATACACTGACAGTGCAACGATACAACGATATATCTGAACTACATGCGTGCTTTAACTACAGCGTCATGTGTAGCAATGATAACAAACGCATGCATTAGTACACAGCTGCTGAATGACCCTTCTGCACTTCAACAAGAAATGAAGTTAGCCGAGCAGCTAAGTTAGCTGGGCCCGAGAAGCCTCGCCATAGCGTTAACGTTAGCCACCGTTACCTGCGTCGGGGAGGCGAAAGTGAAGGACATCTGCGGGCCGCTGGTGGCGGCCTCGGCGTAGGAGCGAGTCTGCCTGAGCACAGGGAGAGCCCGGCGGAGAAATCTGGCTGCCATCATGTCTGAAAATCAGATTTTATTCAAGTACAAGTGAATGACAGAGATCCTCGAGCCCTTGCGCGAAGGCAGTCAGTGTGCGCTTGGGTAGGACAAGGACGTTGGTAACCTACCCATAAGGCTTTACGGCGGTGCAAAGGATGCAGGGTAGTGTAGTCTTTAAGACAGAGACGCAGTCAACGTAGAGTAACTGATAATTGTGGTTTGCTTGTGACTTTGTGCGGTCATTTGTCATTTATTCATCTTGTTAGCAACATTAGTAAGTATTATAATTGTGTATCCACTGAAACGTAGCTTCAGACACTAGCTAGTCATTAATAGAGGTTTACAAAGGGAAACATTTAGGGAAGAGTAGTAGGGAAACGTTCATTCCCCACATTACCTACTGCTATACTGAGCATGCGCCGCCAGTAGATGGCGCCAAAACCCTTTGCCGTATGCTACATAGCCCCACAATAGATGGGACTCCACTTGTCTGGCTTGGGACCAAGTTTTTGTGGCTCTTATGTATGCCAGTTGTATGGCGCTAAGACCCCTACACACACACATACACACACATACACACACACATACATACAAACACACACACTTCTGAAGCTGTGCTGCTTCAACACCCCACATCTGTTGCGAGTGACTGCAACTAACTAATGTAAAATAAATCAGTAAAAGAAGTAAAAAGCACAAAACAAATGTCTCACAGCTGCAAACGCGCACATGAAAATAGGGAACCGCGGTTTTCATTCACCGACACACTGTCTGTGTAAGTCTGTGAACAGCATCAGGCTAATTTAAAGAAACCCTTCAATCACTCCGCTTTACCTCACTCTTTGCGTCACGTGGTGCGCCTCTGACTGGGTGGTGGGCGTGTCTTAAACAGTGGGGTTTCATTCATAAATACTTTTAGCTTTAAAATCCACATTAAAGTGTCCACGGAAGAGTTTCGCGGTATTGGCTTTGCCCCTCCACCCCTCCGTGGACCAGGCTAGTTGAGTAGGTGAGTGCTACCGTCGCTCTGCCCCGCTCGTCTTGTTGTTTGTGCAGCCAATTCAAATCGTGAGCTTGAACATTACCTTCTCTGTCGGTGTCACCGGACTGATAAAAAAAAAAAAAACACAGCCGCCTGTGAGATATCTAGATGGCATATTTATTAACGGAGTGTGCCTGCTTTTCATCCAGTTTTAAAGTTTACTATCGGCTGCATTTCATTGCGTAATGCGATGCGATTTGTTTTTTGTTTTTGTTTTTTTGTTTCCTTGCTGAAGATTTTATCAGCTGATGCTCCGTAAGGAAACAGCTGCCAGAGTCGATCGGAGCTCATTCATTTGGTTCCGGGGAAATAATATTGCGGTAGCGAGCAATAAGAAACTGGATGCTTTCTTTTGTGCAACAGTTTCTAATTTTAAACACGGTCTAAAATGAACCATTACAGTAATAATTTGTTCTGGGGTTAGGAGGTGGATGTGGTAGTTATGGCACGACATATTAAAGGCTGCTCGAGAGGAAAAGGATCCACTGTATAATAAGAGGGAATGTCGCTGGTGTAGACCGAAATTTTGTTAAGCATGGCGGGATATGCCATTGCTGGGACACCCGTGTCTTACCATCTGCTCAGTCAACCAATCAATAGAGCAATCATCAGGGTTTGCAACACCATAGAAGTAAGCAATTCTCAATAAAGTACAAAGCTAGATTGATTACATAGCTTACTTTTATTATAATAGGTTTACTTGTCCTTACATTTCCTAAAGCCTAACAGCAGAGGGAAAGCAGACAACTGTAATTATACTACCTGTTATCTGTAATTAAACTGTATTACTGCATTTAATGAATACACATCTTTTAGCTTTCTTACTGTTGTTAGATCTTTCTCTCATCATCACCACAAACAGGGGCTGCAAAGGGAAGCCTGTCAGCAAGCTCTGATGTGCATTTGTTAAATGCTCATGTGGTGTCTAACTTATGTACACAAGCTGAATAATTAACCAGTCCTTCTTTTGTATGTTTGTTTTTGTTTTTTTCAGCCATGCAGCACCGCCGTCCCGTTGCTCCGAGGCCAGTGGGCCAGCCCTGAGGGGAATCACTGCTGCTCAGGCTCAGTCGGCTGGGTGGGCTGAGGTAGCTGAGGATGCAGCAAGGGAGCTGAGGAGGAGACTCCTGAGCAACAGCCCGACACACACACTCACACACACACACACTCTCACATCCAGAGCTGCTGCTGCGCACTGCCCTCCATCAGGGTAAGACACTGGGATGGTAGAAAGCAGGATGTGGTACAGTACTGCAAAGGAAAGCATTGTGGTCACCGCCTGATGTGTGTTTCCCGTAACAGTTTTCATGCTTGGATGGTAGATGCAGGGAGTTAGACAGGCTGGCAGCAAAGAGCTCAGCAGTAGCTTACAGGTTGTGGTGCCGAAGTTGAGTGCTGCAGTGACTGGCAGGCAGGCAAGGAGTACTGAGTGCTGCTGGCATGTTGCTTCTACCCTGCTGGGTGAGTAGATCTATCCAGGGTGTGTGTGTGTGTGTGTGTGTGTGTGTGTGTGGTGTGTGAGTGGGCGTTTGGTGCAGCAGTAGCAGTATTAATGGCTATGATCTGTAAGAGCAAACGCATAGCAGCAGCGGTAGTGGAACTCAGCTGCTGGAGCCAGTGTTTAAGTAAGAGCTCTCTCTTTCTCTCTTTTCTGTGTGGGAGGTAGATGGAGAGTCTTCAGGCTGATATGGAATTATGGGTGATGATTTGCAGTCGAGATGCTAGCATTTGCATCTTCTGTGGGATTGGAGGCATACGTACCAGCACATGCTTTACACACACGCACACGCACGCGCACATTTGGTTTCTGCTTCGTCTCGCAGTCTTTCATGGCTGTTAGAGATGCAACAAGGTCTTTCTGTTGCAACGGGCATCTTCTGTCTCATTAAACAGTGCGATATAAATGTTTTCTTGCTATGTTATTAGACCTCAGTCATCAATAAGTGACTGCAAAAGCACTCTTTACTCTACAGAAGTTTTGCTTCTGTTCACTTGCACAGTGCGTCTGGATTTAATAACACAGATAAAATGCAGCATATTTGGTGGATGACTTTGAGTGTGTTTGCTTGCTCACTAATATCCTGGTTATGTTCGGGTTTTTGGAGTATCCTGGCTATAATTCGCCCAAGTAAACAGCTTATTCTGGTTTCAGAAACCTGGAAATGCTACCTGAAGTACTTCAATTAAAACCAGGATAGTGTGGCGTGTAAACACCTCATCTAGGTTCTGAAACTTTCATTGCTGGTACAGAACGTAGTGGCCGAGATGGTGAAAAATCAAGACACACTCAGACAATCAGAAAGGTGGATACTGTTATGATCGTGTATACAGAGATATGAATAACCAGATTCCATGTAAACACCTTATCCTGAAACTGAAAACAGCACAAGACTAAAAACCATCATTCTTGTGTGCATGTAAACGCTCTCTTTGTGTTTGGATGAACAGCATCAGTGACAGTCATTTCCTCTGTGTGTGTCTGTGCTCATGTGTTATCTCTCAGGGGGACTCTCTAGTTTGCCTGGACCATGAGCAATGAGTCTACCGTCTGGACCATCCTACCAGAAAACTCCACAGTAAGCCTGCCTTTCGCCACTGGCTTATTCTCAAACTTCCTGTGTGTGTGTGTGTGTTTGTGTGTGTGTGCGTGTCCACCAGAACCATACTTTCCCTCATATTCTCTCCTGGCCGATAGACTGGCTAATAGAGAACATCCTGACCTGGACCTGAAATAATTAAATCTCTGATCTAATCTCAGCTTTAATTTCCCCTTGCAGAGAAATTACCATGTGACGTCAAACTATAGCGCTCGTTAACACTTGCTGTGCGCTCTCATTTCCCCAGGGTGGAGGTCAGCATAAAACTCCACCTATAAGATCGTCTTTGTGATGTATCGAAAGTCTGTGTAACTGCAGTGCTACTGCCTGCTGTAGTTCTTTAGTTTCCCACTCATGTTTGCTAACTATCATTTTTATTTATACCATTTCAATCCCTCTTCTGTAGCCTACGTGGGTACCTACTGGGGAAAGGCATGTTTGCCGTTAAAATTAGATAAACAAGCAAAACTCTTATTTTTTATTTTTGATGGAAAAAATGACAAAGTAAAGGAAATTCAGAAATAAAGTATTTATACAGTTGAGGGAGAATAGATGTGTTTATAAAAACATGAAATAATTACTGAGAAGGCAGAAGAAACTGAAATACATATATATAATTATTCATGTATTATATTCTGAATTTATTTGACCATTTTATTTATTTTTTTATTATAAAAATCATTCACTGATCTTTGTCCTAATAAATCAGGTTTCTACAGTAAAATGTTATCCCACTAAACTGGTCCAGTGTGAAACATTTAGGAGGCTCTTTTGGCAGAAATGGAATATAATATGTATCGGTTTGTTTTAATTAGTGTATTATCGATATGTTTCTGTTACCTTAGAATGAGCTGTCTTTATCTACAGATGTTTGAGGGGGTCCTCTTCTACGGAGTTCCACCATGTTTGAACTGCCATGTTTCTACAGTAGCACAGAAACGGACAAACTACCACACTGGCCTAGATAGGGCTTTTCACATATTTCATATTTTTATAGGTTTCATGGCCACTATAGTTTCTCCTACACGCTCGGGAAGGCGAGCAGTATTCAGTTGGTATGTAATCTACAAAAGAACCAGGGAGTAGGGGTTTAGTGGCATCTAGTGGTTGTAGTTGCAGATTGCAACCCCCTCACCTCAATCTTTCCCATTCCAAGCATGAAGGAGAAAAAGACATGGCCATGAAACTCAGAAAAAACAAATGAGAAGTGTTTAGTCTGTCCATTCTGGGGCTACTGTAGGAAAACATGGAGTTCAACATATCATCATCAACCGCTCCCCTCTGTAGTGAAAAAACAGCTCATTCGGTTAAGGTCACAAAAAATCGCAAAGCAGTTCTTATTTTTCATGTGATTATTACCACTAATGAAAAAACCAATGAATTTTTTATTATATTCCATTTCTGCCAACAGAAGAAATGTTACACACTTTTTAAAGGAATAAATGTGGACTCAAAGTAATGCAAATGTTGTGATGAATGCTATGTACAGACTTAATATCAACAATATTTATTTGTGAGGTAGCAGATCATACTTTTGCAGCAAAAGACATACAGTTTATTTTACAGGTTTATTGTCAGTAGTAACTTTCAATCTGCTTTTCGTGCAAGCTTATGGAAGAACTTTTATCCTAACAAAACTAACTGAGTATTGTTGTTTAAAGGACCTAAGGTACTATGGGGTCTATACCAGTGCTCCTTGTGTGGTTCATTATCCCAGCTGCAGTCCTGCCTTTGAGAGCTTTCCCATAGCTAAGGTACACTGTAGACAGGTTAATAGCCCTGGTATTTATTGATTAATTGTACTGTTGCATTTATAGATTCACATTATGAAGGCCTACCAGCCAGTGGGGCTAAATCAATTTTTTTTAAGCTGCATGGTGTTACTGGAAAAGTAAAACAGCTGCACAGTAAGGTAGTCAAAGGTTGTCAAGGTAGCCAAATCAGTTCATGTGTCATTTATCTGCTTACATGAATGACATACTGATGGTACGTCTCTGTATCTCAGTCAATCAATCAATCAATCTATCTGTCCATCTATCTATCTATCTGATCGTATCTTATCTATCCTATCTATCTATCTATCTATCTATCATTATTCTATCTATCTATCTTATCCTTATCTATCTATCTATCTATCTATCCATCTATCCATCCTCAGGAGATCCCATTCGTGGCTGAGGAGCAGCAAGATGGCTATGTGCTCCTCCTGGTGATCCTCTCCATCTTCCTGGTAGGAGCGCTGATCTTCGTCTCCATCTTCCTCATTGTTTGCCGCCGCGGCTGTCGAGGAGGGAAACTCTGTGCCAGGTACGATGCAAATTTACGCATTACATGTAGCAGTTCAACACCCTCATCCACTGTTTAGCAGTATAAGATTAAACTCCAGAACACTGTAAGGAACCAACAGTATGGACCTAATATAAGACATCTTAATGAAAGCAGCAGCTGCACAGTTTAATAAGAGCTGTAATACATGATAACTTTATGATGTTCACTTTTTGTTGACACTGTGCCACAGAGTTGTTCAGTTAACCCTCTGGTGACAGAATGCGCCCGTGTTGTATTGGTTTTCATTATAATACATTAAATTTTAGCCTGGTGTCCCTGTTATATAATCCCTCAAAACCTCCTCTGATGCAGTCCAACACAATAACACCAAACTTTACATCCTTAAATCAACACCACTCCTACGCAGGTTCAACAAAAACTGAAGACTCTTTGCTTCACAAAGGTTCAGTTTAGTTTGCAGATCCAGGTACAGGTGGTGCTTTTACTGTGTTGCACGAAAGCACACGTCTGCACACGAGTACACACAATCTGTTGACAGACGGAGACTACTCTTCCTGAGCTCACATGCAACTACTATTTAGTGACAGGCTGGTACTTATGTTGAATGTGTATACACTTACATAATAGGTAAAGCTCATCGCATTTACAAATGAAGCTAACTACTTCCCGTGGAATCGTCCAGTTTTCTCCACCCAGTGAGTATGATTCCATTAACAAACGTGATTCATCTGTGTTTATTCAGAAGTAACATGGCTACCCTCGGGACACTTTGTCCCTCTCTACAGCAGCACGCATCATCAAGTACACTTGAATATATGAGAGCACAATGACTAGATGCAGATAAACAGAGGGCACAGAGGCTGAGCCATGAAAAGGAGAGGCATGCCGGGGGAGAGCAGAGGAGAATTGGGCAGACTGGTACAAATGATGAGTGTAATGAGATTTCATAGCAGCCATCGGCTGTGATTAATCTCGCGTCTCAACCCAGCCCCCTGTGCACACAGAGAACACACACACACACACACACACACACACACACACACACACACACAGTATTGGGAAGCAGGAGCCACAGAGGAAATGAAAGACAAGAAGAAGCACAGATCGGGGTGGATGGAGAAATCCCTCAAGTCGCTTCACACTCACACAAACACACACAGGAAACGCAGCTGTGCACAAAGAAATCACACGGAGAGAAATGACAGGGAAGAGTTTCAGTTTCTCTTTTTTGCCTCATAAAGTACATTTTGGCCATGGGATTAAAGAAGCTTAGCTGGAGGATCAGCAGCAGTTAAAGATGTTGAAATTGAAAGGTTTAAAGACAAAATATACCAAAAGAACAAACAATATGACCTTTATTGTGTATTTTCTCTGTGCCCTTAAAGATGAGTGGAAACCAATGCAATCCAATAAAGCACCATGCTTTATCAGTTCAAGAGGTCCCCTGGCCCTGAAGGTTATCAAGTTACTGGCAATGATTTAGGCCCTCATTGATTATACAGCTAGGCAGACAGCCATTTAAACAAACATCCTAGTGGACATTCAGTCCTATGGTCCTCACAGTTGTCTTATAGCTGGATTTTTACATCTGTGTGTGTATTTAAACTCACGCTGAACAGTACCTGAATAGTACCACAGCTGATCATGAAGCCTTGTGCTGTGGTCGCCTGTGTGGATGCCCACATCAGTAGGGTTTGACAGATGAAAGACAGACTTCAGGGGTAATCATGTCACAGCATTGATCTGAATGTTTCTGTGTGCCCCAGGGCCAACGATGACCCTGAGAAAACCAACACCACCTACGTGGAGAAGGCTCAACCCACCCATGGTAAGAGAAAAATAGACAAAGAGGAGGAAATGTAAGGAGGGAGGGATAAGGGAACAGATAAAAGAGGCAAGTAAGTAAGTGAGAGAGGGAGGAGTAATGGAGACAGGCAGGCTGGGGGATGGAGGGATTGGGTTGATGGAAGCAGGGATATTTTGATCGCGTCAGCACAAACGTGTAATGTCTATTCCATTAAAATATTGTGATCTCGACCCAATTAGTTTAAGTAGCTGTGCCATTCCTGGAACACATTTTGACATTTTGGGACCAGTGGTTGCACTCTATCTCCAATGAAAATGATTTATTAAAGGAAGCATCAGTTAGGCACCAAACTGCTTTTGTAAGGCTTTCTGTTTAGTTTTTGAGTCAGCAGTTTTTTGTCTGAACATGAGATGCTTCACTTCAGTTATCCAGTCAGTGAAATATACAGTATAGCAGAAATAGGTTGACTAAAATCATTTTGGGAGTATTTTATGCCATTATTACATAGCTGACAGTAGAAGGATAACAGGAGATGAATGGATAGAGATGCAACTAAGGTCCTAGGGTAGACCTGAACTGTTGGGGCCATGAACCCCTAGGCCACCAGGACTCCCACACTAACAACAGAGCTATGCTGGAGCTATAGTAATCCAATTACTTATTAGATGAAACATCACCTGTTACGTGGACCAAAGGGCAGACACAAAATGTGAGAAAACAAGACTTTATAGCTAATGTCAGTGTTCTAACATGCTCACAGTGATGATGCTAACATGCTAATGTTGAGCAAGTATGTCCACCATCTTAGTTTAGAGTGTTAAGATGCTAAATTTAGCTAAATGGCATGTAATGTGAATATTTGGTTACAAACCAAAGTAACTGACAAGTTAACATTTTAGCCAGTCCATTATTTAGATGTTGAGATATTTTACTGATGAGTGAAAATGACACTGAATGATGGAGTTCAGGAGATCATCACAGTTAGGCCTCATCTTCTGGGGACCATGAATGTTGTTGACGTATTTTAATCTGGCCAAACAGACCAACATTGTGCTATTGTCAGGAGTTACAATGAAACAAAAAAAATAAACTCAAACTTTCTTCTATCTTTCTTTGCCATCGCCTCTCGCTCTACCTATCTGTCTGCCTCCTCTGTCTCCTTCCTTTTGCATCTCCAGAAATCACCATCAGGGTGGATGAGTCAGAGTGCCTGTCAATGGCCAGCTCTCACGACCAAGAGACTGAGCGCTTCCTCTCCACGGGCACCACCGGCCGCCGTGTCTCCTTCAATGAGGCTGCACTCTTCGATCACGGCAAGAAGGCCCAGGAGAAGGGGCGCAGGTCAGAAATGCAACACATACACACAAGCGCACATTTGCAAACCTCTATGCTTTTTGTTTAGTGTTCAACTCGCATTATTGTTCATAAAGGGGGGGGGGGGTGTTCCTCCTTTCTAACATCAAAGGATGTACATATTTTACTGTGTCCATCTCTCTTGTATGTTAGTTTCAGGTAAAGCATTGATTCAGAATTCATTATGTTTGCGGTGGACACAAAGAGCTCTCACCCTTTCTTACTTCCCTGCCCTACTTTTCTCTTAAAGCCCTGGGCCTAATATGCAAATCCATCAAAAGAATTATTCTGTGGGGCTAAATGCAGAATCCTGAGTAGACTCTGATGGGTTTGAAGTCAGATATTTCCCATGGCTGTTTGTCTCTTTTGCATGGATAAGCATTATGATTTATAACTTACAAGTCACGTTCCATCTTGCAAGGATTTAATGGCTTTTTATTGAACTGCATGTTGTTTTCCCCAGGTACACTCTGACCGAGGGCGACTTTCACCACCTGAAGAACGCCCGGCTCACACACCTCCACATCCCTCCCCCGGCACTCAAGATAGTCACTATCCACGAGTGCGACTCGGCCGAGAACAGCATCACCATGACAACACGCCCTGTCACTAAGTCAGCACTTTCCATCTTCCAGGTGACAGCCTTTAACCTGTTATTACTCTTGATGCATCATTAGCCTTGACTGGGGCCAATTAGAACATCAATTACTTGGGTCAGGGCAAGAAAATGTATCAACCTAATGTCCCCAAACACAGGAATCGGGGAGCTCTCTGCCTGCTCATTGCAACAGGCTGTGCGCATTGATTTCCCATTTAGGTGAGGCTATACAATCACAATGCTGGGCTGACGGTTAGAGAGGGAGTGTGGACTTGATTTTCATTCAGAGATGTTACCCTAACATGAAAACAAACTTTGGAAGTTGATCTGCGTTACTTACTGTAGTTGCGCAACTCTGAATAATTGGATTAATCAAAAGAGAACAGACATGTTCAACAATTGATTCAGGAAGGATAAAAGTGTAATTTTTCATGTATGTTTCCTTTCAGCCGATGCTGTGCCCCCTACCACAAACAGCATTGACCAGCCTGAGTGTCAATCCTAGCTGTGCCCTCCCTGGAGATGCTCTCAACTCTGTGGTGGACACCAGCTTCAGTGAGAACACTATTGCTCTCAGCACTAAAGAGCCAAGCTCTGTAAGTTACCTCCAACTACTGTAAAATATACAATATTTAACATCAAGCGATGACTATTAGTCACAATTATGATGAAGAAATTCTTAAGTTTGACATGTCACACTGTCAGTTGTTTGTGATTTTCTTGCTGAAAAGCAGCACTTTTAAAAAACACAAGTGCAAATATCTCACAAGTACTGAGAGCGCATACAAATGACCTGTAAGAGCTCAGGTTTGTTGAGTTAATTATTTGTAGAGTGATGAATTTTCTTAAGATAGTCTCTCAGTACACCAACCAGCCAGCCAGTCAACCGGTGAGTCATCCGTCCTGACATGAGAGGGTCATGGAGCCTGAGGGAGGACCAACATGAGTGATGGTTGATGGGTAAACAAGGAAGTCCATGTGGAACATCATTGTCAGAAGGGTTTACGCACACACCACTACCACTAGTCTTGGCAGGTTTTCTTTCTGACCCATGTTTCTCTCTCTGCTCAGATCGAGATGATAGGCCAGGGCAGAGGCAGCAGTGTCAGTGTTGGGGAAGGGGCCGCGGTGGGGAGCGGTTCCCCTTCTGCCCGCGGCGGTGCAGGAAGCCAGGGGCCCATGCTGCAGTTCTTCACTAAACTGCGGCGCCATGCTAGTCTGGAGGGGGCCAGTCCCTACTTCAAGATCAAGAAATGGAAGCTGGACAGCAGCCAGAGAGCCTCGAGTCTGGACACCAGAGGTAATGGATCCTTGATGGTGTAACATTAAGTACATAAGTACATTTCTATTATATTGTTTTTAGAAACGATCTGTTCTAATGCAGCAGGGAAGTGCAACACTTTTTTTGTGGTTCTTTGTAGAAATCTGAGAAAATAAAGTTATACTGTTGGCGATTTCTTTCTTAGGTGTACTTTTTCTTTCATTTGTTTGTGTGTCTAGTATTTTTGGCAATATTCTCTGGTGGTAAACAGACAACAGTTAAGCAGGGGGCTCCAGCAGCCAACTGTGATATGCCTTTGCCTGCTAAGAGTCGGATATATACACAGACACACACATGTACAAGACAGATGGCTCAATGACGTAGAGTTTGGTCGTTCCAAGTCAATTTGAGCCCCTGAGTAAATCCTCCCTGCCGATCCCCCGATCCCAGGCTCAGTCCTTATATCATAGCAAGGGACCAGAAAAAGATCACAAAATCCCATCAGAAACCTCAACAGTTGATGGAAGCTTTCTCCTGAATTATGTGTCACTTCACTCCCGCCGGCACTTTGCGCAACTTGTACAACTCACTGCTCTTTCCCCATGTTGGGCATCACTCGCCAGGCTCTCCAAAGAGGAGACAGTTCCAGCGACAGCGGGCCGCCAGCGAGAGCATGGACCAGGACGACAACGACGCGCACCACATAGACCTCATCCAGTACATCGCCCGCACCCAGGACGTCACCTACTGTCCCAGCCAGCCCACCGCACGCCTCCTCTCACCCCCTTCCACACCACCCCCCTCCCTCGGCAGGTATCTTTAATTCCCTTGCCATTCATCCCGTCCACTGCTTTGCTGCCTTGCATTCATTTCTTTACTGTAGCTAGAGTATGGTAATGATATACAGTAGGATACGACTCTAAGTCCCAATTCTTCACCACTTTGCCCTAACATAACTGTATGCTTTTATAAACAGTGTGAAACCACCATTGCAAGGAAATTGGGATACAGGACAATCTAAAAAGAAAAGTCATAGTCAAGAAACTCTGACTGTAATTCATTGAAAAATATAGGACATTATATAAACTGTCTTCTTGTCTTTTTTAGACTAATTGTTTTGCTATGCCATTTAATTAGATTAAAACACACCATGCTGTGTCACTGTAAATACTCCCTAACCACACTGATTTACAGAGTTATAAACAAGAGTTCTTTCAAAACCAATTTCACGATTTGAAGCCAGATGTAGGGGATTCCCAGAGTGCACTTTTTTTTAAAAGAGTGGTGTGGAGAATCGGGAAGGAGGGTTTATATCTGACATAGGAAACCATTCCATCGCTGACATGGTCTGATAATGTCATGATGTCCGCAGAAGTGCAGGGGTCACTGCACTTTTGTTATTTTAAGTTTTCAATTATAGCAATGCAGATTTTGCCCAATATTAGGTTATGCAACAATAATAACCAATCTTCCAAAGTATTCTCTTATATAAACATTTATTTTCCTTCACTGAATATTAAATTAAACAGTATTTCCTGTGTATGTTTGCAGATGTTTGTTGTTGAAAATAAAAGGAATTTCCTGGAAGCTGCCGTGAGTTAAGAAATTTGATGATCCCTGTGCTCCTTGACAGTTTATTGCTACTGATAAAACCCAAGTTGTGTTTCATACAGTATGGATTCTTTAAACCTGCTGTCCCGAGATAAAGGCAGGAGACTGGAGTTTTTGAGCACACATGGCATCAGTATTCAGCTAAGTTCAGTTTAAGGACATGCAACAGCAGCCATTGCAAATCATTCTGTGCACTGTGAACACAGCCATGTCCCAGATGAATGTGTGATTTAGGTCAATTCTCTGACACTAACGCTTGTTTTGCATGTCTGTGTGTTTCTTCCCCTCCTCTTCTCCTTTCTTTCATTTTATCTCATCTCTCCACACCTGTGTGTACACTACAGGGTAGAGGTAGAGGTGATGGTGGAGCCCAGCTGCAGCCATGGAGGACCAGGGGTGATTGGCCTATCCCCTGATCCCCAAGACGAAGCACTGTCCCTGGCAAGACGGGATGGTGCAGACCCTTTGGACCCCCTAGATCACCAGGACCCCCAGTCACTTTACAAAGACATCTGGTCCCTGCGCGCGACACTGGAACAGTATGCAGCCTCTGACCAGAGCAGCAACAATGACAGGAACTCTGTCTGCAGTGATGCTGACAGTATTTGTTCACTGGGCGGACGCACAGAAACAGAAAGAGGAGGGCTTCCCAGCTATCCGTCCCAGGATTTAGGAGATGAGGCAGAGGGTGGAGAGGATGACAAGGACATTTTGATGTATATGGATGAGAGGTTGGGTGGGAATGAGGGAAAAAAGAGAAAACAGGAAAGCACTGAATCAGAGCGAGGGGGCAGCGACGGAGAGACAGGGACTCGTAAATTGCTGCAGATGGACAGTGGCTATGCGTCGATAGAGGCTCCATCTCGTGGTCCAGAAGACCTGCGACTGTTCGGGAGCATCAGCGGAAGCCCGAAGGACAGAACGGCCCACGAGAAAAGGCACCACTTTACCAACGCAGGGCGAACCGGCACTATCGGTGAGAGCTTTGAGTCTCATCTCTTTGAGGAGGAGCGGGAAGATGAGCTGTTGGGTGCCATTGGAGGAGTTTCCATAGAAACAGGTGCTGGCTCACTGAGTTGGTTTCCATATGGTCAGATGCTCACACCTCGAGAGTCTGCACAGCCTTCACCCCAACCTCCAACGCTGCACCGGCGAGACTACAGCATAGATGAGAAGACAGACGCCCTCTTCCATGAGTTTCTCCGCCACGACCCTCAGTTTGACCAGCAGGAGTCGCCACTAAGGAAGCACCGGTCCCGAATCCACCTCCGCAAGCAGTGGCAGCGGCACAAACAGTGGAGCGACCCCGGCGTCAGACACTTGCAGTCTTCTTTTGACAGACACCGGACCCCTCTAAGGAGGGGTGACAGTGTGAACTACCCACTGGACACAAGCTACCACAGCACGCTCCCTCGTATCGTCAGTGCTCCTGACGAGGAGACCAGCGAGGGGACCGGTAGCACCCCTGACACTCCAAAAGTAGAGCAAACCACTACTGGTAATGGGGGCAAGGACAGGGAGCAGGGTGTCACTGTCAGAGGCACAGAGGACCACATCTCTTCTTCTCCACCATCACTTCATCCTTCTATCTCAGAGAAAGATGGAGGGCTGGGTGAGCACCATGACCCTCAGGAGGACAGCAAACAATCTGGACCCCCTCTCGAGCCCCCGGACGAACGCTCGTCCCCTCAGCTGCCCGACTCCTCGGGCTACGGCCCGCAGACCATCACAGCAGAGCTCACAGACAAACTGACTGCTAACCTGGATGAGAGGCTGTACATGGGCCTTCGCAGGATCAAGGACACAGCCACTGAGTGTGTGACGGTGACAGCCACACACGCTTCTCCGGACCACAGCCCAGTGTAGCAGGGCTCCAGTCGTCCTCCTCGTCAACCTCACTCCTGCTGACACACACTTTTTTCTTTCTGTTTGATTTGTCTTGCCTCACTTTAAATGTCTCTCTCTATACAGCTTGAATGGTGTGATCATACCCATTAACACACAATGAAAAGTGTCTTTCATATTAATGGATAATTAAACACTCATCTTAGATTCAGTTGATCCCCTAGAAAGGCAGCCAATCTCTCTTCACGCCTGTTGAAACGAAACAAAGCTGTTCAGTGTTGCCCTTTAACGGTTCACTGTTGAAAAAAAGATACAATTCAAAATAATGACAGAGCTAACATATCAAAAACCATACGGTTTTAGTAAAAATTGTTTCCTTGTGTTTCTGTGAGTCTGTGTCCATCTCTACTGCTGTCATTCTTGTCTCTGCTCCCCAGTATGAATAAGTGAAGCTGAGGGCCAGTATGGCCTCTGTACTCATTGATTCACTGTGAAACCAGGTGCTATTAGACAAGCTGAAAGCTCGAATCTGGACACAGGTTACCCTGCTAGTCCCATGACCATGCATTAGTAGAAAATTTGTAGTATAATCGCTATTCATGAGCTACAAACTAATTTAGAATAGCATAATTGATCTATCAAAGCTATATTAAGCATACTTCAGTTGTTCACACTGGTTGTTTAGATCAGTAGTTCCCAACCTATGAGGGCCCCAAGAGAAGTGAGCAATGATTCTAAATGAATGAATGAACTAATTAGAAAGAAAAAATATGTTTCTTTTACATAAAGTTAAAGTGATTTTATTCCGCTTTGGTAGTGAAGGACATGTCTGTCCCACTAACGTCGTGCTTCTAAGCACCACTTAAAAAAATGTATGTTAACGTTTCTCATTGATTGATGAAATATGTTGATATTCGATAGAAGAGTTGTCATTTCTATAAGCTGACTTACTTGCTTGCTTGTGGCCATTTTTGTGGCCATTTTTCTGTCCTCATTTTTCATGGATGTAGCCAAAACTAGCTATGTAGGAAGATGACGTCCCCATTTTTTAAATCCCGCCCACAAAGCTCTGATTGGTGCATTGTTTCTCCAATCGTGTGCTGTAAAGTCATTAAGGGTCACAAGTAGACATTGCTTGATTTTAAGTGGCCGAAATAAGGTCGGGGACCACTGGTTTAGATACATGGACGTGAATACCACAGTTAGCAAAGACCAGAGAAGTTTTTCCCATTAGGTGTTCTTTTGAAAAGGAAGATATCCTTTATTCTCCTCACTCAGTGTCTTACTGGTCATTGGTTGTTCTGACTGCAAAAGCTTCTTAGCTATGTGACAACTGTGTTGTTTATTTTTTATTAGTTTAATGAGTTGTAATATATTTTTGTACATCTGTATTGCTTAAATGACAATGAAAACTGACAGCGTGGTAGGTTTGAACACGACAGCTTCTGCACCAACAGACAGAACTAGCGAACTAGACAGCCACTAGCGCTCCGGTATGTAGACTCTTTATCAGTCACAGATATGACAGTAACTTACAACTCCATAACCTATGACTCTCAGTACTTTGGCCATCGCTGACATGACCTATGTCCTAACAGGGAGAACAATCGCTTGTCTTGTGCACGGGTTTACAGCCATGAGGTGGGCAGTTACTTTAAAGCCATTAGACAAAACGACTGTCCTCACAAACGTTCGGTGTTTATTGAATTTATAGGAAAGGCATGCTTCCTTGTGCATGGGGCTCTCAGAACAGGCTCTATCAGTTCACATCTGACTTTCATGATTTCCCCCTCCTCTTCCTCTTCTTCTCCTGAGAAAGTTGACAGTGCAGTAGATGCCTCCCCTGGGGGGGGGGGGGGGACTACACTTCCTGTCGGCTTACAAAACCAGACTGAACAAAGATGTTATTTGTAGTTAATCCGCTATAATTTTTTCGCTTATTTGGCTTCCTTTGTGCGACTAAAACAAACCGATACTGCCATTCAGATAAAACCCCATCAGCAGATTACGTCCTGTGGGCAAAGAATGCAAGTAATGGCCAGAATTATGTTTGAAAATCAATTTTTTGCCCACAGATCTCTGCTTTTACATCCTGAGCGGTGGCAGTAGGTTTATTGCAACCCAGTTTCACTCATAAAATCGTATTCTCAGAGGTGCTGTTGGGCTTTCCTACGTGCAGCGAGGGGAGCCACTGCACAAGAGGTTGTTGAATATTAATTATAACAAAGGAAGGATTCCGGCCTTTCGTCACACCTCCCTTTTTTTCATTCTTTAAGGCTGCTACCATGCAGTACATTGAAAGGACTGAATAGCAAATCAGGAGAAAAACATTATCCTCCTCTCTTTGTTTGGGTGTTATGATGATGCTCCAGATTAAATCTTTCTCCACTGCGTGACAGGAGTCTCCTTTTGTGGCTAAGTGGACTCTGAGGCAGGAGCCGCTTTCCTCATTAGGAGAGCAATGGCTCAGATGAAAGGAGATGAACTCAAATATGGAGTAGGAAGGGTAGTGATTTTTTATATTATTTTTGCTCTCTCCTCTCTTTTACGTAGCCCCCCCCCCCCCCCTCTCACACACACACTAACACACACGCACACGCACACACACACACACTTTGAACCATTCTGTCACCATGAATAAACACAATGTGCTCTGGCACAATTTTCTGCAATCAAATGACATTCTTTTTATGACAGTGCTAATCAGCAGAAAGGAAATAAAATCCCCCTCTCAATTGTGATGGAAGTGATGCGTCCCTGATGATAGTAATTACTCTCTACTCTGACAGGTCTGGAGAGAGGGGGAGACCGCCGAATTTCCCTCAGATCAGAAGCTCAGAGCTGAGTCAGTAGGGATAGCGACAGTACAGCGACCGCAACATTTTAAAGAAAATGGCCATAACGGTTGATTTCAAACCCGTACATTTGTACAAAATTTAAACTTTGCTGTGTATACAAGCACAAAGCCACAGGAGCTAGACTAAATCAATGTCCTTTACTAGATTTAGACAGATACTGTATAACTGGGGACACTGTGTGTTTGTATACTAACCAGTAGCCTGTCAAATGCATTGATGCATAGTTGTGTGTAAGTCTGCATGAGAGTTAACATTTTAGTACAAATCTTCATGTTTTCTTAGACTTAACGGTACAAAATGATCATAGATGATGCTCATTTGTTTAAGGCAGAAGTCGAAACATTGGTATGACTAGAGATTTTGTACTTTATGGAATCCACTTTTAAGAATCATGCTAGGATGCTGTAACTGATGAGATTTTGTGAGATTTATCTCTTTGAAAGTAGAAGTATTTCTGTATTCCTTGCTTGTTAGTAAACTGCTTAATTTCTCAAAGAAAAAAAAAAGACGAGCTTTCTTAACAACTTTGCTTTTGTTGATCCAAATCTATTGAGCCTTGAGGGACCAAACCATAAAAAAGTGTTATTTTAGGGTTGTTTTCCAATCTGTGAATAAATGAATGAAGCAAAAATTTGTTCTAAATCGCCTTATTTCTAGGGAATAGTTGTTGAGCGTGAGAACGGATCGCAGATAAGGTTCCCTCTCGTGAATCTTATTTCATTTTTCTCTGTTGCTTAGGCTCGTATCGATTTCTTGCCTCTATTTATCACCTCCTACAAATTAATTGGAGAGAAAAGCCAAATCTAGCCTGTGATCTACAAAGGGAACATCTCAAATGTCTGCCTTATCTTCACACCTTATAATCTCTCCCACTGGCCTACGCCTTAAACTCCATGGCCCAAGTTTAGAAGAGAGCTAACAGAGAAATACAGACACTGCTTTCATATTAATAATAATCAGAAATTGATCACAACGGCTAGAGATAGCAATCTGCAGGCTCATCTAAATGAGCTCCACTGTTAAGATAGATTCTTTATTGTCCTTTCAAGGAAATTTGTTGCCGAAGTCTGCACACAGCCTCACATAAATACATAGATAAAGCAACATAACCACAAGAAAGACATCCGATACAGCACATTGATATATTGACATAAGTTGTCAGTGTACCTACAGTAGATGGCACTCAGCATACCCCCATGCTGCATGCTCAGCATAGTTTGGAAAAGCAGACAGGAGTACCAGCATGGAAGCTAAGAAATGTACTGCTCAGCAGAAAAATGTATTTTAGACACCTAAGAAAGTCAATATTGGTGTAAGAGTACACTATATTTAGAATATTTTCTTTTTTTAACTTAATCTTGGCATCAGAACGTTCTTTTCCAATGGGAAACTGATGTCAAAGAATTGGCTTTGGAGAGAGGATACAATGGCTTCAAGTCCCCATCGGAAAGGAATGTCTGACATCAAGGTAAAGTGATCTTAAACAGATTTTTTTGCAATGCAAACATGTCACTAGAAGTGTCATACAGCCATCTCATAGTTATAGTTATTTCACTGAATAAGTGAACATTTTAACCTGCTGGTGGCTGTGGAGGGAAAGTCAGAGGATGGCAACAATTAGTTGTTGAGACATTGCAGTCCAAAAGTGTAGCACAGACCAGCTTACCAACAGACCAACATTGCCCTCCGTATAGCCATGCCACAAGCAAAGCGTGACAGCTGTGAACAGAACTGTCCTAATTCGATATAATACTAACGAGATAGAGAAGGGGCAGATTTGAACCAAGGATGACACAGTTATGTGGTATGTCCCTTAACCATTTAGCTACTGGGGTGCATGGCATTAACCACATGTGTTTACCATCTTCACTGTCTTATATTGGGAGTGATAATATGTTAACATTTGCTAATAAGCACTAAACAAAAGGTGTAGCTGAGACTGATCATTAGTTTTGCAGGTATTTGGTCTTAAACCAATGTACTATTGAAAAAATAAAGGTGAAGTCTTGATCTAAAAAAAGTTTAGGTATCACCAAAGTTATTACAGTTAATCCTGAGGGGTACTTGAATGTTAAAAAATGTGATGATAATCCATCTAATAGCTGTGAGAAATCTCAGCCTGACATTGCCATCCCTAGAAAATCAGTGATAGAATACGCCGTGTTACCCAAAGAGAGGAATTAAATTCAGCATTTTAATCACCAAACTGTAACACCTAAAGGACACAATGACTAATGCAAGAACAACTGGGAGGCACAGCTGTGTATAAATGTGTGGGTTTGTGCTGAATGTTAAAGAAGACTCCTTCGCATCAAGTTGAGATGGGCGGAAAGTGACGGACACGGTCGATTAATGCAAAGCCTGACTCTTCCTACAGGAATAGGCTTGTCACAGCAGAAGTCCCAGATTGCCTTATCAAAGTCTGGGATACCGCCAACCGACCCGGCAAAACAATATATCAAAGTCAAGGTGAAGCAAACTGCAGATTGTTGGTGGATAAACTCACAGACTGCTGCTCCTGATGCAGAAAAGAAAGCCAATAATACATAGTAGGCATACATGTAACAAGGACTGGATTCAATATTTTAGAGCAACACCAAAATACTGTAGTTGTTAATTAATGGTCAATGAATGATAATTTAAAATCAATAGAGACAATAACCAGACACAGTAATGAGAAGAAGGCTTTTATAAACACAAACACATTCAGCAGACTGAGTTGCAGTCTGTTTTTCCCTGCCGCAAGCTAGATATTATTTCATGTCATTTATTCACTTGGAAAAATACAGTTTTCATTACAGAAAATGCGTTATCCTCTATGAAATAACTGTAAGTCTGCTGATTTAATACACATCACTTTGCACTTTATAATGACAGACCGAAGGGTGAACATTGCCGACTAAAGCTATATTCATTCGGTGAAGGGTGGGGGAATCTGACACTGAGCTTTTATGAAAGAGGGGGATGGCTACAGTTTCAGACTGCCTCTCTGTGTCGTTGCACTCTTTTACATCATCCTGTGCCTTATCCCCATCACTCTTTGTTGTCTGCCAGCCAATCCCTGAGCTAGACACCTCAACGGTCAGCCAGTTTGCAGAGGGGGTTCCTTCAGTATGTGAAATTACGTCATCGTCTGTGCTGTGTGGAAAATCCAGTGAGGCATCATTTAAGGGCTTTTCACTTCACATATCCATCTCCGAGTGTCGAAATACCAATGTAGAGGTGAATGAAAACCTCTGTGTTGCATCATTACATTAAAAAACAGGTCGCATTTACATTTTGCAGATACTCGTACGGAGGCTTAGCCAGGGAAAGTGGGCAACTGACTGTGTAAAAAAAAATAAAAGATTGATTGAATATTATTGTATATATCCCTTTACTTTTTTACTCTTTTAACGACCACCATTTCCCACAAGCTCTAGACCATTGCGGATTAAATATCAGGGCTTGATGAAGGAGGCGAGTGCAGGGGCGGCGAGTTCAGACGTGTCTGTGATAACAGCAGGACAGAGAAGATTGAACAGTGTAAATGTTTTAGGCAGCAGAGATCACAGCAAAAAGTAGGGGAAATGGCAATTTGTGTTAATGAATATTCTAAATATGGACGGAACCATGTTGCTATGACCAAAGTACCCACATTTTCAGTGTTTTTTGTGGCAGCATACGTGCTTATTTGAACCCAAACCATAACCTTTCCTAAGCCTAATCAATTAGTTTTGATCAAATTGACCAAACTGCAACAGTTTCACATCAACCGCTGATTTATTATTGCTACCATGACAACAATGGTCAACTGACTATGACTATGAAAGTCACCCGACTGTTGTTACCACAATGATGGAGGTCACCCAACAAAGGTCACCTGATTTTGTCATGCATAAGATATTAAGGGGTAGAGAGTGTATTTTTGGAAAAACTGGCCTTCGGAGCTATTGGCTTTTGGGTTTGGGATAACAGGCTGTTAGTCCAATGGGATATTTGTCAGATTATTGGGATTGCGGAATAATGGGCAGTCCCCATGAAGGTCTATATGCCTCCTGATTGAGACAGTGGCCGCTGTGGGGATTCAACTTGTGACCTTCTATGAAGAGGATGGCCCCTCTAACCAATATCTTAGTTCGCATTCCTGCTCTGTAACTGCGTTGCTGTTTTTGTTCGCATGAAAATTGATGCTGATCTTTAGCCCCAAAGAACAAAATCCTACAAATCCAGATGTTATGAGATGCTTCAGCTGTCATGGTTTGTTACTTCACTCCACTAAATAAACACAGTAACTTATTCAGGGTAGTCCATTCACAACTAAACCCTACTCATACCGTCTGGAACCACAAACAGTGATGGTGACGGTGTTCCCTGTTTTGTGTCCTTGCTTCACACACCAGCCCACACATCGCACATTTAAGATCACACACATGAATGAATACATATTTGCCTTTGCAACCCCCCTCCCTCCACCCCAGCACATCTCCTCCTCCTGCTCTGCCTCCAGTATTAGAAGACTATATTCAGGGATGTTTCTGAAAGGGAAAACCCCCTCCCTCCATCCCTCTCCCATCGTTCCCCTTCACCACCACCACCACCACCTGCTCCTCTGTTCCCCCTCCACCCACGCATTTTCTCCTCTCCCGCCTCTCTCTCACCAGATTTCCTTTTAACTGAGCAGCTCCAGGCGGCGTTCGAATGTGCGAGAGATGCCGATGACTCACCGGGTTCCTCTTTGCTCACGATTAGGCGGCTTCTCACTTATTATATGAGGCTAAATAAATGTGATGCCAAAAGCTGATAAGTGTGAAATAATGTTGACTGAGCAGACCTTAGCTGTGTGTTAGACAGCCATAAAGCTAAAAAGGGTTTTACTATTGCAGTGTTGTTTTGTGAATTGCACAACGACATAATAGGCCAAATTATTGCTTTTTTTTCTACTTGAGATGCACAAAATAGAAGCAAAATGCAGTTAAACTGAATTGAAAGAACAGTGGTAATAATACCAGGCCCTCCGATTAGAGTTGTAGTGTCTGCACTTATAGATATACACATGGATGAGGAAAAAAGATGAGATGAGTTTTCGTTCTTTTAAAAACAACAAATTGAGACTGGAAATTAAAGCACCTAAGATTGTGCTGCTAAATGAGTCCCAGAGAAAAGGACGGAAAGAAGAAGAGTGAAAATTGAGAAGAGTAAGACAACAAGGCAGATATATATAGAGGGCAGAGACGAAGGACATGGCAAAGAGAGACAAAAGGGCCGGTACCAATCAGACAAACAAAAAGACAGTGAAAAAAGTAAAGAGAAAAAGAGAGCAGGAGAAAACCCTAGAAAGCTGATTATGCAGCATCTCCTTCCCACGCAGTCTGCCTACGCTCCCTCTCTCTACCTCCTCCTCATCTTCCTCCTCTCCTCGTTCAGGATTCTGCTCCATCCATTCCTCCCTCCCTTCCCCTTCTCAGCTGCGTCATCCAGCTCTTCATTGTGTGTGTGCGCGCCCCCACCCTCCTCCCATCTCTCTGGGGACGGAGCAGAACTCTCCACTGCTTAGCTTTGTTATTACATGCAGACTGAAGCTTTTGGGCTATTTGTTACAGCGGCTACACTTCATGATGGGTTGAAGGACAAAAACACACCCACACACATGCAGACATTAATCCACACACTGGAGAGTTATCATTTATTTATCAACCAGCCTGTAAAAAAAATGCCTTTAACTGTTATTCATGTGTGTCATTAAAGGTTGTTGAAAGATTCCGCCAAGGGTTTTAGAAGCTCAAGGATTTCGTTTCCATCTTTGAGTTAAATGTATTTGACTGCGAGTTGGTGACAGAAACATTGTTTATGTGGTAAAGTGTGGACAGTTTGTATAAAAGAGCATGAATGAGTTGTTGGGGGCTTCCTTGCTGGTCCTGTGTGCGGTTACTGCAATTACAGCTGAAGGTGAAAACTCCTTTGTCCAGACCTTGTCCAGATCCTGCAGATGGAGAGATTCTCCATCTTGCTCTTGTTAACCTGTCGCACACAGACTCCTAAGTGACCAGCCAGCATTTAGACACTACTAGTGTCCATGCCTCCTCCTTAAGACAACCCGGGGAGAGACATGGGTCAGGATTGAGGTAAATTAAAGACGAGAGTGACTCACTACATCTTGAGACATACGATCCAAAACATCAACACTGATGTCAACACTACCACTGGGACTTGACTGGAGGGTTATGACTCAAATGACCCTCCTCATCAAATTATCAATACTTGTCAGGGCCTGAGGAACTGAGTGGGATAAGTAAGGTCACTGAAGAAACTGAACAATAAGAAATTAGGAACAATTTCACTTCTAATATAATTCACATTCTGCTTGTCATCGGGTAATAAGCTTAGTGGAAAGAGACACAAAAAGAGAAGATTAAAGTTGCTGTAATCAATATTTCATAATAACAATGTATCAAATGACAATGTGAAGGAGGTCTCTCATTAGCTTTATTGTGACTCTCTGCTAACTCTTTAGCTATCCAGCCCACAACTTTACTTTGGTTCACTTTCACTGCTCTAATCTGAGTCTAATGTGTTTTTAAACCAATTATGGTAATGGTTAACTGTTTTTATATTTGTTTTTAACCTATTGAATGTTTTTGTTATTCTTTCTTTTTATTATATTGTACAGTGTCTTTGAGTATTCAGAAAAGCGCTCTTTTAAATAAAATGTATTATTATTATTATTATTATTATTATACCATATGCCAATAATTCAGTCAATTTTGCCAAAGGAAAGTGAAAAATAATTCCACCCTGTGATTCAGATCCGCTCAAAAATGTAGTGGGTTCTTTCACGGCTCATGCTACACCCTTCCTCTGAATTTAATAAAAATCAGGCCAGTTTTTCTGTAATCCCACTGACAGAAGATGAAACTAACACACCTTCAACAGCTTCACATGAACTGATTCACTTCTGAAAATGGAAAAGCTTAATCAGATAAAAATCACATTGAAGTGGTGTAATCGACCTCCGCTTTCATCCATTATAAGATGCAGATTGCACATTAACTGGAAACTTACCACAAGGGTATTTTACGGTACAGGGTATTATCAGAAGTTGTCATAAAAAAAATAGGCCTTGACCTCATTATGTTTTTGGCAACAGGTGCATGAAGCTGGAGAGCAACAGTATCTGTGGACAACCACAACTTCGACTATAAAAAGCGCTTTTTCACACCAACATAGCATGTCTTCATTGGAGCTGAGTGACAATTAAGTGACAATGAGGTGTTTGATGATTCATTTCTAAAGCAGAGGCGTATCGCTAATGTTGGGAGACTTGCAAACACTTATTATAAGAAAACAGGAAATAACTTCCAAAATGGCAATCAAACAACAACAGAAAATGAGCTTTCTGCAAATTTTGCTCAATTAATCAGAGCCAACAAGTGGAAGAGGAAAAAGAGAGTTAGGTGCCCCCTTCCTCTTTTTGGCTCCCTCATCTCTTCTCACACCACCCGCCTCCTTCACAGTGTGCTTCTCAGCTGTGGGTTTACTGATTAGCCTGATCCATAAATAAGTAATCAGAGTGAGAGCAGCGACATTCCGCTCGCCCTTATTATCAACCTGCTCCATCACACACGCGCACACACACACACCTTTATAGATCCCCTTTTACCCCCTCTTTTTATTGTACTTCAGAATAATAGGGTAACTGAGATACAGAACTCTGAAAAAAACACAACAAAGCCATTTAGAGTGATGTGTGTTTGTGTGTGTGTGTGTGTGCAGTTGTGCACGTGTGTGTGTGTGTGTGTGTGTGTGTGGAGGGCGGGAAGGCAGAGGGACAGTGAGATGGAGAAAAAAAAAAGGGAATAGAGGGAAACATACAGTCAGTGCGAGTGTGACTAAACTGACTGCAGCAGAATGACTCACCCTGTTGCTATGGCAACCTAAAGACACGCTCTCCTCTAATGTGCAATTCCAACTGCTGGTGGCTGCCAGCTAACGGGGAGAAAATTTACCAGTTTCCGGAAATCACTGAGGGAAAATGGGTATGCAGGGGGCAGTGCATGGGCACATACTGCGAGCATTAAAGTCTGTATGTCAAAAAAACAAAACAAAGAGAATATACTGGGCTCCAACCACACCTCTCTCTCTCACTCTCTCTCTGTCTCTCAGCACTGCAGCATGAAACCCAGCAGCTGCTTCTTTTCCACTGTAGTGGACTGATGTGTGTGGGTGTTACGCTCAAATGCCCTTGGTAAGTAAAAGCCATGTAGGATAAAGTCTGGCCTCCCACCACAAAACTAAAACCCCTTTAGAATTCATTGTAAGCCAACGCTTTGATTGTTCCGGTTATTCCTATATTCTTCCTGTGATATGTATCATCTAGAAATCTTCCTGTGACACTTTTCCATTCATTTACAGTGATGCACAAGGGAATTTAACTCAATGAAACTACTGCAAATACCACAGAATAATGGGATTCATCTAGATGAAACTTGACTTGACTTGACTGAGGATGTTTTGTTTGTGTTTTGTAACTGTGTATTGACAGAAACTCCCTATCTTAGAAAAATTGAGTGAATAGTAGGATATAGTGAAAATAAGGAATGCTGAACAGAAAATTAACTTATGCCATCAGAGCAAGCAGAACCTGAGCTAAGTTGAGGGATTGCACAAAAATGAGTCATTCTCCCCAGAATTATTGATATTTGGACCCTATCTTTGACTTACAAACACCCTCTCCCCAATTTCTCAAAATATATTACTGGGTTGGTTCAACTTGTTCTACCATTTATAACAAAAAAATAAATAAAGCATTAAGAATTTAAGATGATGTTCATTTAATCTTTATGGGCTAATATTTTCACAATACCCACTCATGATGCACAAGTTAGAAGTGGAATCTCTAAATTTATGGTGCACAAACATAGCACAAGGCTGAAGTTGAATTATGATACGGGCCAACTTTATATCACACATCAAACATGAAGAAAATGTCGAATGGGGAAACAACTAAAATATATCATTTAGTTTGACGGTACAGGCTTGTGGTCCTCCAGCAAAGCGCACGTTTATAACCTAGTGTGCACACTAACCGTCACTTACGACTATTTTATTCCTTTTTTGATTATTAATCCTGGAAAAAAGGAATACTGAAATACAAAGTTGGGGTGTTAAAATTAAAATGACCTTTTTCTGCTCTCCAAAAAACACCATACTAACATCCCTCTTTTTCCGACCTCCACTCCCCCCTAATAATTTGTGCACAGTCCCTAGGTTGTGATAAAATAATATGTATCCTCACTTGGAACTGGAAGAAAGAGAAATCTAATTTCCCACCACACATTCACAAGACTCTGGTCTGACATACTTAACCTACAGTTAATTGGCAATACAAAATGAGTCAGACCATTCCCCTCTTCATGTCCTACTGTTCTGGAGGTGGGAGAAACACAAAACACAAATTTAAAGGAAGAATGATGGTCCTCATGTCTTATTTGATTGGATCCTGTGTGGAAACAATCACAGGCAGCTCATTAAGCTCCACTATGGAAAAATAAATGTTCCAATTCAAAGACTAACACAATAAAACAAGATAGACTAATAAATACATAGACATAATTCCCCCTGTGACCCCAAAGACAGGTCTGACTTCAAGAGAAGTAGCTTGTATACTGTAGTGCAGCCAGACAAACATATAATAACGGGGGAATAAAAAGATTTCTTCAGTTTCTGACTGCCGGCCACAGGAACGTGCTGACCAAGTCTGTGATTGAGGAGGCTTGATTATAAATGGCTCCGAAGAGGCTGTTACACTGTAGCCTTTGTCACCTTGTTTGACTCACCAAGAAGTCACCATGATAAGAGTGGGAAGATGAAAAAAGTTGTTTCATAAGAATGACAAAGCCATTACAAAAGAGAAGGACTTACTGAAGATGTTGCTGTACAGAGATCTTTAAAGATCCAAAAGGAATGTGTAATTAAAGCTAAACCTGAAACAGAATTGTTACGTGAATGTGTGTGTGTGTGTGTGTGTGTGTGTTTACTATGTGGTTTGTGGCCCTCTATCATCTGTTTATGACTGCAGGGATTATCACCACGCCGCAGTGTGACATTAGCTTGTTAGAGTGACTCTCACACCTCAGACTACTGGCTACTCAGTCTTTATTCACTTCTAGCCAGACTTTGACTAATGAAACATGACTGTGGAAGTACTCTGAGGGTGTTTATGTGTACAAACACACACACACACACACAAATATATTCCTTCTGGTCCAGAAGCAAACCTTTAAACCACAGACGACAAGATTATTTGAGTCAGAAGCAGTCAGTACTTGGATACTATAGGTGTATGAACAAATCTTTAATCTTTAACTGAATCACCATCGTCATTTGCTGAATCAGTATCTTTTAAATGTGGAGCTCCCCTCAATGGTGACCAAGAGCAGTTCCAACAGCTCAACATTGATTTACAGTATGCTACTAAAGCTATTGAAAGACTGTGTAAGCCACAGAATGATCATGATTTGAACAAGCTGATGCTAATAGGAAGCTGATACCCATACAATAATTAGCCATAATGTAAATTCCCTCATATCAAATCACTATAGGGTTAAAATTCTTACAGCAAATTGCAAAAGCTCATAAAAAGTTCACGTTGTTTGCTTTGAAACACCCCAACCCACCCCACAGAGCAGTGTGTGTATCTCATGGCTTTGTTTTCTTGAGATAATGAGATAAATTGAAAATTGAAAACGAATGCTGACATACTGTATTTACTTACTGATGTACGTACTGAAGTGCATTTGTAAGGCTATGCACGAGCTTAGCTTAGACAAACAGGTAACATTGTCATTGGCTACAAATGTGAACAGAGCGAAACGATTCAAATCAGCAAAGTGATTTGTTATTTCCACCATTAATGTACACAAATAAACTCTCCCTGTGCAAACCCAGATTAAGTAATACTCTAATTTGATTAAGGTGTTTGCATGGTTTAAAGGTACCTTTGTTTGAAATGTGGTAGCTATCAAAGTTGGGATACTTTTAGATAGTTTTAGTTTTATAAATCAACATTTTGGCACATCTTTCCTTCTTCGGGATGTGTGGTAGAAATGATAAGTTGATTAATTATTTTAATTAGTTTATACCAAAAAAAAATCTAAATATCTCTGGTTCCAGCTTTTCAAGTTTGAGTATGTTCTGCTTTTTTCTTTTTTGTCTTAAATGTAAATTCTCTTCTTCTTTAAATCTTTGGGTTGTCAGACAAAACATTAAATGTGAAAGGTGAATTTCACCTTGGGCTCTGGGAAATTGTGAACGATTAATTGAAAAAACTATCGATAGATTAATCAAAGCGTAGTGCCTGAAGGAGTGACTTCATTAGAGTTGTAGCTTCAGCTCTGTCATTTGCAGAATTGCAACATGAATGTTGTTTCTCTGTCCTTCTGAGAAGATAAAACAGTTAACATCTAGTTTACTCTGCGTCCTTTGTGACGCATATACAAAATTAAAGCACGAAAAGAAATGCAGTGTAATTCATAAAATCCATGAATCATCCAGCTTTCTCTTGTTACTTTTATGACCTAGAACGACACAACACCTCAGGGAACCCAGACTGGTTTTGATCCCTTAATGTCTTTACTTCATTCTCTCAGTCTCCTAGTCTGACAGCATTGCATCTATTTTAAAAGGATGAGCTCATACCCCGTCTCCCTCCCCACCTCCAGCACCAGTCCGTGCACTCACCCTGGGGAGGTCTAGCCCACTAACGGGTGCTCATGGCTAGGCAGGACCTGCAGGAGGAGTGGGCCTCTCCGCGGGACCACGTGGGGCTCTTAGCCGCCAGAGCCCGGCGTTAACGGAAGAGGAGTGAATAATTTAAAAACATCATTTCTGTGGGATGTTAAATATTTAAAGGCCTCTGATGTAACTGTGGAGTGTGAAAGTGCGTGCATGTACGCGAGCACTTTCATATATTTGTGCACTTGTGGGTGGAAGATGGACACAGAGAGGGTGACGTTATTTAAGGAGAGTCTTATAGTGAAGCAAAAAGGGGAGAAAGACGAGGGTTAAGAGGAAAAAGTCATTGAGAGACTTAAAGAGAGAGTTTGGTGACATTTTTGGAGCGTTTTGTTTGGTCTGTGGCATTTCTGGGATCAATATGCATTTCTATGCGTAAATCATGCAAACTGTGTAATGTTAGTGTATTGGTCTTATTAGTTTGAAGTCACTCTTTCTTCATTCTGCCTCCATCCTTCATTTTCTTCTTCCCTCTCTTTATTCTCCTCCAGTAGCAGCCAGCACAGCATCCGACGCTGGGCCTGTCAATGTGTGTGTGTGTGTGTGTGTGTGTGTGTCTCAGGGTTAAACTGTTTCAGCAGTCTGTCTCTCATTGTGTCACTCTCCTCTGACTCACATCAAGGCACAACCACACACACACACCAACACACACCGGCATACAAACCTCTTCACTCCACTCAACCAGGGTTAAATGATCGCACCCAGATTATTAAACTCACCCGAGTTCTTTCACCTCCTCTGTTTGTGTGTATGTGGTGTGTGTGTGTGATGACGGGTTGTTGTGAGTTCTTCCCCTGTGAGGGCCTTGTTTACTCAGTGGGGTCCTTTTCACACATTCGGTAGTCCGGCCAGACTGCCTGTTTGTTTTTCCCACATCATCTCCTCTCCTCTGCCTTTGTGGTGAAAAAAGTCCCCCCCTCCCTTCATCCGAACCCCTTCTCTCCTTCTTCTCTTCCTCCCCCTGCCTTCCCCTAGTCCTCCTTGAGTTCACTGTTTGTCTGGCAGCCATGTTGTACCCCTTAAATCAGGGGCAACCCGGAGTCTGTTTTTTTGCGTATTCGTCCATGAACCTGTGTTTTTGTCTCCATCAATCTCCTTATTCTTTCATACTTTCTCTAACTGTACTGAATTGCATTACAATCAAAATAACATAACATAATTTGATATGATTATCAGGAAATACAAATCTCACATTAAAAAGCTAATTATACACACATGTAACCACTTCACCCACATTGTCTGGAAGGGGGCTAGGTAGAGCTTATTCCCTAATTTATGCTGTGTTTTTCCAGGCGCCTGAATCGGAATAATCTGGCCGTCTTCCCCGAACTGCTTTTCCTGGGAACGACAAAGCTTTACAGACTGTAAGTCCTATTTTTATTTTCCTTTTATATCCATCACTCAATTGCTCTGCATTGTTAACTGAAAAAAAAATTCTTCTCATGTGTTTTGTTTCACAAGAGCACTGCAAAGAAGGCATCAGATCATTCATATGAATTGTTGCAATGGTGTGTTTGTGTGCATCACCACTAGCTTGTACAGGTCATTGACTATGACTTAAAATTACATAGTGAAATATGTTACAGACATCGTAAAGTAAAAAAAAAAAAGTGGTTTTCGGTGACGCAGCCGTGGTGTTTCACTCGAATGAAGGAGTGAGAGGAGTGAGAGAACAAATTTACATGGCCCTCTCCATAGAAGCCAGTTCAGTAGCTAATGGAGATTAGCACTCCAACAGCTGCTGCCCACTGGGAGAGAGTGTGTGTGTGTGTG
>NW_023339674.1:18613301-18638222 GCF_004916995.1 Morone saxatilis | reverse complement strand
CATGGGACAAAGACATGTATGAGTGTGTGTATTGTGCAGGCAAATGGGGGTCGTGACGGGTGTCATGTGTGTCTCTTTCACACATTTCAATCGGTCCACTCATGACACACAGACACACACAGAGTAATGAAGCTTGTCTGGTCTTAATTAGGGCCTGGTGGAAACTCATTCAGATTCACCCTCCCGACTAGTATGAATATTAAGTTTCTCATTCATGGATATCAAAATACATTTTAAATTCAGAAAAATGGTGGAACTGCACTTTTACAGACCTCTGTCCCCTGCATCGAAAATGACTTTTAAATGACTGAACCTGACACTCAGCTTTACAATGGCATTTTGTAGACACATTTCAGTATGGATGCCTAAATATGAAAGTCAGCTGCCAATCATAGCGTGTCACCCACAAGAAAATGTGACTTTTCCCTCCAATACAACACAACACAACATGTAATATATATATAAAAAAAAAACAACTTGGCTTTCACTGTGGTTCCAGGGGCCTTCAGCCAATAGAAAAACATCCAGGGATTCACACAAAAGGAACAGGAAGAGTTTATAATAGATGGTTTCACAATGGTTGCATTCACTGTCACTATAATACTCCATGTGTCCACAGTAGGTGGCTCTCTCCTGTTCAGATTACAAAATGGCCCACATGTCCTTCCTATCGCCAGAAATATTGAATAGAGCAGCCCACTGCATGTACACACAGCTTCCTCCAGTGAGTAATGTTTGGAGATGGAGGGATGAAGACCTTTTGTTTTGTAACAGCTCGCAGAGCATGCGTGATGCCAGCAGAGCCACAGGGGCATGAGGTAGGTAGCTGTGAGTGACTGTGTGTGTGTGTGTGTGTGTGTGTGTGTGTGTGGAGAGCTTTTTTATAACCTAACTGCATAAAGTAGTATGTGTGTATGTGTGGGCAGAAGTGTGGAAGGTGTGAGTGTAGTGAAGAGTGTGTGATGCGTGGGAGGTGCATGTGTATGCTTTCATGTACTGTAGGAAGAGACGTAAATGCTGGTAAATATTGCTTTCTTTGTGCCGTTGTCACATGTCAGTACATGTTTGTTTGACTTGTTATCCTCCCTCCCTCCCTCCCCTTTATTTCTTCTCGTAATCGTCAATATCCATTATTTCCAGAAATTAGTTTTTCTTCCTTTTTCCTGCGACTAAGAGCTCCTCTACCCACTCCCATTCTCCGACGTTAAACAGCTCATCTTACTCCACCACCTCCACCGTTGCAGTTACATAAAAAAACATTAAAAGGGGCAATTATCTGTGACTTTCAACAACTTCAACAATGAACAGAAAATGGTTTTGGCAGAGTGATTTTTGGACCTGCTGTTCACATGACTTCAAGGTTTAGAGAGTATTTATTTTTGAAAATCTTTTAAAATGACCACATCAGAAACTATAGTGTGTAACAAAGCCTCTCAACATTCTCTGGTCCATTTTAGATCTTTAAATTGCATATTGCCAACGATTAGAGTAGTCAAGTTGTCAGTCTATTTTTGGATTCTATTTTCAAGTGCACCAAGGAAGGGAACAACAAATGGATTTAATGATTATGTATTTCAAGCATATTGATTTTTGGAGAACAAAAGGAGGTACAACAGTACGTGATGAGAGATAGACAGTATATCTTCTATTTACTAATTCAAATATTAGGTGTTATCATGGCCAAAATGTTCTGTTTGAATAATGGAGCTGTATACTGTATATATTTTCTAAAGAGCAAGTCTTATGTCTTCTTTTTTCTCCCGTCCATGTGTATTGTACCATGTCTCTTTCTGATTGAGCACAGACTTTACAGCTGTTTATCTGTTCATATCTAACAAATAATAATTGTAGCCCCACATATACTGGATTTGTGAGGCTAAGCATTTTAAGGGATTACTGAACATTTTACAGTTGAAACAAGAGTCTACAGCTAAAAGCTAAATGCTAATGTTAATATTGCCATTGGCAGCATGCTAACATGCTGCCAATGGCAATATTTAAGGTTAACTTCATTCATTCACCCCTGAGCCAAAGAACGAGTGAGAGCCACTGGTTTGAGTACAAACCCACTTCGGCAACGGGCAAATCGGACTGACTAGCCCAGTGTTTTTCAAAGTCAGGGCCGAAGACGAGGGGGGGAAAAGGCTAATTTACATAGAAATATAATTAAATTATTTATTATAATGGTAAATATTTCTAAACTACCTCAAACATATCTTTAGCACTTTAGTATTGCAAGTTCTTGTTACTTATCAGCCGACACTGTACTGATATTAACACCTGGGTAGGTTTGAATACCAATGCACAGTTTTAGAAATGATCACAAACCATTTCTTATAGTCCTGATGTTTAGGCTCTCACTATAGCACTGTTGAGTATAAATTAAATTCATTCATTCTTTTAGCAACAGTAACATTGCTTACATCTATAGCCAAGTGAACATAGTTCCACTTTAAGAGGTGAGCTGCATTAATACTGCATAGACTCCAGCATGGTGCCTCGACTGATTGTAAGTCGCCCCTAATGTTCATATTTACACTGAGCAGGGTAATTAATTCTAAAGACCCATCTGCCCTTTTGGTTGTTTAAATATTTATACAAGCGGCCTAGCACTGTAAGAAAGCAGCTACCATATATGGCAGAGAGATTGATTTAATTCTCTGGAATAATTCATTGCTGTTAATGACCAAAGAGAGGTTTGGCAAAGCAAGCCCATGAATCAGCTTGTCGAATGTTTGAACATTAATCTGCAACCAAAAAACCAGCAGCAAATACCAAGAGCTGAGATGTTAAATCATGCTGCAGTGACAGTTACCAATAGTAGTATCAGCCTGCGAGTACTTGACACATGAATGTGCCTGTTTTCATTTCTGACTGATTCATTTTCTTCTTGGATGCAGTGAATCAGAGTCACATGGTTTCAGAGCTGTCACATGGCCCTCGATTCTGAAAGACAGAATCCAAACTTTTCCACCTCTGTTTTGCTTTATTTATCTGTTTCTGACAGCTTTCAACATAACAGCGGCAACAAATACACTTCAGTCATTTGTTGCCATGGTAACTGCTGCCAGCATGAGCATCAGCTCTTGTGCAGTCAAGAGTCTTTAAAGGGCTAGCTCACAGAGAGAGAGAGAGAGAGAGAGAGAGTGAGAGACGGGTTGGGACATTAGAGGAGACGACATAGAGGTGTATTTTTAACTAGTCTGGCAAAAAAAATTAATATGACCTTCCAGTGTGTAGATTGTGAAGCTTTGAGTCACCTGTTGTTTATTTCTGTAGCATCTGAAAACTTTTAATACGATTACACACTGGTGGAACTATAATAAAGTGATTATAGCTGTTTGTTTCTGTCTAGCTCTTTGTCTAGTGTTTTACACGCATGCAAAAACTCAATGAAAGTCCATAAAATAACATACGGTCATATTTCTTATGTTGGAACAATGGGATCCCGCACAGTCTGCCGCATATTGCAGGGTGAGATGATGATGAAAGACTCAAAACCAATACGCTTCACTTCAACACAATACGGACGAGACTTGACATGTGACTTAATGCAAATGACAAAACAAGAGCTTGTTTTCACACACGCACGCACACACACACACACTACACACACACCACACACACTACCACACAAAAAAACCTATGAATGTCATCTAAAATGTAATCTGCACTTAATTTTTAGAGGCACTTTCTCTCAGGTCAGAATGAAGGTGAGTCGAATTGCTGCTTCAGAGGCAAACAGGAGAATGATTACTTACATATGCTGTGTGATGTGTTGTATCAAGAACCTCTCAGCAGGGTCATATTCATCATACAGGGACACTGATTTTGACAACAAACATGTTATGTGCTGTTCTCAGAATCCGAACAGTAATAATACAACATTTTCCGGATTTCAGTCGTATTGAACAGATGTTTTTTTGTATTTTTTGTTTTTGCTTTTGTAAACTAACCAGCTATTATGTTTTCTATTATATCTGCTGCGTACTCTTGAATAATGTATTCCACAATGTACTGACATATAACCCTCTGATGGTAAAATCATACAAGGTAGGTGAGAATTAAGCTTTCACAAGAGACAGACTGGCAGACAGTTGTTTTACACCAGTGAGTCATATCCGGATTGCACCTACAGCTGATACTGCTAGACTATATTCACAACTGGAATTAAAATACACCCCTGATACCGACTGAAATTGGGTTTCTTTCGCTCTCATAAATGCAAACTTCCCAAGCATGCGACGCCCTACCTTAAAAGCAATTTATGCTGTGTTGTTTCTGACCTGCTACTGATACTGATGTGATTGCTTTTTTAAATACATGTATGCATTTGCACCTGATGTCAGTTTGATCACCCAGTGTTAATTCAAAAAGAGGATATTAAGAGAGTGAAACCGGATGTGATGTATCTGAAACAAGAAGCATAGGACGTAGATAGATTATTTTATTTTCCATTTGATTAACTATATGATTTAAGTGTAAAGAATAGCTGAGAAGCAGCTCATAAGATGGCAGAATCTATATATTCACTTTTGCAAGTGGAAAAATTACATAAACACCTCTAATGAAGCTCAAAAAGTTATTTTTCTGCAGCCTGCCAGTGGTGTTGATTAATATCTAAAGTTTGTATTGTTGTTGTAAGAGTCAGAGATGTGATCACTGTTCTTTTCTGATATACTTTTCTGTGTTTGCTTAATATCTTCATGACTTTTGATACTTTCCCTCACCACATTACATCATTTTGCAGTGTCTGTGACTGCTGCACCGGCAATCCAAGAAGCGACTACAGTAAGTTGTGGCTGCCTGCCTACAGTAAGTGAGTCATATCGAGTTGAATACCAATTAGCAGTACGGAATGTGGCAGCTTTAAATTAGGTCTGACAAGCAGTATAAGTATAAGTGAGTTCTCATGGCAACATAAGGCAACTTGAAGTGTAAAGATAGCAGATGGTTGCTGGCACATCACAAGACAGACAGGATATGGAAACCAATATGGCTGCGATGTAGTCATGATTAGGCAGCAGCTAGAATTTATTATCGGTAATGCACAACTAACTTTACAATGTATGTAAGGTGAATTCAATAGCAAGTTGAGTGATGTAAAATAATCAAATTGATGCTTAATGCAATGAGTTCCACTTACGCTGTTATGCTTCAACTCAGACAACACATCTACGTAAAAACATTATTTTGTTCATTTTTAAATACATTTAGCCTGGGATCATTAATTCAGACTGGTATTGTCTCATGCAGAATATCAAATCAAACGTAGAGTTAAGTTCAGTTCATAAAGCTAAAGGCCCTCTAAAGCAGAATACCATAAAGGAGCACACTGCAAAGCACTTCAAAAACGGAGATCAATACCAATCAAGGTCATTGCCTAGCCCTAATATAACTGCAATCTGCAACACCCAGGTCAGACATTTTGAGCTCTCTCTGTCCATGATCAGCAGCAGATTCAACGATTCAAGATTCAATAACAGATAGGTAACAAAAAGAGACACTGCCGTGGCATTTTTAACTGAGCACTTATAGTATCATGAAAATAAAGTGGCAATTATTAATACACAGAAATAATTCATTTCACACCAAGGGGCTGAAAACACAGGAAACTTTTTCTCACTTTTTCCTGCTTCCCCTGCAATCAATAGTCCATCACCACATAACACAGTTAAGGAAATTACCAGGTAACATATTGCAATGAGCATACCAGAACTATTGACTGAGGCAATTTCAGTTCCAGTTATCAGCCATAAAAAGGCAAATTGGATTCTTTCATCGCCCCGTGCGACAATAATATGACACTGATTATATTTGTTGTCCAATATGTTGGATATATGGATGTTAATACACTGACTAAATAGTGGCAGCAGCATCACTACAAAATTGCTATTAGTTGAACATGGTGGAAAATACACTAGGTAATTGCAACTTTGGATAAACTCCATATGTTGACTTTTAACAGAGAAATCCTTCCAAAAAATGTGTATCTTATTATAGATCTGTCAAGTCTGGAGACACCAGGGTCACGTCTGTTAGTCAAGTTGAATAAAAACACTTGAGAGCTTTTACAAGTCTTCATGAATGCAGGAGCATGAGGCGTCTATAGAGGAGATGGACACCAGGGGTTATTCCAGCCGTACTGAGGAAGAGCAGAGAGATCCGGAGCAGCACACAGACAGAGCTAAATGACTCCAAGGGAGACCCTTAGTCATGACCACGTCTGTGCCCTGCTCCGGTTACAGAATGAGGGGGGAAAAGAGAGGGCTCAAGAGAGCGGAAAAGGTGACATGGGGGCAGAGAGGAGGAGGGCTGGGAGAGAGGGAGGGAGAAAGGTGAAGGGGGAGGGAGTGCTGTTTGTATGAGCAGCGCGTGTGCCGACATTAACCTTCCCCATTAATGAACCGCTGGAGGGACTTCACATGGGCAGCGCTAAACACAGGAAGGAAGCGGGGAAGAAGAGGGTGAGGAGGAGGAAAGTTGTGTGCAAAGGGACAGAGGGGGTGATTCTATCCGGCCTTGTCACTTTTCCTGCCCTCACTGCCGGTTCAATCAGTAACACACATTAGGAGTAAATTGAGTGGATAGATGATGCAGCTGCTTTCAGCCAGTCTGGGGCAGAGAGAGCAATTACCACTGCTGAGCCCTGTTTAGCCGTGTGACGTACGCACCAACACTATGACTTAAGATAGCGCAGTGGGTGGATGGTAATGGAGTGGGAGTATTTCTGTCTCTTCTCAACTGATTTGATATCTGTCATAGCAATAAAACAGGTACTTTCTTTCATGCTCCGTACAAAGATATAGACTTTTATGTCCTCTGTCGGTCAAGAGTGCAAGTTCCTTCATCTGAGAAATGAAGGATGCTGTTCACAGTGGCTGCAGAAGGAAAATAACTGGGTTTCTTTCGAGAGAAAAAACACAGACATTGTAAAATATATCTTGTATATAAGACACAAGCAACACATAACCAAACAGGAGAAATGTGCGTTCAGTTTGTCGATCACCATGGAGTGAATCAACTTATTGGTGTGACTCAAAGTAAGAAAACATGTGACCTCAAGGTTTAATGGTCATATAACTGCATTCAGTTACCCACTGAAATGTCAGCTGTCAGTCCTCAGGGCTGCTGTGACAGACATCACTGATGTATCTAGAAGATGACAGATGTATCTGGGAGACAACTACAAGTGCAAATTAAATTTAGGACTGCTCTGATGTCCAAAATTAAAGGCTAATGACCTTTTTTTTTATTAAGTGAGGACATATGGTGACTTCAGGAGGCTGCAGAGGTGAACAAACACATGGCTGAAGAAAGGATGGAGGATTGAGGGACAGGTGAGGGGTGCCCCCACCTGGTCATTCTGGCTAATTGCAATTATTACAGCATGGATACCCAGCAGCATCATAATGCTACATGTGGCCAAGTGTACAATAAACAGTGACAGCCCAGGATATCCTCAAGTGGTATAATAGTAAGATGATTCTCATAAATAAAGGCATAATGTCAAACTCTGGCCCAGTTAGCCACACCAGGACAACACTTTAAAGGCTTGGTCAGCTGTTGGACATTAATTATATTTTTTACCTGGCGTTAGCTGACCTTATATGCATAGGTTTTAGCTAATTCCCCGGCTAACGTCAATGTTAACTCAGCTAACGCAGCTCATACAGCGGATTTGTGAACATATTGACTACATATACTATATACATGTTGTAAAGAGGTGGGTCAATGCAAAATTACTGCTAACAAATGCCATTGCTTTCTTTCTGGCATTTCCTCGCTGGGCTAACTTACAGTTGCTAGTTAACTTAGCTTGCTACTTAACTAATAAGCTGCTAGCTAATCATCCCTTGACTTGTTTAAATAAATTACTGATATTATTCCTGAAATAATTTGTCCATGTGTTTTACATTGTGTCCTTATATTTAACAGTTCTATCTGTTATTTTTGCTTTAAATTTGACTTGTTTCTAATGCAAGAATACAGTAGCACATACAGTTAAATGGGTATTTAAATAAACAAACCCAAGGCTAAAACCTGCCGACTGAATCCACTAGGTGGCAGTGGTGTTTTTGCCTTTTGCGTTTTAGAAACAGGCTAATGTACAGTATAGCAGGGTGAACTCCACACCTGCCCTGTCAGAGATGCACTCTCTCTATTCAACATTAGACACAGTCCAACATGGGCTTCTTCAATTTCATGCTGCCCCACGGAGCCACTTGAATAATTAAGCCAATATTCCTCAAAGATGGGACACAGTAAGCTGCACCCTAATAAAGATCATACATTAGTGGGTGCTCCAAAGTCCCTCACCATGCTGTATTCATTTGTATGGCTCGGCAGTGGTGATCCAAACCATATGAGGAGCTGAGTGGTTCTGCAGAGACCCAGTGAAGAGGCAGGCCACCCACAGCCATCGCTCACTGCTCTCTTTCCTCCCCTCTTAGGTCAGGCAGCATTCCTTTAGTGCCCTGGGGATCTCCGCTGAAGAAGGGAACATCATTCACAAAGACTCAGATACTGGAGCATATGCTACCTTCATTTCCCCCCCAGCGATCAAAAGGGAACACTAAAAAAAACCCAGTGACAGACAGATGGGCAGACTCACATTACTTTGGATTAGTGCATAGCTCTGTGTCAGTGTCAGAGGTGAATGAGTGCAGGTAGAGTGCAGATGTTCTGATCAGACATGATCATGCAGATTAGTCTCCAGTCACCTCTAGTGAGAGGTTTTTGGAGACTGGATGGTGTTAAACAAACATGCCTGTCCCTCTGGTAGACAGATACCGTTTATATGTCTGCAGTATTTCAGTGTTTTCAGTCTCACTTTCAGTCTCTCGCTGTGGCTGTCTGTGCTTGATCATAGACTAAAAATGAGGGGGGGCAGACATGAATGTTCTTGATAAGCTTCAACATAGTCCTGTTTGTTAAACTCGATATATTGCTCAAGGGCAGACTACCTTCACTCCCACTCCTCCTCTCGTCTCTCAGTATTATTCTAACCGCAGCTGTAGAGTGAAATATCAGCATTCATTGATAAACCCAGACAGTCAACAAAATGAGGAACGCCAGTTGTTGGAGAAGAGAATGACTTCATTTATTCAAGGATTGTTGTTATGTATATTTTTAGGCACTTGATAGTAATTTGTTTTAACATAATGTGGCCAGAAACCCTTTTAGAATAACATTAGAAGTTACTGTAATCACTTGATTTCCTCTGTATTTACACTTCAAAGGAGCACAATTTAGGGATATAAGTATGTCATGTCTATGGGCCACACAGAGGAATAGGCAGAAAACTACCATAATCAAACAGTTTATTTTTTGTGAGGAGAATGGAAACGTCTGAGCTGTGCCACATTAAACAGGGAGATGAGACAACACAGAACAAAACATCCAGAACCCACCAGACACACAAAAAAAAGTTACTTAAACTACTTATATGGTCATATTCAGCGGTTATTATGCAATCAAGTATTTTCCCAAATACCTGAGCAGCTAATTCAATTATTCTTTTCAATAAGCAGCATGATAAAAAAAATAAAAAAATAAAAACATGAAGCCTTTAATTAGTCTAATATGGTGTGAAAATGTTTTGTGAGGTCATAAAAGTGCCCAGCGTCTGGCGCTGGAGGGCATGGATCATTTCCCGACTCTGGAAATTGAGTCAGAGTCAAACTGTGTCCTGCCCTGGCTTATTACTGGCTGAGAGGATCGCCCATCCCAGCAGCATAATTCCATCTGGGCTAAATATTTATACAGAGGGGGAACGACATCACTTATCCACAACACATTCATTCACATAAGGGAGAGCTACTTCTAGAGTGGAGTTAGAGTGATCCGCTCTGTCTGGAACATCACTTCTTCTTGCTGATATTTGCTTAGACAAGCTTTCAGAATAAGGTTTTGTACTAACCAGAGTACACAATGAGCTTTTTCATCTATGTTTTTGGTGTGATTCTCACTTTGTATCAGATTGGAAGGAATCCTGCCAGTGGTGAGTGGAGTTTTTCTTTTTCTTTTTTCTTTTTGTATTTTGAAAAAGTAGGACCACAGTGTAATGTTGTTGTTTTTTTCACAATTGAATGAATGAATCATCTTGCAGTTATTATAATTATAAGGTACTTTTTTTCTCCAGAATTCATGTTTATGTATCTTTACCTCATCCTTTTGAAAAAGAAAATTCAACTTTGTATGTATGTGTTAGTAGATAAATCATCTACTTTTTGTATATATGCTTAATACAACTATATACTGTATGTATGTATACAGTCAATACATGTAGAACAGCTCAGCAGACAGGTGCTATATATTAAAATACTATAATGGAAAAGCCAAGACTATAGTTTTAGTCATTTGTTTAATGGACACTAACAATAATTCAATACACCTTTTAATGTGTTTATATATTAGTTTATATGTGTTTGAGTAAATTAACTTGTTTAATATAAATGGTAATGTGCTACTATCTCCAGCTGGGATGTGCTGGCTGCAGCAGAGTCAAGACCAAAGGTGCGACATGGTGCTGATGAGAGGGGTGACCAGAGAGGAGTGCTGTGCCGGGGGCCGCCTGGACACAGCGTGGTCCAACACCAGCCTGCCCATGAATGAGGTCAGCCTGCTGGGCTTCCTGGGAATTGTCTCCTGTAAACCATGCAAAGGTAAAATAACAAACCATTAAAAACAAATTGGCTGAATCTGCCAAGTAGAAGGAATCAGTTACTGTGTATTGCTTTGGTTTAACACAGTGGGGGCAGAGGATTAGTTATTTTATGTGACCCAAAAGTTAAATGCTGTGTTAAACTGCTTAAAACCTATATTTAAATTCTTAACAGTCACATTGTAAATAAAGATAAATATATTTCACTGGACTCTGTGCTACTGTCAGTGGTAGTTTTAAGGTAAGTACTGGCTCTTTTAATCACTGCCTAGATGCGTTTTGCAGACTTAAAACAGAAGATTTACCTTTGGCTAATCCACAAAATAGCTCTTGTCTCTCAGTGGGGAGTTAGTGAAAGTTAATTTAAACCACATCATTTGTGAATCGAGATATTCACACAATGAGTTCCCGGTGCAGCTTTCTAACAAAATGCAGACGTGGTTGGAGGAGAAGCGTTCCACATAACTCCACCCAGCTGTCCTGAGAAGCTTCCCCTCTTGAAATCTCTGCAAGGTTCATTCAGGTTCACTTGCAGATAAATTCAGTTTTTATAAGCAACACTTACACTATGTGTTCATAGGCCAAAAAATGTGAATTTCACCATGCTGATAAGTTCCAGTAAAAATCTAGCTACTGGCAATTTTAGAAAAACACACCCAACCACAGCCCCAGGTTTCTCTGGCCTCGTCACATGGCATAGAGAAACAGAGGTGTGGATTGTATTTAGATGAACCTGAAAAAGCAGAGAGACCACAGTCAAATGTAGCCTACAGCTCTGTAAAAAAATAAAAAACTCTTGCATAAACTGCATCACGTGGAAAACGAATGAAGTTGGTAGAAAACAGAACCTCTATCCTTGCTATGTGTTTCACTTTTTTCTACAGCTAGTTAAAAATGAGCCCCGTTTGCTTCCATGAGCAAAATAATAGAATTCCTGCAGGCTGAAATAAATGCCTGCCACATGCCCAGATGTCTGGGACTCATAACGTGCAACACTATCTTGATCATTTGGAATTCTGTGGGAGGATAATGTCGGTATCATGAATGTCAAAAAGTTTGAAGGTAGCTTGTCAATTCAGAGTTAAGACATCTACATCACCACGAGACGTTTGTTTGTTACCAGACATTCCCTTATTGGGAGACACAGAGGAGATAGATAGAAAATGTATACACAGCAAGAGACAGAGTGAAAGCTGGAAATCAACCAAAAGAAAGAAGAAGAAAAAACACACAGCTCTAGAATACAACAGGATATTGAAGTGCTGGTAGAGACAGGAAATAAGAAATAAGTTCCTCATTGTTTACAGAATCCTCAGGACTCAGAGCTGATCAGGCGTCATCTCTAAAGACTCAGAAAGGTCCTGGGAAGAGGCCTATGTGCATTGTCTAATGTTAACTCTGCCCTGTGTAGGATTACAGTTCCTCCTGTGCTTTGACATTATGGGGTGTCAGAGGAGCCCGGGGCTTCCTCATTTCTCAGCCTGTAAACTTCTCTGACAGCTATTTGAACTCCGTCTACCTCAGAGCCCCTCCGTCCCTCCGCAGGAGCTTAGCCCAGTCTGTGTGCAGCCGTACACATAGATCTGTTATGAAAACACGCCAGCCTCACATTCCACCAGGCGAGACACCCCTGTGTGTAATGGTCAATAAAGAGATGTGATTATTGTAAATATTGTGCAAGGTGAAAATAGTGTTATGGTCTGGGAAAACCCCAGATCTCAAGCTTGTTTTGTATGAAAATGCCTGCGGATCACCTGATGTCTGCAGACTTGTTAATGCAGTAACATTACACTGACACTGCGCAGAACTCACACACATATGAAACCACTCGCTGTGCTTTTGTAGAGACTTGTGAGGGAGTCAAATGCAGTCCTGGGAAGGTTTGCAAAATGAAGACGGGAAGGCCCCAGTGTGTGTGCTCTCCAGACTGCTCTCACATTTCCCGGAAGCATGCTGTGTGCGGCAGCGATGGGAAGTCATATATGGATGAGTGTACTCTGCTGATGGCCCGCTGCATGGGACACCCGGACCTGGAGGTCATGTACCAAGGAGACTGCAAAAGTAAGCAAGATGTATCTAGTTTATGCACAAAAGCCAAATATTACACTTCACACTTTTTCTAATAGTTCTTCTACTGTCATGCTCTGCACAGAGTCGTGCTCCAGCGTGGTGTGTCCAGGCACCCACACCTGCGTGACTGACCAGACCAACAGTGCTCACTGTGTCATGTGCCGCACAACTCCTTGCCCAATACCCATGCTGTCTGAGCAGGCGATCTGTGGCAATGACAACATCACTTACCCCAGCGCCTGCCACCTCCGCCGGGCTACCTGCTTCCTCGGCCGCTCCATAGGAGTCCGCCACTACGGCCACTGCAACAGTAAGGATACAAAAACACTTGTCACCTTCTCTTTTTACCTGTCTTACTTGTCTGTAATAATATAAGTAACACTGAGGGTCCTACAGCTTGCATGTGAGTAGTTCTTGACTCTGTTTTTGTGCAGACCCCCCTCGGAAATCACACCATTTGGAAGGCAGCGAGGAAAACGCAGTCTAGACAGACAACCCCTTGACATGGCCCTTTTTCAAGAGATGAGTTGGTCGACTTCCAAGTGTCACACCACTAGCTTCCCATGATGACCTCTTTTTTTTCTCTGACAATCACTCCCCCTCCCCTTTGTGCACAGAATGACAATTTGTTTTGATATTGAAGACCACTGCTGGAAGACATACATTAGCCTCAAAAAGAGCTACAAATACCTGTGAGCAATTTGTGTCAATCTTGGATCAGTTTGGAAAATAGAGGCAGGTGAACACGTGTCTCAAGATAGAAATATCTTGTGAGCTCTTTGGGAGATGTGTGCATATTGTAAATAGAATACCACTACTATTTATTGGAGAAGGTATCAAACTCTATTTATATTTTTATCCTAGTAACAAATCCATATATCCTTGGGAAAGCTGATGCAAAAAAATGTATTTATTGTGTTTTGTTTATTGTATATGTACAAAGGCGGTCACTGGCATGGGCAAGTTTTTTTTTTTAAAACAGTTTTTACAGTCTTCATTCCCCACAAACAAACAGTTTTCCCTCATAAACTGATTGAAAGCAATGGTAATTTGTTTGGAAAGTTGATACCACTTTATAGCTCGCCAGTGTGGTTTAAATTCACCACAAACAACAACATGACTACATACAGTTGTACTGTATGTAGCTTTGGTCTGGAGGTGAGGAAGGGGTTCAGTCTAAACAAACCTGTATAGTCCCCCCCCCCCCCCCCCCTCCCCTCTCTGGATCCTGATCCAAACTCTCGGCCACCCGCTGATCACTAAAATTAACAGTTTGGTTGTGTTTGTAGGAGTCTCAGAAGACTGTTGGTACAACCCCAAACCCTCTACAATACCTCCTCTGTTGAGTGCTTGGCTTTGTTTTCTAAATGCATTTTTGTAGGTCATGCTAGTTCATTCCGGTTGCTGTTTTGCTGCTTTGATTTGATTGGAATTTTATACTGGACAGACAAATCTAATTGGCGTCATCCGATTGAAAGGGGAATTCAATTTGTCTGAGAATGGACCACAATTTAGGCCAATTGAACATACCTGATTATACTGCCGTCAGAGAAGAGTCAATCTGTTCATTGTTGACTGTGGTAAACTGGTGGATATCAATACAAATGGCCAGTTTCGAATGGTCAAGTGATCCAATTTAATCTTTCAACTTCAAGCAGATGTCTGAAATACTTTCAATAATCCTTTCAGTGTATTATGGAACATTTCAATGACTCTCCTGTAAATAACAGTCTCATGTGTACCTACCTGTGTACCTACTGTGAAATTTGAATGATGAATGCATCAACATATTTTTGTATTTTTGTACTGCCATTTCAAAACAACATAAAGTTTAACATTTGTCACAGCGTGTCTTCTTTCTTTTACAACTTTTAAAATGGGAACATATTTGATTCCTGCCAACAGAATACGCTTCGCAATCTACTTTTCCTGTTACACCTAAACACACGTCTGCATCGTATTATAATGTATTATTATAATCGTAATAATAACAACACACGCAGGACTCTACAACTGTGAAACTGTGTCTGACACGTATTTTATAATATTTGGATTTTTCTAAACTGTGTCACAGTCTTACTCATAGCCAGTTTCAGCCAAATGAGATCATACTTGCACCTTAAAGGGAACTGGACAGCTTTCCTCACATGCTGGCTTTTAGGGTTATGGGTCAGGTTCCAGCAGCCAGCGGAGCACTCTGTTTATGCGTGCAGTGGTTAGACTTCCTCTCTCCTGTGCGTGCAGTGGCTGTGCCGCCTCTTCGACAGGCCTCTCAAGGCCTCGTGTGAGAGGTGACAGAGAATCAAATCCAGGCTGGGTGGCTTTTCTAACCTGTCTCCTCAGGGATATCCCCCCCCCCCATTCTAGATTAGGTGGGGGGGGTCAGGAGGATGGAGGGCGAAGGAATGGAGGAATGAATATTTCGAAGCGCTGAGGCCTGGGTACTGACTCACTTTCCTGTGTAAAGTACCTCCCTTGTTTTTCTGTCTCTCTAGCTCCTGCACTCCACCATGCACCAGCATCTGGTTCGACTTTAGGGAGATGTTTATATTCCTGTCCAAGTACCCTTTTATTACACTGGGAATGGAATTAGATGTTTTGTTAGTTCAAACAGGGCAAATAACAATGCCATGAGGGGCCGTTTCTGTACCCATGCATAAAACGCACAAAATTGTTTTTTTACAGAAATATACCTTAAAATGTTTCATGTGTATTGTGTATAAAATGATATATGATTGGTTGAGCCAAAGAAACAAAAGCATATTAGTCAGATTTTGGAATGCAGATATGACCTCAGTGTGCCCCACTAGACATGTCTGGGCAAAGGAAGATGTTCTATCCAACGAGACCCCTCCCCACACCAGTTTAGTTTTTCATCGTGGAGATTAATACACAGAAACATACACCAGAAATTCCATCTAACCTTTAACTGCCTAATCTACACCTCATTATGTGAAAAATATAATGTCGAAGCCAATTATTCCCATACCTTTATGAGTGCGAGCCATCTATAAATTCTTCTGCGGCCCACACGATAAACTTAACAAACCAGTGTTTCTCGCCATAGTTTAAAAAGTGGCAACCCCACAGGAATTTGCAGTGACCTCCCACCAAAATAAAGCATTTGCCACACTTTGCGGTGCATATGTTGAAATGGCTGTGGTCTTCCAGTAAAATACACAACTGAAAGAATTGGTTGAGACAGCACTTCTGATCCATGTGTCTGGACAAGGCATCCTCATGGATACAAGACAGATAAAAGCCTGCTGTTGTCATTATGACTGTGTAATACCTTCACCAGGAACAACCTGTATTTCATGACCGCACAGCCCTCTGACTGACTGACTGATATGATGGGCCTGTGTCACACCAGTGGTGGTAATGACATAACCACAGAGTAAACCTATGAGCCATTTCAGAGCTATTCTAATTACACTCAACACAAGACCTCAGGAATTCTCTGCCCACTTTGCTCCATATTTTATCCTTTTTTCTACATGTTGTGGTGTGCAGTGTGGCCGGAGAGGGGATCACCCTCACTTCTACTGGAACACAGCTTTGTGTGCGTGTTTGTCTGTATGTGTGGGTGTGATTGTGGGTGCATCTCTCCTGCTGGAGCTCACCTGTTATAAGCATGGGATCAGTCACACATATTACATCACAACCTCTAGCTGAGTTGTTTATACCCCTGCAAACACATGGGGTTATAATGTGACGCCCACACTGACATTTCAGGGATGCGTAATCATCCAGCTCTGATATGTCAAGCTTCTTTCTCAACAATGTCCACATGGTATCATTTCCGCCAAGTTGCCTTACTACTTCCAGTAAGTTAACAGCCAAGATTTAGATCTGAAATGATGTTGTGATGAGACCAGGCGCTGCGGAGTGTTTTCGGAGACCACCCACTCTCTGGATCGCGCCACTGGATTGTAAACAGCTCAGTCCCACAGCTGAAACTAATAGATATCAGATCCATCACTCCATCAGAATATATCTGCCATAGACATTATTTCCCATACTTGCTTTGTTACACGGCAAGTCTTTCATTTTTCCACATGTGCCTGACATTTAACTTTTGACAGTTGATTGTTATACTGACACAACAACCACACTCCAGACTTACAGTTTATACTGCTGCATGATGAGTTTTTATGGATTTCTTAGAATTGCTTTTTTATGATCTCTGTATATTTTATATCAGATGACCAATCAATCAAACTGAATGTTCATCTAACAGTTTCAGACATGACGAAGATGACAGCATCTATAAAGAAGAGGAAAACTATTTGGGAAAAGTTCAAAAGTTTAATTTGGCCCCCTAGTTTGAAACATTAATCAGTTTGTGCTTTTAGAGCCTCAAGATAGAAATATTTGCCAGGTCTCAGGTCCATCATCTGTACCTGTCAACAAAACTAGTGATCCAAAGAGATTCATCAACTTTGCAACCAAGTCTACTATCACCACTTTATGCAACAACTGAAAATCCAGGCAGGTTTACTGGGAATGAGCCGTCTTTGTCAGCGACTGGGTCAGGACCAACAACAAATCAGCAGAGTTAGGAAGTTGTGCAAATGCTAATTGTCCCCAATTATTCTTGGTGAATTGTTTCACTTCCTCGTCATGACCTCTGGGACAGCTTTTCTTCTGGCTCTGTGTGTGGTCTGGCCCATTTGTACTAAGTGTAACGGGAAAACAATATACTGGGAATACCACAAGATATGTTGAATGTAAATACAGAATATGAATTGTTATATGAGGTAAAAGTCGCTTTGCTATGGAATTCACTAAACATTTAGATACAGTTTGAGACTCCTCAGGGGTCTTAAAGTATTTGGGAACATGTGTTCCTGAGGCAAGTACAATATGAGATTGTGGCCTTCCTTGTCTTGGAACTGACAAGGTCATTGAATTAACTCTGGTTTTGAGTTCATGTTGAAATATCAAGCCACATAACTGAAAAAAAGTCAATGAAGTGTGATAATTGGGCTGCACTTAGTTCCCAAACTTAACTCAAATTGAGTCCAATTGTGCAATTTGAGGCTTGGAAAATTACCAGGCCATGACCATAATTTCACATCAGCTTTTGCAGGTGGCTCTCACATAGAAACAAGACACAAATACCTTTTTTATAAGCCTTGGCCCAGATACCTGCTTGTTTATAATGGAAAGTTGGTTGATTATCATGGAAAGTTGGTTGAACATTTAATTTGCTGTCATGCGTTAAGGTATGCCATGTAAATTTAGCAAAGAGGAGAGTGGGAAAGCTGCCTTGGTTCAGGTTTCATTCGATTTTGCGCACTCATTATCAACAGCTTCTTTTAGTTGAACGGCTACAATAGCCATTAGGACACAAGTAATTAAATCTTCTGTTAGGAGATCCTCTGTTTGTTGAAGTAGGACAGTGTACCACTAATGAACTCGGGAGGCCCATATGGTATCTATTCCCCCAAAATACAGAGCTGCACATCTTGTGAACAGACTGATGGTCAGTGTAAGATTAGAAGAGTAACTGCACTCACGCATTGTGTTATTAGCTCCAGTGTTTCTTGGTGTGGACTTTGGAGACTACAAGACATCAACACAACTGTGTTAACAAATACACGTGCACACTCACACACGCTGTATATTATACTGCATACACGCCATGTAGCCTAATTTTCTTTCCCAATTTTTTTTGCTTGAAATGAAAATTCTTGTCTCCTGTGGAGGTTTGTGGTCTGTGTTATTATGTACAATCGGCTGGGTAGAACAGATAACACCACTGTACGTCTTTCCAACATCTTTTGTGCTTAATGCAGTTTTCGTTTTCTTTTTTCTTTTCGTTTTCTTCATCATTCTGTTTTGTGACATATACTGATATTTTCAAAATGACAATAATATTTGTGTTTATCACTTATCAAGACTAAAAGTGTACAGCTAATGCTAGCGGCTCTTCAAGGCTGGGCACATTGGTGCTTTGAACTAAATGCATGTTAACATCCTAACAATGACAAGTGCTAACGTGCTAATGTTTTTCTATGTTAGCCATTTTAGTTTGGCCTGTTAGCATGCTATCATTTGCTATTTAGCATTAAACACAAATTTCAGCTGAGGCTGGTTTAAAGTCGGGGAATAAATGTCTGTACCAATCCATCCAATAATTGTGGAGTCATTTCATTGAAAACCATAAATGTCATGGTGACGCTAGATAAAAAGTTATAGGATTCGGTAGGATTCATCCTCTTGGCACCATGAACGTCTGTACAAAACACTGCCGGTACAAAATGAATCCATCTAGTAGTAGACATATTTCAATCTAGACCAAAATGGTGGACAGACCCAGTGACAAGTAAATACAAAACGACATTGATAGAGTGAAAAGTATTTAAACTGTTAAAGCAACTGTGTTGTACAGACAGCACTGCACATGATTGGGACAGACTGCTACGAGCTCATGGCGCAATGGGGTCAATGAAAGCAGATAGTCAAACTCTGCTGAAACATCTGCAACGAGAGACCACAAACACTCCACTACAACAAAAGCAGTTGAACCTTAGTTTCTAATTGTACACATGTGTTCCTCTAGCAACATCTATATTTTGTTAGCTGCCCAGTGATGTAATCCCAAACAGTTATGTACCAATGTAGTACCGAGGGATTTTGTTCTGGAACACAAGCAGTGTGGAAAAACACTGTACAGAACAGAAGGGATACCTGCTGTGATTCAAAAGTGTGTATATATATGTTGAGGACATGTTATTTTTTTAAAGACAGCTTTGTCCATCACTAATGTTGACCTTTACAGCTTTCTTGCTGTTTGTCCAGGGATCTTATGGTGTGTGTGTGTGAGTGTATGTGTGTGTCTGATGCACAGCTCTTGTGACACATGGCCTCAGACAGAGTGTGTCTGGACGGAGAGAGAGTCTTCGATGGGTGGGACTGAAAACAAGTGACGCATGACTAAGAGGCCCAGGAAGTTCCAGCAGGCGGCTGTTATTGCTGAGTGTGTGAGTGTGTGTGTCTATGTGTGTGTTTATGTGTGCGTGTGAGTGTGATTCGGGGGCCCAGAGGGACTGTGTGGGGCAATCCCGGCTGGAGTGTCTGGAAAAACTCTATGGAGTGACAAAAGCAGCAGTGTCCCTTGCAGCATATCTGTCTGCTGCCTTGGCTGCAACACTTAATTTGCCTCTTAGAGTGTGCTAGAAATGAAACCATAAAGTGGGCTGAGAAAACAACAATTAGCCTATTGTATAAGTCACTGTACGTGGATGCATGTGCTTGTGTAGTCTAAAAGCTACTTAATTACAGTGGCTGGAAGAAATACAGTCAGTTACTTCCACCCCTTGCAGAGATTTACAACAAGGAGACAATGAATATATTTATACGTCCTCAGAAGCAGTGTGGTTCTTTTTTTGATGTTTTCTGGTCAACATATTCCAAATTCATATTAGTAGTGAACTAAAACTACATGATGTGGTAGGTCCCCTCTGTCTGGTAGACTTGTTTTCTGCTGCTCACATGACCTGTCTCTGACCCAAAGTCACTCACTCCCCAGATTGCATTGCTACAATGAGCATTCGACTGGGATGGTGGTGACGCACTGGGCGCAGAGAGACAATAGCTTACCTCAGCCAGGCAGACATAGCAAACCTCAGTGCTATCAGACCCTCTCTAATCTCAGTCCATGGGACAGCCGTGTCTTTCCCGCTCCCACATGGCCCGATCAGACACAACGCCAGCCTAGAGAGAGGACATTAGTTCAAGTTCAAGTTCTTTTGTCATGTAAACATCAGTTACAATGAGGCCATCGTTGGCAATACAATTCTTAGATCTCAGGCTTCCTCTAACTGTGATTTTACAGATATACAAAAAATTCCTGCAAGTGGAATATACTATAATATAATATAGATAAATACAATACTGTGGTAGCCTGGTGAATAATAATAATAATATAAAATGTATAAAGTAATGCAGTATATAAGAACACATTGTAGACAATATATATACTGTGGCGTATAAAGGTGTTATGTATATATACAGTATATATATGTATATATACATACAGTACCTTTATGGTAGTAGTAGTAGTGTGGTGTGAGTACACTGTGAGCTTTGCTGTGAGGAAACATCCAGTCTTATTATACCTAATCATATCTATGTTCAGCATGCCACGTTGGGAAATAAAGCCGTTGTGTCACTGAAATGTTGCAATTGTATCAATTTAGGCCATTAGAACATTGTATAATACTAAAACGAAGCAGTGTGTTAGCTGCTTGGTTAGTACTGATACAAGACGTATACATGGCTATATCTGTACAGTGCATTTCATTAAAAACAGTGCACTCATAAAACACCATGGGAGCCGGTTGCATCCAGGGCTACTCTCAAGAGCATAAACCTGAACATTTGTAAATAAAAATCAGGCCACATGGCTCGAGAAATGTGATTGGCTGATGGGCAGTCAGATGGGAACTCCTACTTACTCTCAACATGTGGTGCCAAGCACAAGAGATACTCCAGACTTGTGTGACATGTTTATAGCCGTCAATCTGCAGTCATGGTAATCACATTAAGAATAACCCGTGAAAAAAAAATATTGAGGACATTTAAATTTACAGCTTCAAAATAAAAACAGACCTGAAAACAAAATAAAATCAATCATTTTCCCCTCCAGTTCTTATGTAACTAAGTGATCCCTGAGACTTTGACTGGTATCTCAATGCCGCCAGATAGCCGCCAACAAGAACTTGGCTGTGTTCACATAAAAGGAGACAATGTCTTTCCCATGTGAGAGGCTACTTATTTACTGTTTTATGTCTCAGATTTGACACTTGATAAAATGGTTCCACCAACTACTGTCAAATAATCAACAAACAAATCCACCTTTGACATGATGAGTTTGCTCAAAAACAGATGACTTTTAAACACTTAAAGTATGCAGGTTGGGCTCAAGGGGTGGTTGACGAGAATCCAATGGAAAAGTAACATGTGTCAAAATAAATCCAGTGCAATGCCAGATTGCAAAAACACATCTCTGGTTCTCATGTGAACAGGGAGAGCAGGCGGGGGGTGGGGGGCTGAACCTGCAGGGATAAGACATGAGTTCAGTGGAGACACAGTGTGGTGATACATGATACAGATATGTTGGGGGTATCAGCCTTCAGTTCTTCACTTCTCGGAGGCTTTTACGTTGGCATGTCAGTACGAATTAAGGACACCATAACCCAGTTCTTCCAACATATAATATCCTGACTGAAGTTCTCATGAATTCCAAAGGAAACTTACCAAGAGGATGTAACCTTAGTCCCTGGCTACAATGTGGAATACAGTAACTCATAAAACTCTTGATACACAAAAGCACCACCATGTGGCAACATTTTATAAGACACACAATTGTTAGTGCTTGTCAAATGCAGATAATTGAATATTATAACTCTTCCCAGTAGAATAAGTAGGGATTTTTCTCTTCCTTTTTACACAGCTAATTTATTAAATAAACTTTTTTTAATATCACATTAACATTTGTATGTAATTCTATAATAGCCTACTTATCATATATCCAGTAATGTTCCACTTCTTAATTCATATTCATGGTGGACATTAACTTTTTATCCTGTTCATATAGGCTACTACAGTGTAATATCATCTATTATGCAGTGCACTCATTTCAGTCACATGCTCGTCGTATTTTCTAGGAGGTTAACATTGACCTCTTTGGTGCTCCGTAGTCCTTCCCCCTCTCTACCTGTTTAGTGGCTAAAGATGGCGGAAGCTCCTCCATGGCCCAGCCGGTTCTTCTGTCACAGATGCTCGGCAGAGATTAGTCCTCGGCTGCCCGTAAGTACCAGAGACAGGAGGTGAACACGGAGACCTTTGGACACATGAGAGCCACACTGTTGTTGCTGTTACTTTGGTAGAACCCGTTGTAGCGGCGGGGCCAGCACTTAGCATGCTAACAGTATTAGCTGGCTTGCTACGAGCTCCCGTTTATCTCGCTAACGCTGCCCAGTGTTAGTGAGCTTGTTATCTAAGTCCCGGATCCATCAGCGTACAAACACGAACTGCTTAGTCATTACCCACAGAATACGGCTACTCTCCTTGCATGATTTGTACCCACGTTTGGCGGGGTCATTTTGTACATTATTGTGGATTTACGAGCTGTATTAGCCTAACCCTTAGCTATGTTATATTGACCAGCAACGACGTAAACTGCTGATGGTAAACACTGATGGCGTCTAATTGTCCACTTCAGGTGTTTCTGTTACAGATCAAACGCTGTTACCACTCTGTGTGCTTTAAGACTTCATGTACTAATCACTTCTGTCAACGATCCGGCAGACAACAATGCCACCGCGTCCTTTTCTTGTTTTGCCATTCAGTGAGGCACACTGACTGTCACAGGCTAGAATCATCTGTCATAGAGCTGTAATGTTTCCCTTCACAATGTAAAACATCACCCACAGGGTTGTGTGGGTCGCTGGCAACGGCCTGTGGTCTCATTAACACCTCACACAGCTGTGCAACTGCTGATGTGTCGTTTAGATCCTAGCCTGTGTATGAAGTTAGTTCAACTTTATTTTATAATTTCAACCATTGTAAAAAATGTAGCTGATGGACATGTTTCTGTCAGGATTAGGGTAGAAAAACCATCAAAACATAATAAAACGCAAGGAGAAAAACATTTCTGTTCTGTGTGAGCTGTAAAAAAATATGGAAGGTGACAAGGTGTGTGTGTTTATATGAACTAATAAGTGTGTTGAAGGTGGGATTGCTGTGAGGTGCTCATCAGTCTAACAGCACGGAGGACGAAGCTGTTGCTCATTCTGGTGGTGTTGGGGCTTTATGTATTATCCACTACCTGGACGCCCTTCCTAAACATCTCTGTTGGTAGATGTCTTGAATGCAGGGTAAAGACACCCAGTTGATCATCTAACTGTCCTCAGTGTTTGCTGAAGGGGCGTACAGACTACAGTCCTCATACCAGGTAGTAACACAGCTGGCCAGGACACTTTCAGCGGTGTCCCAGCAGGATGGAGTGGCAAGTCTCGCTCACTTCAGTTTTTCTCAGCATCCTCAAGTGAGCTGTCTTGGTCATATTCCATACCAGATGGAGGCGATATCATCTGCAATGTGTGCTTGAAGAAATTTGGTGTTGTGTTGCCCCAATAAGTGAGCCAGTTGGGCTTCTGTCAGGCCACCAGATACTTCACACTTTAGAGGTTGAGTCACATGAAAAGGATTATCATCTTCTGTCCCTTCTCACTGTCCAGCCATGCCATCAGTAGATATATCTGATTTGCTGTTTACACTTGCCACACACACAGCTTTAGTGATCATGCAATGGCCTAAATAGTTAATTGAGCTTATTATGAAGACTCTAATGTGTTGGTTTTTACTACTTTTTGTTTGTTTGCAGGAGTACACGTGTCCAAGATGTGATTCAGGGTTTATTGAGGAACTGCTGGAGGAGAGAAGGTGTGTATAAAGTGTATATTAACTTCATATATTAAGCCATCATCCCTAACAGTTGTGTGTTATTAGTATTAACATTGAGTAGCTGACATCTAGGATAAAAGCACTCTGCAAACCTCAGCTTTACACCAGCACTTATAAGGGCCAGCAACACGAGGTTTGACCCTGTTCTTTCTACAAGAATTGTGGTCAAATACGCTTTCAATAGAAACGTTTGATTTGTCTCTCAGATAAGTTATTTAAATTATATGTGGTATGACAAATTGTGTTGCCTGTGCTAATAGAAGCCATTGTACCACTGTCTTTCATTCTTTTCTTCAAAATAGGAAAATTAGTTAGGCACTGCTCTCTTTTTCTGCTATCTAGCTTAATGTTGTATTACTGTCCTTTATCCTCCTTTTTTTATTTTTTATTTAATGGTATTCCAAAAGCTACACTTCACATGTAAAATGAGAAGATGGATGGCCAAGGATAAGGGGAAGAAATAAGACACAGAAAAACCTGACATCATAATTGTTAGGAATGATGGAAACTATGACGCTTGGTGAAAAAGAATGACTTTCTGTTGTCGAGAAGAAACTTTGTCAACTGTTTCTCCCCTGTTTAGTGCGGACAATGGTTCCATGTCTACCATCTCCAGTGTGCCCCAGAACCAACAACCATTTGAGGTTTCTAGCTTATTCTTTTCTACACAACCTATGTCTGTCCTATTACTATATATATATATATAT
>NW_023339674.1:18611191-18613201 GCF_004916995.1 Morone saxatilis | reverse complement strand
ATATATATATATATATATTCTGTGGGCTGTAAAGATACTGTTACCTCCAGTGAACTGGGAAATTCTGTATGTCAGCATGCATTTAGGTTGAAATTTTGCAACAAAACTTCAGGTGTGTTGTATTGACCATAAATAACTGCGGACATGTATAAAAATAACAAAACTTGGCTTGTTTCTATGCTTGTCAAAATACCTACTTTTGTTGGATCATTTACTGGACTTGTATAATGATAAGTACACCATAAAGAATATTCACACATTGGAATTGGAAAGTGAAAAAAATATTAAAATATTCTTGATCAATTAAACAAATCAAACACAACCAAAACAATAAATAAAGGGTTAGTCTCTGGGTCTGTTAGCAAAAATTGCACTTAAATTGGCACAGGGGTAGGCTATAGTCTCATTCGTTTCTTAACAGCAGTATATATAATGGTTAGGAAAACCCTGCTGTTTATTGTGGCATTATATTGCCCAAAATGTTGGTGACATTGTGAAACAATAAGTCGATATTGTGACAGGCAATAATCGTATATATCGTATGATATGTTGATAACACATGTTCTGTTTTTTGTTTTTTTTTTCTCCCAGAATGTGGACCAGCACTTGTTTACATTCCCTTCAGGCTATGGTCAGTTTGCCCTGGGTGTGTTCGACGACCGCTTTGACTTCGGGCCTGGGCTGGGAACAGAGGACAACCGGGATGCTGAAAACAGGCGGGAAAGGGAAAATGCATCACGACAACGGTATGGTGCCAGGCAACCGAGAAGTCGTCACGGTTCAAGACGACAAGCAGGGAGGCATGAGGGAGTTCCCACTTTAGAGGGGTAAGGAGCACAGTTTGTGCCTTGTGGGATGTGGAAGAAAGCTTTTGTCGAAAGAACTTGTGGAAGGTTCGAAATTGAGGAAAATAATCTTTACTTAAACTTACATAGAATACAGATGATTATGACAAGCTTTCATGCATCGTGGAGAGAAACACATGTACATGCTGCATCAGTACATCTCTGACCACTATCCTGAAGGCAGAACATTTATTTCCTTTGCCCAAAACACAAGTATGTCGGAGTAGATTTACATTGGCTTAATACAGTAGAAAGTTCCAATGTGAGTTAAGGTGTGTCTCCTCACAGGGCTGTCCTGGGCTCTCTTCACAATAGAAGAAAAGGTTTCACTCACAGAGATAGTCAGGAAACAAAAAAAGCCAATATTTAGATAAAAAATAAAACTATTAGGTAATAAATCTTCTACACAGACTTAAATTAATGGTGGCGTGCTTTAACCCTTGGAAGCTAATTTAATTTCTCCCCCAATACATCTGTATCATAGTTTTGTTATGTGTATCTTTTCTTTTTTAGAATCATTCAGCAGCTAGTGAATGGAATAATTGCACCTACTGCAATGCCAAATATTGGTGTTGGACCCTGGTAAGTCTATGGAGTTATATTTAACCAGTCAACAAATTATCAACAAAGTGCAATAAGAGTCTCCTAAAAGTTCTAATGTTTTATTCTTTTTTTTTTTTTTTTTAAAGGGGCGTTCTTCATTCAAATCCTATGGATTATGCCTGGGGTGCTAATGGACTAGATGCAATTATAACTCAGGTATTTTCAAGAAACCTTTTGAATGTTTTTAAACTGATTACTGGGCTTACTCAAAGCAAGTAGATTGTGATTTATATCTTTTGGACTAAACACTTCAGATTTTGTGTAAGAAAATAAGCAGTAAACACAAACACAACGTGTATTTCTGTTCATTTGTTTTCTATTTTTTTATGATCTTTAGTTATTAAACCAGTTTGAGAACACAGGACCTCCTCCTGCTGATAGGGATAAAATAAAAAGTCTTCCTACAGTACAAGTTACAGAGGAGCATGTTGGTAAGTTGAAACCTAATCGCCACTGATGTTTTCAAATGTTTTAAATTGCTTTCTTTCTGATATTTTAGACTGTATTTGCACATTTGGACTAGAGATGTTCCGATACAATTTTTTCCCTCCCGATACCGATT
>NW_023339674.1:18605489-18611091 GCF_004916995.1 Morone saxatilis | reverse complement strand
TATCGGAGCAATTTCCGATACTGGCATCGGAATCGGAACAACTCTAATTTGGACAGCAGTATAACTTTCTTTACGACAGATGGTTGCGTGCTGTTATTAGATTTGCAGTGTCATTTCAATGCCTAATTACCATTTTGCCAGACACGCTCATCACCAGGCTTCAGTTTTGATCAATATAAGAATGTTTAATTTGAAGCATCTCACCAGTTAATGACTCAAGTGAGCTCAAAGGCATGATTCTGTTAAACAGAGAAAATGTCTTATCTGCCGATGTTATAATTATCCTAGTCACTTAACACACCCATCACATCAGGTTTTAGAGAGCTGCCTGGCTGTGCAACTGCCATTTTGCATAGCTTAAGGCAAGTCAAACCAGTAGCACAGCACCCAACCCTCTTAAATATTCCAGACCCTGCAAGGCTTCACTATGGCTGTTAGTTATTAAGGACCATGTTTTCTAAGTAACATTGATAATGTCACTATTGGTAAACCTTTTATCCATTTCTGTCTTTAAGCTTCAGGACTGGAATGTCCTGTGTGTAAAGAAGATTACAGTGTTGGAGAAAATGTGAGGCAGCTCCCATGCAATCACATGTTCCACAATGATTGCATAGTCCCCTGGCTGGAACAGGTATTACACAGCACCTATCTAATGCTCTTCTCACTTTATATACACCATTGGCTTTATGAAACTATGCGGCAACAATTACACTTTAAACAACTTCCTATTTTTTACCACTCTTTTTCTCCAGCACGACACTTGTCCAGTGTGCAGGAAAAGCTTGAGTGGACAGAACACAGCAACAAACCCTCCAGAACTATCAGGGATGAACTTTACCTCCTCCTCTTCCTCCTCCTCCTCTTCATCTTCCTCTACCCCTCAGTCCTCAAGTTCGACCAGCAATGAAAACTCCACCGATAACTCTTAGAGAACCCTTTGTCCTTATCACCTTATGAGCTGTTTATAGCTCCTAGGCCGCTGTACTTCAAAGCGGTGACCTCCAGTCTCTCTCTGCTGAAGGGTAGAGACCTGAGTACATCTCACCAGGAGCACTCGAGCCTGATTCAGGGGTAAGTGATACGTGAGGTCCATGTATTTCTGCCTGTTCTGTTGCTCCCACCTTCATCAGGAATCTGAACAAAGGAAAGGGCAGAGGCCTGGAGTGCAGCTTCTGTCAGGGGGTTGGTGGAGAAACACAGAAACTTCAAAAGGCTCGATCTGCCTGAATCACCTCATAAAGGAAGAGAACACAAAGGAATCCAAAGGTAGAAGACTCGGGAAAACAAGACAGTTGCTGTTCTTTTCTTTTTTTTTAATCTCCAGACTTGTATGATTTAAAATGATTCAATTTTGCCAATGAAGCAAAAAGAAATGTACAGTTATTCCTTTTTATAAGTAGCATTCATATCTTGCAGATAGAATGACCCAAAGTGCACTGTAGTGCACTGTTTAAGTGTGCACTTAAGTTTATTCATGGCTTGGAAAGATATTAGATTTGATTAATTTAGTTCTCAAAACAAGATTACAACAGTTTATACAATTATTTTATTGTCAAGATCAACTTACAGTTTTAAGATGACCTGATATCACACAAGTACCATTGTTTGCACTTGAAATGATGCGTCAAATTGCAGTAATTTTGTGCTGTTTGGATAATGATGTGCATAATCATTACTAAATTACACATTATTATTTTGTCAGCAAGCCTACGATGTGGATCAGCTTTTCACATTAAACACTTAGAAACATTTCAGTGCATTTTAACTTAAAGGTAAATTAAATATTTTCTAAAGTTGCCAGTTGAAAAACTAATGATTTGCAGTATGATTGTGTCCAAAAGAAAAAAAACCTGACATGAAAATAAAGATGGTTGAGTGCTACCACTCAAAGTTCATGTAAAGCATCCTCAGTGTGTGTGTGTGTGTGTGTATGTGTGTGTATATATAATATTCTCTGAAGGTCTAATCATGAGCAACAGGAGTCATAAGGGTAAAATTAAGCTTGTTTCACTAACTGACGGTAACTACAAACAAATATGTTTTTAATTGTGTGTACAACCCCTCGGCAAAGTCTGTTTTCTTTTCCTGCACTTATTTTGTGGCATTGTGGTTAGACACTGGATAGGAGTGCAGAAACACAAGCAGGGAATGTTTAAATTTGTTTTCATTGGTAGATCAATGAAGTTATCATTAAACAAAAAAAACAAAAAAAAAGAGTCACTTGTTTGTCCTAAAACCAAATAAATAAGTGTGGTAAACATTTTTTAGCAAACAGGGTAGTTCTGAGCTGTGCCGGTCTGATTTATTTTTCCCTTTAATGGCGTCTTGCAGGTTCTTAGAACAACCCAGCATCAACCAGGGAACAATAACATAATGACCGAGCTCTGCTGGAAGTGCTTTCAATGCATAATACAATTTTGAGATGGTTTTGTTCTTTCACAGCAAGGCCTGGTATGCAGATAGTAAACAGCGTTCATATTAAATCTTTCAGCAGGGTGCTTGCCTGTTAAATGTTATCAATAAGCTAATAAATTCTACTTCCTTTTATTGTTTAGCCACATGGGTGTATTTCCTCTACATTGTACGTCTCTTGTCCTCTGGGGTTTAGGTTCAAAGGCCTTTTAATCTGAGGGGATTGTTGTTATGGACAGAACAGCTGTCTAGCTAAAAGACCAATGGATTCACTTATTGCTATGAGTTTGACTTTACAATGTAAAATGACTGATTCATATTCACACTTTATTGTTACCCGGTATCTTTGTCATCAATACTGCAAGTATTTGTGCCCTTGTAACTACATACCTTGAAATATGGTTAGCTCTCTAATATTTAGTTACTACAGATTCACTATATAGAGCTGCCATTTTGTTAAATGTGTTTCGATTTTGCAACTTTACACAAAATATCTTTATTTCTATTAGAATTCAAATATTTTCAATATATTGGCAGCACTCTTTTTAACATGGCACATCTGGATTTGGGAGGATTTTTCTCATACAATTACTCTGGGTTGTTTGAGTTGAATCTCTTGGTAGTAATCTGAAAGACTTCCAAGTTGTCTTTTCACTCTAAAACAAGTTGTCAGGAATTTGTTTTGGGTTGCTCTACGAGTCTCTGTTTTTACAACTGCGCCCACAGCAATGTATCGAGCATTACCACATTTTCTGTTAATATTTGAATTGTGTCATCTGTCCTTCTGTGCCTTTTTGCAAACTCCAGCAGTGATCCATATGGTCACTGCAGCACACTGTAGATTTTTGAAATGGGGAGCTAAGTGGATTTCTTCCAAGGAGAAGAAAATCTTTGAATGTTGCAGACATTTCCTTACACCTATAGCAGTTTTTGCTCTATCACATACATCTGGGTGATTTACGTTTCTAAAATGAAACGTGCTACTAAACGGACATAATGATCATTTTATGGTTTCATTACACTTTATTTGAGACCTTAATATCTTTTAAAATAACTTCCTTAAAACATAGTCTTTCAGTTTTTCATTAAATATATTATTTTGACTCATATGTTTGGCCAAATTACACACGATTATTATCATTAAATGAGCTTAAATGGCTTCTAGTGAAGACCAACGCGTACTCATTTTACGTGACCACGCCCCTAAACAAGACGTCATGTGTACGTGCTGATCAGGGCGTGTGCGTGAAGTGCAACTAGAGGACGACCAACTACATCGGCTCCACTGTGAACATTCAGCCTGTACACCGAGCTGGAAGTCCGCAAGAGAAGGAGGAAGAGGATTCAGCACGTCGTCGTTAACGTCGCGTTTATTCGACGATTTAGTAAACATTATCTAAATTATTAGCCATGAAGTTATTGTGGGCTGTCAGTGCCCTTCTGTTGATCTGTCGGGGAGCCAATGCGTCCACAGGTAAGGATTTTGTGTCAGCCATGTTGGTTGAAGATGTAGACTTTGCCCTGGTTGCGAACATTAAAAATGTACCTGTTCTTGGTTTGTTGACGGAACGACAGTTATGGTTTTACATGTCCTATATCTTTGTAAAGGTGGCATTGATACAAAACAAACCACCATATCCGTCGTTGGTAAGAAACGCTCTCATATGAGCGGCGGCTGTATTAGGCGTAGTGTTGTTGCTGCTAGCGGCACATGAAGCTAATTTTCCAGACGGATATCCGAGCGTTTCGTGACTAAAAACCATTGGCGTTTAATGTATTTTCAGATCCTCTTCTCTCTCTGTGTTTTATTACGTTTGGTGCTAAACGTTAGCACATGTAATGGGTCATGTGAGCTGTTCACTATCGATCTGCCCGCGTCCGCCATCGGTTCCCATATTAAAAATAGACATTGTCCCTATCGACAATATACCAGCAACATATACACCTTAACTACGCTTTTAATGTCTATATATGTAGAATGTTTTACAGACATGGTAAAGAACACCTCCTGCTCTTTCCTGTGGACTGAATCCATTCATGTATAAATAGGCTTTTATTGTATGGTGTTTGTTAAAGCCAAGCTAGGCAGTGGTCGAGTGGTGGCTCAGTAACGTCAACCGTCGGCTTCACTGACCGAGGCCATGTTTTCCGACGAATAGCCCTTTGGTAATTAAGTCTTTCATCACAGCCTTTAGAAACCGAAGCCCGGGCTTGTAACGTCAGTAGTTGGTGTTGCTTGTTTCTGAATAAACGCTCATTAGTTGTCTTTGGTTCAGTGCGCCAGTAGGCCCAGTCCACGTGATGTGTATTAGCTGTCACGATACAGTGTTTTAAAGGCTGAGACCGTGGTATTATTGGTGCTCATTAAGTCCTGTCTATACTAGTCCTTGTGCTTCCCATCAGCTGGTCGATCCTGGTCATTCACCAGCGATAAAGAGCTGCGTTTTATTAATACACAGCTCTTTGATCGGCTACCAGAGATCATAATTAATTATCTGTAGGGTGTGTCAACATTGGGTTGACAGCTTTTATGGCAAATAAGAGCCAAAAGGACAGGCATTTCTAAGGTGGGAGCAGTATTAGAGACACTTCATTTGACCCTTTTTAGTAATAAACATTTCATCACTGTTTTTAGTTTTATAACAAAGCTACCGTACAGTAATCGTCTTATCTGTCTAAAAATGACCGCCCCAATGAGCTTGTAAGTCTTAAATAGATTGATAGTCCACACATTATACAAAATGTACACGTGGGGGACTGATTCAGTTGTCAATTTACTTAAGCATGTCAGGATTTTAATGTTTTCTTATGACATTAATACTTATTAAAAAACGGGATAATGTATAATAATTTGATGAGCTTTCTTTTTAAAATTAGAAGAGTTACTGACAGTCATTTAAGTACACACAAAAAAACCCCAAACTGAGTCATTTTCCACTGGGTATTTCATCATCCTAAGGCAGTTAAGAGAAATACATTGACTGATATAATATGCTGTAAAACTATGGGCTGAAATCAAATGAACCACTGAGACATTCAGTGTTTCCTGCTTTGGTAATGGTAGCTCTGGAGTAGATCAGAAGTAAAATTAGATTTCCCTAGAGTTTCAGCTTCTTCTCTAGCTTTACTTTGTCATGAAAAGTGGGTTACGAAGCCGACACGTAGGTAAGGCTACTTTTGTGTGTGTGTG
>NW_023339674.1:18584721-18605463 GCF_004916995.1 Morone saxatilis | reverse complement strand
GTTTTTTTGTTTTTTTTCACACCTGAAGTGCTTGATGTTTAATCCCAGCACTTTGGTAAATAGTGTTTTGACCTCCATCTTTACACTCCAGCTGCTTAACGTGCTCTCACTTAAATGATCATTTTAGGGTAGAAGCCTCCAGTCGAGTAGCACCGACACTGACAGGTTGTTGTTTTTTATAATGGTGACCAGTCTGTGCTGCTCCTCTAGGGCTGAATGATTACATTGGACAAAGTGGGCTACTTGATTAGAGTACAACAAGATCAGCTCCCAACCAATGGATGTATGTGGGCTGACAGTGACATGTATTTGTCCCCTCATCAGAAGGTGTTAAGTTCAACAGTAATCTGGGTCAAATAGTACATGGCTGAAATGGAAGCTTGAAATGGCCACTTTAAACAATTTATTATTTATTATTTATCATTACTTCTTATTGTTTTCACGAGTGTCACTGCATTTTATCAGGATGGAACCGTTGGTATTCATCTTTAATTGGAAAAGACGTTGCACTGTACTAGTTTTTCCTGCTCAGTGTGAAAAGTTACACAAGCGTTGAAATTGGCCTCCGGGTGACATGTTTTAATCTTTGTTGTACCTTTGTGTCTTTCAAAAGCTGAGTAAATTTACACTTGAGTTGTTAATTTTCAACTGGTTCCAATGAAGATAAAGCACGTGTCCCTATAGTTTGGCTTTATTTGCCCCACTGCTTAACAAATATCATGCTAACTTTGCATCACATGAAATCTTAATCTTCTTTTCCTTTATGTAAAAATGATAGATTTTTTTGCGTACATTGTTCAGGCCATTAGCTTGTTTTTGACCATATGTAAACACAGAATATCAACTACAGAATGTGTTCTCTAAAAGGGCTCTAAACTCATGGAGCTGCTTCTCACAGTATACAGCAGAGGCCTATAGGCACTCAGTTGCCGTGTCGGGCTGGTTTGCGTCTAATCATTGTTGGAACTGGGGCCGAGACTATATTTAATTTTGAACTTTCGTGCAGCATGTTGGGAAGGTGACCTTTGGAAGCCACTAAGCAAGAAAAGTTACTTGATATACGTGTGGAGACAGAGGCTCTTGTTCTCATTGGGTTTTCATTTGAGCTGCTGTTTCCCTCATCGGGACCCACCCCAGGTTTTGTTCTGCTTTGTCCTAGTCTTTGATTTTCCTGAAAGGAGGAGAACAATCTTGCTGTGCTTTGGGCGGTAGTATAAGAATGTTAGTCTTTCCTGGACGCACCTACATTTCTAACCCCCCCCCCCGACCACCACTGAGTGTCCAAACAAACCCACCATGCCTGGTATGAATGTGGAGCGCCGTGATTCTGGGGAGGACTAAAATACTGAAAACAAGTATTTTTAGTGTTATTCCCATGTGAGTGCATCGATGGCAGATGCTGAACATTTGCCACTCAGTGGGGGTTGAACGTGTTGACTTCGGTTTACTTTGAGGTCATGTGCATAGCCTACATTATATAATCGGCAGAATATTCAGAAAAATAGGCTACGTGTTAACACGCTAACCACTGTTGGGTGACACGAGGCGCTGCAGAGAAAGTGCACCAGCCCAAACTGCTTCATGCGTGTCCTGAAGCTTTCATGGATTGTTTAATTTTATCATGTGAAACGTTTTTAATTTCAACCTCATCTGCTTTTCTCTTCATGTTCTGTTTCATTCATTGCACATTGTTTTTCATGGGAATGCTATTAGATGCTTTTATGGTTTTGTTGTTTTTTGTTTTTGTTTTGCTATTGCTGACTTTAGGGATGTCTCGACCCAAACCAACATTTATTGTAAAGTAACTGCTAATACTAAACCTTTTTAAAGGCCTTTTTTAAATGGAACAAAAACTGGCTGGCTTGCTTGGTTTGAATTTAAATTGACATTAAAGTCCACTGATAACAGATTCATCACAGAGAGGATCACCCAAACCTAGTAGTATACTTTCATTGATATAAATGGGGTAGAAAAATATTATTTATATTTTAAAAGCAGTTTGAACAGTGAATGAAACATTATGACTTTCACGTAGGTAGGATTATTTCCAAGGCTGCAGAAGTCAAATGGTTTTAGCTCGATGCACACACTAAATTGGAAACTGAGTATAACTGGATGCTGTGCTCTCAGATCAGCTCGGGTCATCCCTAATTGCCTTTATGTTGCCTTTCTTATGTTCATCTTAATGGGTCAGAGTACCATGAATTAATTTACCCAAATAATTGGGCAAAAATGTTGCTCTGATCTATGCCTTTTCTATATGCTTTCATATTTTCCATTTCATTTGTTTTATTAACTTTGTGTCTTTTTCTTTTCTTTTTCCTATTTGCTTGTCTTTCTTCCATCACTGCCTTTTTTATCATCCACAAAATCACCCGGCTTGCTTTAAACCCACCACATTGCAAATTTCTTCCAATCTCTGTTTGCTGGGCCGACCGTACACGGTGCTCAGCGGGTTTTATCAAGTCCCCCCTGTCTCAGATGAAGCTGTTCAATGACAGCGCAGAGCTGCATTGCGAGGTGATCGGGTACCCCATCCCAGAGGTGCAGTGGTGGTTCGTAGAGGGTGAAGAGCCCAATGAGACCTTCACCCAGCTCTTTGACGGGGCACGGGATGAACGTGTGCAAATAAACGCCACATACATAGCACACGCCACGAGCACCATTCACCTCACTAGCCTCGCCTTCGACGACTCGGGCACGTACGAGTGCCGCGCTTCCAACGACCCCGACCGCAATGAACTGAAGAAGACGCCAAAAATCAAGTGGATCCGCTCGCAGGCAAACATTATTGTGATCGAAAGTGAGTGGCAGCGGAAGCATCAGGAGAAGTAGCTTGGCTGTTCTCTCCTCATTAGTGAAGTCCTGGACATCCAACTCCTGTCGCTCTCAACTTCCCATGCTTACCGGTCCAACACCCCCTCCATCCTGCTTCACCCAGTATACACTCTCCCTCTCCTCTTCCTGTAAGCTCCCCGGTTGTCCTGTAGTAGAACACCGACCTGGTCATTAAGCGTGGCCGGGCCGCTCCCTAATCCTGCGTTACCTGACACACAACACGTCTTCAATCTGATGCCTTTTTTTTTTTTCTCCACGTTTCAAGGCTTAGGTACCATTATGGTAGGTTTTCTTGTGTATAATACTGGTCATAAGGTTGGAAACTTGCAAATGGCACCTGCAAAATTGTTGTATGTCAACAAAAATGATGATTAATGATTTTGAGATAAACAAAAAAGGGGTGTCAGATTACTTGATTAGTATTGCTTCTTGGTAGATATTTATTTTTTGCTAGCAATTTCCTAGCATTTCCTTAATTGATACTAACATTGGCATTGCCCCTTTTGTTTATGCTTCTAGACCACTACTGAATGGTAGGCACAGAAGATGGCAACTGGTTTATTAAAAATAGATTCTCAGCCGTGGGGCATCTTTCTGCCTTGTGGTCCAGTATTATTATTATTTGTGGACAAATTGGTCAGTTTCTTCACCCAAATGAAGCAAAAATACTTAAATTTGACTTTTTATCATGTAATTGGCGGTGGAAAAGCCAAAGATTTTTCATCCCCTTCTTGTTGCTTCTTCTGCATGTGTGTATATATGAAGAGATATTTTCCCCATGACCTTGTTGTAGAGTATTTACTAGATTTCCAGTACAACTCCTCTTCTCCCCTCCATTCTACTGTTGGTGGGACAGAGCTCTCCATGTTGGGGAGCTCTTTCCACCTTTCTTGGAAACATCAGTGCATTTGTTCAGAACTTGTACGTTTGTCACAATGTTTTCTTGGTTTAACTTGTGAGAATTGATTTGTTCTCCTGGGTAAGTTGAAGGAAAATTCGAAGGACGTAGTTGGTAATTCTTCTTTTATTTCTGCTTGACCACTTAAAGGACCAGTGTGTAGGATTCAGTGGCATCTAGCAGTGAAGTTGCAGCCATTTTAATACAGCTCAGCATGTACGAGACACGTGGTTAAAAAAAGGCCTTATCTAGAGCCAGTATTTGGTTTATCCGTTCTGGCCTCTGTGGAAGAGGACTTGTTTCCTCTGTAGAAAAATGGCTCATGCTAAGAGAACACACTTCTTATTTTCGGCTGATTATACACTAATGAAAACATGCCTGTGGATATTCTATTTAATTTCTGCCAGTAGATCATTCGAAATGTTACACACTGGACCTTTTTAACACTCAACAAGAACAATGACTTGCTTTATCCCAATTCATATTTACACCTTTGGGACAGTAAATAGAATACCTCATAGTTGACCTCTTCCACCACTTTTTTTATTTCCTTATTCAACAATGAGTGTGAGCGTGAGGCATTCGTGTACATTCTGTGCACTAATGTGACATTTTGGACCAAATTATTTCTGTCTGAGTGTCGAAAGATAAAATGTCAATTAAACTAGAGCTTGAAAATGTTTGAATACATTTCAAGGCAATAACATCATGTCATCAATGAAGTATAAGAGTCTTAAGATAAGATATTTAAACCTGCAAAAATATTTTAGATTGCCAACAAGCTGAAATTTGACATTTTTAGAAAAGGATTATAAATAATTCATTTTTCCTCTGTTTATTTTAAGCCCCAAACATCATTACCGAACCCGTTGAGGTCAACAACCAGACCTCTGCCACCCTGCGCTGCAACTTGACAGAGTCCAGTCTTGCCAGCAAGGGCTCTCACTGGATGCACAATGGAAAACTCATTGAAACTTCCAAATCCTCTGATTCTTCTTTATTCACTGAACTCCAGTAAGTAGCTACTTCCACCTAAGTGTGTCATATGGGCAGATCTGCTCTGCAGTTACTATCGCACAATAAAGATCTCTGATAGTAATATATAAATGTACTTTGTCTTCAATTTGGCAGTGTTTATGTGCTGTTTCCCACTAACTCTAAAACAGAAGGCCCATTTCTGTTTTGTACAGACTGGTTAGCAGTGCTAAGTGAATGAGCCATACAAGAAAATGGCGGGCCCATTTGACTTCAATAATTTTATTGACATGGAATATCTTGCTCTAGTCTTTATTTCTTCCCTTTTTTACTCTGATTCGTATGCCGTCCCTTTCTGGCTTTGTTACTACAGTCAATATCCATCTCTATGTATTCTCCCTCTGACTTTTGCTGATGGGTCATCCCTCCCCCTCTCACCAGCCTCCCTCCTCTCTGGCTGCCTCCATTAGCAGCATAGCGAAGGGCGCCATTCAGGCATTCACTGCTCTTGCTCAGCAGAGAGATGGGCCGTGCAGTCGTGCAGCTTTGCCAGTAGTCTTGGCAGCAGGGATAAGCGCCCATAGCAGTGTGCTCACTCGCCCTGACCTTAATTCCCCATTAGAGAGAGCGAGCAGGACTGTATGGGACAGCAGCACCAAACAAAAGTGGATTGTGTTTACAAGGGGAAATTTGAAATATTTGTTGCATGGACAAGCAGCTTTATTTTTACCCCCGGCTCCTGAGCATAAACAGGGTTATAGTGTGAATTTTCTACTTAGTTAAGTGGAAAACTAACAACTGTCATTAATGTGGTTTTAGTACAATTGGTTAGAAGCTTTAAGTTAGGTCTGCAGAGAAAAATACTCCTACATTTCTATTAATAGTTAATTAAAAGTGTTGCAAGGTGTTCTCAAATCATTTATTTTTTTTCTTTCCATAGTTTGGAGAAGATCACCTACAGTTCTAGTGGAAAGTATGAATGTGTGTTCCTGACGGAGCCAGAGGTGAAGCAGACAATAGAAGTCAAAAGTAAGTTAGTTAATGAGTATCACAGATCCAGGTTCCTTTCATTGAACAACTGACAATTAAAAGAAGCCTTTTTCCAGAAAATGTTGTGCAATTCACCATTAAGTGACAACTGAAAACCGCATGTCACCTGCACATGCAGCAGATCGTAGAATAATCACCAGGGTGACAGTTTGATAATGAATGTAAAATCAATGTTCAACATCACAGAAGTTCTAAACTGAAAAAACTGGAAATTGATCATGATAATTAATTACATAAATGTACTATTATGAAGGTAGCTCTGGAAACGTTCCAATCAGTTCTTGGTTTCTTAATCTTATTTGAAGATCAGTTCATCGGTTCACCAACTTTCATATTCTAATTTGCATATGTGTTTCTCTTCCTGCTGTAGCACTTCCCCACGTTGCTGCCTACAAGCACTCTGAGCATGGCAATGAGAAGGACAAAGGTGTGATGGTCTGTGTGAGTCATGGCTATCCACTGCCCACTGACTGGACCTGGTTCAAAGAGGGAATCGACGGGGTATGTAGCTTGTTATTTTTATTATTTTAAAATGATTCATAATGTTTTTTTTTTATCTACAGTTCTAAACCAGAGGACATGAACCTAAAATTTCTGTCGCCTTCATTTTTGTGTTGGTTTTTCCAAGTTGCAAATAATGTAATATAATGTAGAATGGTTGAACCTGTCTCGCTGTTTATGTCACTAACTTGTTCAAACACAACCCTCAGCCTATCACCAACGGCACTTCAGACAAATATGAGATCAAGAGCACCCCTAACAAGACCACTCTGACGATTAATGACCTGAGCATCGAACAAGACATCGGGGACTACACCTGCGCTGGGACCAATGAACTCGGCACAGCCACCGACAGGATCCACCTGCGTGTCCGCAGTCGCTTGGCTGCTCTCTGGCCATTCCTTGGCATTGTGGCCGAGGTCATCATCCTGGTGACCATCATCTTCATCTACGAGAAGAGGAGAAAGCCCGATGAGATCAACGACGGTACGTAGGCCACGCTGCCTCCACCACTATACAGAACATCAACTCGTATATTAGCACTGAGTGATGAAACGCTGCCTTCTCATCCATTTCAATGAGACCACTATGTTGACACGTGTAAGGTCACACTCCTTTTATAGTACTTGTAAAATATCGTGTCATCGTACTATAAAGTGCTGTTGATGCCAGTACTGGGCCTTCTACATTGTATGTAATCTTCATGCGAGACCTGAAGCACGCTGCCACTAGTGCTGTGCTGTTTTGGTCTGAACAGCCAATTAGAGCTGAGACTTTAATTTGTCAATTGGCCATTTTGAGTTGGAGAAAACCCTCATATCATGAATAGTTGGCTATCAAAGCGGCTGTGAAAGTATCCAGCAAAGTTAATTGACTTTTTGAAGTTAGATATGGCCACGCAACTTGTCATTCCTCTGTCGTAATGAGGAGAGAAACACGTTAAACACTAGGCCTTGTTTACTCAACTGTGAGTTAAGACGATTTAGTGCCCCCCAGTGGCAAGACGGAGATTATTGAGGAAAAGCTTTGCTCTTTAGGTGGGGATTTGTTGATTTTGTAGTTGCATGCATTCAATATGAACTCTTATTGTCTTTGATTTTGCTATTTACAGTTTAAAAATAAAAATCAGGTGTTAGCTTCCACCTCTGTGTAAGAAATATGTGATAGAAACTATTATTTTTATTATTTACATTTTTACTTCTCTGTTCGCTGCTGATTTTGCATTTTGGTAAGTGGACAAAACTGCATGTCAGACTGAAGTGGTTGAGCTGAGGTGACCGCGTGGACAGGGCTATGGGAGTCTGAATGAACTGCTTTCATAGTCGCCACTTCTAAGAGGAATGTGCTCAAAGATTTGGTCACTCTTTCACTGGCCCTACAAACAAAGCAAGCTTTAAAATCATTTCTTGCCATTTCATTTATTGGCCTCTTTTTATAAAAAAATAAAATAAAATCCTGTGTTTGAGCCAATGAAAGAGTCAAATGAGAGTCACATGTAAGCTAGTGTAATGGTTTGACATGATCTTGGACAGGTTGAAAAGTGAGAGGTTTCAGCATTCTGTCTGCATGCCTTCTGCATCTTGTACTTTATGCATGATAAATGATAGACAACCCTCTTCTCAAGATCAGTACATCATTTACATTTGTCTCATTCACCATTGGGCCACAGAGATGGCCTACTTTTGCCTTACCTTGTCAATATGTGCTCTTGCTCTGGTGTGAATACTGCCACTATACATGCTAGGATGTGTGTTAGCTAGCCAGTTTAAAGATGTTTACTGTTTTTATCTGAATACAGCCACTGCAGTGTTCCTTTGGTGTCCTTTTGCTTGTATTGCATGAGCCTCTGTGGTGCTAGAGGGGTGACTGAACAATGTGTATATAAAAAAAAAGGCAATTTCCAAATCTTATGACCGACTGAGACATATAGTAGTTTTATTAGGTGACATTTAGTACCTTGTCTTTTATGAAACACAGTTGTGTGTGTGTGTGTGGAATTATATCATATAAATCATTTATTAAGGATTTAGTTGCATCATTCACAGTCAGAAATGCAACGGGCAGGCATGCCTCAGGTCATGTTAGATTAGATCATAACCTCATTGGAATCATGTTGCAGAGGATGTCATGTTCTAACACTTGCTACCGTCATCGGTGGGTGGGTGGGTGGGTGGTGGTGGTGGTGGTGGGGGAGTGGGGCATGTATTGCTGGCACTGATCAAAGACATTCATCATGCTATCGACTGACTCTTGTTCTCGTTTGCCTTCCCTTCATTGATCATTTACTGCTGTCCAGATGACGACTCAGGATCTGCTCCTCTGTAAGTACAGTCAGCAGCTCAGTACCTTGCTCGTCAATAAAAAAATCTTTTTTTTTTTTTTACAGAACTCATGTTTTCTCTATGATGTGTTTTTCAGGAAGAGCAATTCTAATGCAAATCACAAAGACAAGAATGTGAGGCAAAGGAATTCTAATTAGAGGCTGAAAGAGGTGCGTATATACATATCGATGGGGGATAAAGTTCTTCTTTTGAACTGAAAAAAACAGTTTTAATTATGTAGTCAGTATCTGCATGTTTAACAACGCCCTTGAACAAAAGAAACATGATATAAAAATCAAACAAATGAACAATCTGAATATAAGACTGAAGATCATTCTTCACTCATGCAACTTTTTCTTTTTCCTAGATGGACATCCAGAAGGCAGTCCAGGATTCAGCTGTTGTGTTGCACATTATACTGTGCACCCTGCAAACTGCAATTTGAAGTACCTTTTTTGTGCTTGGGTGTTAATGTTTTAAAAAGATTTGACTGATTTCCTCTTGTTGTGTTTTCTTCTCTCTATTCTTCTCCACATTGTGCAGCCAGAGAATTGCCCGCCGGGGACAATTATTGAATTGAAGAGAACATAGTGTGAAATAATTTTCTGCTTGAGGCCTCGGGGCAAATATTGCATGAGTTTAAATGCCGTTTTAGAAAAAGTGTGTGTTCGTTGTAAAATCATTAGAAAGTCCATGTGAGGAATGCTTAGTTTGTGGTTATTTTTTATTAATGCTGTTGCTTCCTACGCTGAACTCACGTTGTCAGTCGTTTTGCTTTTATATCCTCCATCCGGAATGGTTACTTGGAAAGCAGCACAAGTTGGGTTTTTAAGAGGATCTGAAACCTTTTCGATCCTGATACATCACTGCCATTCTTTACAGCAACGACTGGAGTGTGTTTGAATTCACGCATTTGATCTGTCCCTACACTACCACAAACCTCCCATAGCAGAGTTTTATACTTTGCCTTAACAAGCACCATTTTCTCTTTCTTGTCTTTTTTGCATTTTGTTACCTGTTACAAGCTTTAACTGTGACCTGTAAATTTAAATGCAGAATTGACTTAAGATTCAATTGTTTTCTAGGTTTTGTTGCCGTAAGAAATTACTCTTCTTTTAGTTAGGAAAGTATTTTGTCCCTTTTTTTTTTTTTTTTAATTCATGCTTATTTCCTTTTTTCTCTTCACATATTTTAAATTGAAAGTTTTAGTCGCTGGTGTTTTTGTTGCTGATCATGTCACATTATTATTATTATTATTGAGGACCAAGTGCAAGAAAATTGATCTGTTGCTTCTGTTAAATGCAACTTAAATACCATGCACTGATGTTTCAGTCTAATATAACATCAACGTTTAATAAGATATTTTCTTTCTCACTCAATGTTATCTGAGATAAAGTTTGTGCGCGATTGGTGGACCGTCATCTGTTTGTTTCACTGTGTAGATGACTCAGAAGCCGTATGTTCCATTTAACCTGAGTAGTGTTGTGATTGGATGTTACCATTTCAGAATTACACAAATAAGACCTAGCCAGAATTGTGTAAACTGTTGTACCTTACAAGTACGTGGAACACCATCTGCTGTACAACTTGGCACAAACTGAATAAAGGTTTTGGATTTTACATGTCTGTTTACTCAACTTTTTTTAAACAAACGATATAAGCGTGGCATAGAGAGCCTTCTTGACCTACTGTTTCAACCCTTTCATCTCTGGGGTGCGGGTGCATTGGCCTAGCACGGTCAAGGCCTATAGGCTAGGCCTATATAGTTGCACAGAAGATCATAATCACTATTTGTTTGAGAGTGGTTGTTTGCAGGTCACCAAATCCTACAGTCTGTCAAGGTATAACTGTCAAGGTCCACTTCATGAGGGTCTGAGGTTCAGTGGCTTTATTTCTATAGACTATTGCATGTCATACATTTTTACTTAAGTGTTGTTTATCGTGTTACGTGCAAAACAAATCTGATTGAAAGCTTTAATTTTAAGAATCTTAAGAACTCGGCTGCATCCAGTGGAGAAGTTTTAGTCCTACACAAAAAAACACTTAGTTTTTAAAACTGGAATTTCTTGTTAAAGTTCAGACATGTCTTTACACTTTTTTTTTCTCTTGTTGACTTTACCTTACATTAAATTCCTGTTTCACACCCATGATGATCTATAAAAGCTAATAAAAAAACGTTGTTTGTGACCCTCTTTTATCAATAGAACTGTGGGTATTTCTGATTACCATGCCTGTTTCCTTACTGTAAAAACATGTATATTTTAAAATTAAGTTTATCTTTGTTTTTGAAAGCCTAAATTGGAATGTATCAAAATGCAATGAGAAGCTGCAGCAGGATAAAGTTTCTAAAAAGACATTAAAAGGTTTGCCATAATTTGCTAAGGACAAAAACACAAGTGAATGCATCTTCTGAGGGGGTTAGGTTCTCTACCTTGGAGCCACAGAAGGAACAGGCTGTGTCCAGTGCATGGTGCCTCTGAGGAAGCTTGAGTGTGCAATGTGTATCCTTTTCCACCAGGTGGAGCCATTTAACCGAGAATGACGGGGCCTCTGTTAAATTCAGCTTAAAACAACAGGCAGACGCTGTTGCTCAAATCTCTAAATCTAGTCCAGAACATATCGAGTATTAGAATTACTATGGATCACCTGACCACAGCAGTACACTGTCTGATTTCACCTGAGATCAAGAGCTGATGACAAAAGATAGAGAACTTGTGGTTTTTTGGTAACCTCCATCTGTCACCTTGTCCATGTTCCTTCCTCCTGTCAGGTGAGTTTATACATGTATATCTATGTCTTTATATATGAGCTAATAGTTTTCTTTCTAGTCACACTGCCAGGTTATAGGGCGTGTCCTGCTCTTATCAAAATTGCTTTCTTTTGTTCATAGTTTTTCCCCCAATATAAGCTACCTGTGGGTGGTTGCAGCTCAGAGGTAATTCTCTCTCTCTCTCTCTTCTCTCTCTCTCTCTTCTCTCTCTCTCTCTCTCTCTCTCCTCTCTCTCTAACGCACCACAAACACAAACAAGAGCCAGGTTGCATCCATAGCAACGCCACCGGTGCGCTGTTATCCCTAAAGTGGCGTGTGGATGAAAAGCAGAGGGCTGTTGCTGCTTTGAACTCCACACTCCTTCCTCCGCCGCCGCCCAGTCTCGCCAGGTCCAAGGTAACGGGAGTGTCTGTCTTTGTCTCCTGCCTTTGCCCGTGATGGACGAGGCGGAGGACGGCGACGAGGAGCCCAAATTCCAGCAGGATCATGGGAGCAGCGGAGGAACCAACACGAAGAAATTGACGCCAGGAGGCGGAGCCGCGTCCATTGCGCGCAAAAACTCCAACAACAATGAGCTGTGGCTCCTGAGAGGCGAGGACTCCGCACCTGTCAGTGCCAGTGGCAGCACCGCCTCTGCTCTGTTATGCCAGAGGGATGCTGCCGGCGGCTCAGAGTCGGAACCCAGAGGTGGAAGGGACACGGTCACAGAGGCGGGCGTAATAGGAGCGGGGGCCATCGGTATGATATGCAACAAAAACGGAGACTGTAGAAGGGACCCGACCAGTTCAGGGAGCCTCTCCTCTCTCATCTCAAGGCAGCAGACGCAGGCAGATGGAGTAGCAGCAGCAGCAGCAGCTGAAGACGGCAAGGCTGCAGTCATGGATGGCTCTATCACTTCAGCGGGGTCCCTGACACAGGGGCCCGGGGCCGAGGTCAAGACCGCGGCAGCGATGGAGAAAAAGGACTCCAGAGTTTCCTTCTCCAATGCACCGACTGGTAAAGGACAGACCTCGGGTCAGCAGTCGAGAAACTCTGTCACATTCTCTAAAGCTGAGGATGGCTCTCAGATAGTGCCGGACGACGGAGACTCCAGGGGGAATCAGACTTACATGCAGCGGCAGTTTAGTTCCATGCTTCAGCCCGGAGTTAACAAATTCTCCCTGCGCATGTTTGGCAGCCAGAAGGCGGTGGAGAAAGAACAAGAGCGCGTAAAGTCCGCGGGTAATTGGATTATTCACCCATACAGCGACTTCAGGTATGGGCCACTTGAGTTAAGTTCATAAACACTATTCAAGCTGCAGCCAAGATGGAAAGGAAATAAAAATAACAACATAAATAAATCCAAATAATAGATAATGAGATATTTAGGCTTGTATTCTTATTGTGGTTAGAAAGGGAGAATTTGATCCATTATGAAGACTGAGAAACATTTATTGATGCTATTATGAAGGATGTAAGTTCTCACAGATGCCAAATAGGTTAAACTTGTCCAAACATGATGAAATACTCTGAGCAGCGCAGGCCTCAAGAGGACAGTCACCTCGTTTTAAGATGATCATATATAATATCCCCCATTTTGTGACAGATAAAGACATATTGTTTTTTGTATTTTGCTCAGAGGAATACTGATTTCAACACTGAGGCTGCACTGTACACCATCTGGTTAACTAATGCATCTGGGTCTCTGGACAATTCTTGTTTACACTGGCCAAATATTTGAATAACTGTTGTATGATGTTTGTATTCATGACAAGCAAGAGCCCTCGAAAAGGTTTGGTTCAGTGAGTTTTAGCCTAAAGATGTACTTTAAAGTTGAAGTAAACTTAAAAGTTTCGTCGTTAAGTTGGAATGTGTCTAAACATCTGTCTCAGCACCAAGGACAGCTCCTCCAGTTACCTCAGTGGTTAAACAGCTGCAGTCTGAAGATACATACAGCTGTAACTGGCTTTCACTCGGAGGATACTATTGGTGGTTTTATGAGGTGTGTCAAGGAATATTTAAAACTGAACAATTTCCTGAAACTGAGGAGTCATGACTCAGCAACACTCCTTAATCAGCCCTCTGCTTTGCAGGCTCCCACTTAGTTTCTGCTGATCAGACAGCATTGTAACAAAAGCCATCTGATCAACCATGACAGTGGTATGATAAACATACGGGACTGCATTTAAGGAGTATTCTTATTATTCATTAATGTGCCAATTTCTCAATTAATCATTTTGTCTATAAAATGTCAAAAATAGCGTCTTTGTCTTTAAATGTCATGTTTAGGAAGAGCAGCAAATCCTCACATTGGAAAAACTGAAATTAGATTAAATTATTATTATTTGGAATTTTTGCTTAAAAATTGATTAATCGATTATCAAAATAATTGCTAATTAATTTTCTGTTGATCAGCTAATCAAAGGTATCACTTTTAAAATGCTTAGAATTCTAAGCTGAGGGTTGTTTTTGACAAACAAAAAGCTTAAACAACTACAAATCAGATATGGAACACAGAACTGTAGCTGTGGCATCGTCTTTCTGCGGCTTTACAGTCTGTTGTTCTTTGATTTGGACTGAATTGCCTCCAGCTTATCTTTCCTGTAATATTCCCGTGTCTCTGCTTGTCCTTGCTTTGACCTTGTCTCCAGTCAGATGGTATAGGTTACCTCACCGGGAGAAGATACAGTGCACTCAGTGAAAGTGCGTTTCATAAAAGATAAGCCATTTGTAGCTGTGTTCACGGGTGGCGCTGTTGTCTGAGTGTGTGTGTGTGTGTGTGGCCCCTGAGAGAGCTCTGCTTCATAAAAGCTAAAAAAAAATCAGTTGTTGTAGATCAAATAGCATCAGCATATTTGCTGACATGTGAGATGCATAGCAAACAACAACAACGTGAGTATTCAATATTTCAGGCTGGGTTCATACACACTGAACAGGCTCAGATTTAGCACTTTTCTGAATACGTGTCACGTGTTGATTCCCCTCATATTTCAGAGAAGTTCAGCACATTTTTCTCCCCACTGTTTTACCCTGTCAGGTTCTACTGGGACTTCACCATGCTGATGTTCATGGTGGGAAACCTGATCATCATCCCTGTGGGCATCACCTTCTTCAAGGACGAGACCACCACGCCCTGGATCATCTTCAACGTGGTTTCTGACACCTTCTTCCTCATGGACCTGGTGCTGAACTTCAGGACCGGCATTGTGTTCGAGGACAACACAGAGATCATCCTCGACCCCGAGAAGATTAAGAGGAAGTACCTGAAGTCCTGGTTTGTGGTGGACTTTGTCTCCTCCATACCCGTGGATTATATCTTCCTCATCGTGGAGAAAGGGATCGACTCGGAGGTGTACAAGACGGCCCGGGCGCTCCGCATCGTCCGCTTCACTAAGATCCTCAGTCTGCTGCGGCTGCTGAGGCTGTCCAGACTCATCCGGTACATCCACCAATGGGAGGAGGTAGGACATTCCACATTTGTGATTCAATGACAGGGACAAATTTGGGTGTTACTCTGACCACTAAAGGAAGAACGAGTTAGGTTGGAGAACATAAATTAAATGAGATCAGGTATACAGTGAGCAGGTCTAAAACACAGGCCAGTAAAGATGACAAGGTGAGGGTATGTTGGTTTGTTAAGGAAATCGCACAAAACGCTTTTTGTATCCTGCTCTTCCTTTTTCCTTAAGAGATACTAGATCTACACCGATATGACACAATATTAGCAGCCGATATTAGCCCACTGATACATTGGTAACGCGTATGGTCGATAACTAACAAGACATTGCTGTACAGAAATGCCAAAGTAGCTTTGAGGTCATTTAGAAACTGCTCCGTAGTTTTTCCAACAGAAGCCACTGACAAGTTGTTGTATCGTTATCAGAATTCTATAAATTGTTGTTTATGTTTAAAAAATTACTATCTGCTGATATATCATCATCTGATTTGATTTAGTCGGGCTGTATAAGCTAATGTCTGTTGCCTTTGCAAACAATCTCTTGCACATTTCTTCAACATATTCTTTAACTACATGAAGCATCTTAAGTTACCATGAAGTAGGGATGTAACGGTACACTCAAGTCACAATTCAATGCAATTCATGATCACGATTTTGAAAATGAAATTGAAGACAAATTATGACTGAAAAGATTCCTTTGTTTCTTCATCAATTATAAAACCTTCTATAAAATTCTAAAGTAAGTATACACATATGTGCATATTTCCTTTTCTGTGCAAAAGTGAAACTGATTGCACCTCGATACAGGTACTGACACGAGTAACGTTGGACATTGGACAAGCAAAGTCAAAAGTAGATAGCGCCCTCGGCTGTTTAAAAAGAGTTTCACAATTAATTTTTCATCTCACATATTTGTATCATCACTGTCTCGCGACAGATCTTTACATTCCTACCTGAGGACATAGATATTGAAATAAAGCCTATACAAAGTTGTATGTTTGTTATGAATCCTGCTGATTAATTTTAGGGCCGAACAAAAAGGCTCATTAGTTTCATTCCAGATCAAAGCCATCAAAGCTTTATTGATCATTGCTGATGTTGCAGAAGTAAGCTGCAGACTGATATTATGACAGTATTTCCCCACCACTTCCAATTGTGTTTGCTTTTAAAAAAAGAGAGAATCCAGTCTGACTGTGCTCTAATTAATAAGACAATATTGGATTCCAGTGCAGTGGTCTGTGTATATCAAAACAATCCTCCTCTGTATAATTACTTTCTTACACACAAAAAATGAGGTTTTACAATGTTGTATAACAATAAGCCTGATAGGAGCTGGATAATAGCTTATCATAACCCAGTGTACTGATGCAGTTAAGAATTCATGAAAAATTAATTTTCATTAATTTTTTTCATCATAGGGAAAGTGAAAAGGAGTTTTCCAAGGAATTAACCTCCATGGACACTGATTGCCTTTTTATTCTCATAACAAGAGATACCTTTTTCTTATTTTTCTCATTGTTTAACTGTGGCATTCCAACTAATCAATGCATCAAACTGTTGTAAATGGATACTGACAGACTGGCTAATGCAAGCTTTCTGATGACATGACAGGAAATAGTGTCCATCCATAGATAGATGATGCATTATCATCCATCATATAACAATATGCTGCATAAACACAATTAACCCTGGCCTGCTATGTGCAAGTGCTTAGTGAGTATATAAACTGAGGATCCCTGTTTGGACTAACCAAGCATCTATGAATCAAATGTGTGCTCTCCCTCGCTCTGAAAATAACCACTGCTCTTCTGATTACAGAGTGGTAATTTGAGCTCGATGAGAACCATAATTACTGATTCAAATGCTCGCATCTGAATGCTCCTTTGCTTCGACTCAGCCCTGCCCTCCATCAGCTTAGTTCAGCTGAGCTCTTCTCTGCTCAGCTCGAATCCAAACGCGGCTGGCTGCGTTTCCCCTCTGCCCAGCTCGGCTCGGCTCAGCTTCGCTCAGCTCGGGGGTTTCCTGAGAGATCATCTCAGTGTTGTGATGATTTAACCATTTAGCTCAGCCACAGGCCAAACGAGTAGAGAATACTGGTCGGCAACCATGCTCATCATTTAAAAAATACAGAGCGAAGTGATGTATTTTTGACATGATCTTTGAATAGATTGATGTGTGTGTTTGTTGAAGCATAGATAAGCATTGTCAGGAATAACCAGAGCAATTTCCTGTGGCAGGAAGCTTGTATCAAGACTCTACACTTGCTGGCATGACCCAGTAGATCATGAACTAGACAGATTACAGTGAATAGTCAGAGTGGAGAATGGTAGTGGGAGTAATATTAATCAGGTTCAATAGTTTTCTCTAAATGTTTTCATCGGTATCGTCTGGATCTGTATTTGACGATGTGCAGCAGAGAGAAGTAGAAAGTCTTTAATCTGTGTTTTGTCAGGCTGTGAGTTGTGGTCACAGTAATGTGCCTTGACCCAGATTGTGGTCTGACAGTGACACATGGCCAGGTGCTGTTCTGGTGTCGGGGGGAACATTAGTCCTGGAGCCTCATTAATCATGATGGGAACGCTTCCTAATCACAGGGCAGGGCCTCACAGCGTGTTTCCCTCTGTCCATCTCCAAATTAGCTCAGGCCATTAGCCATTATAGGAAATACTCCAACAAAGTATAGAAACTAGTATCTCTGGCCACTGAATTACATTTTAACCCAGAGCTGAGGGATGAAACATACAAAAAATATGCAGAAGAGGGAAGAATTAAGAAGAATCACAGCATATATTTCATATCAAACAGGATGTAATTCACCAAGAAGAAACAACACCTTGATGCTGAATATATATGTAGATATTCTATATATGTAGATATTCTATATATGTTAGATAAGGAGGAGATGTTTAATGCATAGACAACTATAATACACAATACTTATGTAAATGAACATTTAAAGCATTTGATGTGGAAATTACACACAGGATAAAGTCAAAGAAATTCATGAGACAAGGCCCAGAGCTACATGAGTAAGAATCATGCACACTGGCGAGTGGGAGTGTGTGTTGGTCGGGTTGGATGGAGGAATATGTTAGACTGGTTGGCTCTCTTATTTTCAGACTGTAATTAACAAGAGAGATTTGGACCCCCGGGATTTAGAGAAGAGCAGGTTTTGATATTCAAGTGAGCTGCGAGTTTAGGTCAGTGAGGCCTGTGAGGTGACGGGTTGAGTCAGAGAATGTCCTGACCTGGCTGCCCCCAAACTGTAAATTCACAGCAATGTGTGTGTTTGAGACATGATACACACACTGTGTTTGGCCTTATTCTAACAATTTTCTTGTCTCAAGTGAGAAATGAGCCTTTATTTTTGATATAAGAAACCATCAAATTGGCCCAAAAAGCAGGGCTTTCCAATATGCATAAATATACTGTATATATTATATGCAGACATACAGGCAGCATCTGGCCTACTTCCCTAGTAGGACAATTCTCGCTCCCTAGTGGGGAATATGCTTTGCTTACAATTTAGCGAAGCCTCCAGTTGGCCTAGCTAAGCAAGGATTACACACCAGTGCACACACATGGATGTAAATCTACCCTCATACACAGACACACATAGTGGTAACAACGCCTGGCCAATTGCCAACAAAGCCACAGTGTGTGGTGTTTATAAGACTGTGACCACAAGACCAGCTCCACACAAAGGAGCCTTCTCACCTAAAGGGGAGTAAATGTAAGAAACAGCAGAGAGAGGCCAGCCCGGGCTGCTGATCAAAGCTTCATCAGAGTCTGATGAGGTTTTTATTGTGAATGAGAACAGACTACACACTCTGTGCTTGTTCATTTTCCCCACCTGGTTACAATGTAGAACCTGGGCCTGACACATTATTCTGCTAAGATGGATGATATACACTACAGCATGTGTCAAAAAACAAACAAATTTTGTTACTGATTAGTCATCACGCTGTGTGTTTCATGATAATGTTTCAAATCGTAGCCCCTGTTATATATTCACAATTTGAAGTACATATACATTATTGGGAAACCCAACTGGCTTTTTTAAACATATAATTCCCTGCAGCTCTTCCTCTAAGGCTGTTGTCTCGCTTAAAGCTGCACTAATCAATATTTTATATTAACAACTGTTTGAAAGACTACCTGTAATGTGAAAGGGTGTTGCTTATTGTGCCAGACTCACAGTAAATTATCAGCCTACTCTGCAGCTCTCTGCAGCCCTGCCGCAGCACATTTCAGCATCCTTTCACTAATTATTTTCGCTTTCAGAGCTTTGCTGTTCTGATTCACTCCCAGCACGCTATCAAAGCTAGCAACTAGCTAGTAACAAGAACAGAGCTATAAGAAAGAGAGTGAATATTGGACTTGTATTAGCCAGGTGCTGTTAGCCAGAAACACAATTCAAAATGAATGCTAATGTTGCTCCATAACTGTAAGATGTATAAATGTGCAACTATATGCAACTACATAGTGCCCCCCACCATGCCCACATGTGGCAAAACCAAAAAAGATTAATTAATACTGCTTTAACAGTAGGTTGTTAGCCAAACTATCTCCTTTAGATAACAGTACAGAATACATATGTTGTTCTTTACTGTTATCTAGCTAGATCCTGAGACATAATGAATTAAATATCACTTTGATTTGATGTAGTTCTCTTGCAAATATCACACGTACTAAATGTTTTCTGATTATTAATTAAAATCCTAAATATGCATAAGTTAAGAGCTACATCTCCTGAAAATAGCCTCGATATAGGCCACATAGCAAAACTCACTGACTATCTTCAGTATAACGATATGCTGCAAGTATAGTTTGTGAAAAGACTCGACTGTTTTACATTTTACCTCAGTCTGTATTAACATAAACTGTTTTTTCATTCCTCTCACACATCTGTCTCTGTTTTTTTCTTCCTCTCTACTTGTGTAACCCTCTCTGCTCATCTCCTCTCCTCCTGACAGATCTTCCACATGACCTATGACCTGGCCAGTGCTGTGATGCGAATATTCAACCTGATTGGTATGATGCTGCTGCTGTGTCACTGGGATGGCTGTCTCCAGTTCCTGGTTCCCATGCTGCAGGACTTTCCGTCTGACTGCTGGGTCTCTCTCAACAAGATGGTGGTAAGCAAAATGCTCTGTGTGTATGAGTTTGCACAAATGTGGCTGTTGGCGGGGGTTTAAGGTATTTGTAAGTCACAATCACATGAACAGTATGCGAAAGTGTTTGGCAGAACAAAAGCAAAGCATACAGCGCATTCTCCACGGAGCACAAAGGTGTGTTATCTGCAGGCAGATGGGGAAATGGGATTTATTTAAGGTTGAGTCCTGCACACACGCACGCACGCACACACACACACACACACACAGGACCAGCCTCAATTAAACCCTCTCTAGTTAAACCCAGGAGACGTGCCAGTGTACAGAAAGTGAGGGATGAAAAAGAGCCGGTTTGCAGTCAGTTCGTGGTGCAGCCTGTCATGTGGTTTGTTCTATAGCCATTCTCTTGTCCGTCCTTCCTTCAAACTGGCAGGTAGCTTCTGGCCATCTGCTGATAGGCAAGCCATTAGGAGAGGTGTTCTCTGAAATGACTGCCGGCATGAACGAAAAAAACTCTCTGGAGAGCAAGTGGTGCAACACAACTTTCTAACCAGACAATTAATGAATGATCATTATTAAAAACATATTCATTTCGAACTTTAACCAGCCAGTATTTGGCCAAACAGGAGCATCACTTGCTCAGTCAACCTCTTAAACCCTAAGTCAAGCGTTTCACCCGCTCAAGTAGCTTTAGAATAGTATCACAGGCATCAGTAGCAATCAATAGTACCACAAACAACAGATTTCAAATGGCCATAAAGTTGGATTAGCAACCCTGTAACATAAAACAGTTTGAATGAATGTTGAACATAACATTAATGAAGGTAGGATTTATTGCA
>NW_023339674.1:18554898-18584703 GCF_004916995.1 Morone saxatilis | reverse complement strand
GGGGGGGGGGGGGGGTTATTCAACACAATCAATGTGATTTACATCTTTTTAAACAAATGTCCCCAAACCTCAGTCTGACATTCAGTTTTCTTTGGAAACTTTAAGCAACTTTACTTGAGTAGAATTTCAAAAGAAGTTTGGTGGGTTCAAACCAACCGAAGGGCTCAACAGAGGGCTGTCTGTTTATATCCTCTGCGCTCCACCAAGGACAAACACCTACCTTTTTTCCCCCTTTTTTTATAGGCTATTAGATTTCTTGAGTAAATCATAAAAAACAATCAGGAACACATACAGAGAAAAAATACAGAAGGAAAAAGTTTTTCCCTCGTTGGGTATCATTTTCGAATTAAACCCTTCCATCCTGTCTGACTCTCATTTTGTAATGGAGATAAAAGACTTGGTGGCTGACAGCGCCAGAGGCATTATGAAGTCAGGGGATATGAGCAGTGAAACACATAGGCCTGCTTGCCCTCTTGCTTATATTCTGTATTTCACATGCATACACACATTCATCTCCTGTATTACCTGTGGTACACCTAGTGGGTTAAATAGATTGGGAGTTAAAGAGGACTGCTACTTATTGCTATAGCATCAGAAGCTTCAAATGTGACCTTTCAAGGAGGCTTAAACTATTTCTTGGATTAAACATCACATAATTGTTGTGTCTAAGGAAGTTCAGCAGACTGGATAATTCCTTCCCCGTGCTTTTGTCGGGCGCAGTCGGTTTCCTGAGCCGTCTGACACTGCTGTCACTAAGAAATGTTTCATATGCTGAGAATGAAGCTTCTAATTTTGGCACATAGATTTGTGACACTCAGGCCTCGAAAAAATACTCTTCTGAAAACACTCTGTACCATGACACACTGTTGTGCGTACTTGTGTGTGGAGGTTTTGTGTGTGTGAGTGTGTGAGATCTCCAGGAACAGATGGATCTCACACCCATTGACCCTAGGGGACATCACTGTCGCTTCTCTGTCGTTCCATCTCTTGTTTCTCATTTCGTCCCTGGTCATCTTTCTTTTTAACTCTCCCTCTCTCTACACACACACACACACACACACACACACACACACACCACCCACACACCCAACACACAATATATCTGTTACAAGTGAAAGTCCTGTACTTTACTTACTAATTTTACTTTAAAGTAAAAGTACAAAAGTATTAGCATCAAAACATACTTAAAGTACCAAAAGTAAATGTACTCATTATGCAGAATGGCTCATTTCAGAATAATGTTTATTATATCATTGGATTTTAATGTTTGATGCACTAATGTATACAACGCTTCAATGATGCAGATGGTAAAGGAGCACATTTTTTTAATGACTTTTTAAATATACTGCTTAGTAACTTTTTTATTTCCCCCCTGAAGTTCAATAAACGCCTATAATAATAATAATAATAATAATTTCTTTGTTTTCTATAGAATCCATCTGAATCTGCAAAGTAATAATAGCTAAAGTCATCAAGTAAAGGTAATGGAGTAAAAAGTGTAATATTTCTTGTAGTGGAGTAGCAATACAAAGTAGCAGAAAAGGAAAATACAGGTACCTCAAAAGTGCACTTAAGTTCAGTACTTGACTAAATGTTGAGGCCAAGAAGAACCCCACTGCTGTGCTCCAGCTTTATAAGTCATATCTGGCTCACAGTAGCGGTAATATATAATTTGACTTGGTTTGACTGAGGGAATAAAGTGACAAGAGCTTGGACGTTACTTGGCTCTACTTGTTATTCTCTCAAATATGACTACTCCCCCAAGAACCGGAGTTGTTTTCTCAGTTCACGGTTGCAAATATAAATATGCTGATCTCGTATTAGCACCCAACTCCAATTCAGAGTTACATTTTATGTTGATATTTTCCAATCTCAGAGGACAGGCAGCTTCTTTATTGCACAATTACATTTCTGTGTACAATGTTAATTATCACCAAATGATATGAGTGCAGGGGAAATATATTGTTCTCTAAGATGTCATCCATGAACCTGGCCTTTGCTGACTTGCTGCACTCCTTTGCTCCCTTGTGTTGTTTACGCCTACGTGTCATTTTCCGAACAAGATGCCACAATGCCAACGAGCACCCATGTGGGCGTGGCCGCCTGGTGTGCTCATGCTGCTTTCTCATCTCAGGGTAATCAAGGTCAGCGATCCTATTCAGAGTGGCTTTGAACGACAGACGCAGCGTTAAATGATCCTTGTGCTTCACTTCAGGCTGACTGGCTGTCTGCCTGCACTGGACGTTTACTGGACTCCACCCTGCTTTCCTTATTGCGTCACCCATGCTCTTCGGCTATGGAAATACTGTTCAGCCACATATAAACAACATGTGATTCATTCAATCGCTCAGAAGCTTTCGTAGCCGCTTCCATGTGTATGTGAGACTACAAATAAGTGCTAATCAAAATAGCCTCATTCTCACTTTTTTCCTTCCTGTAATGTATTCAGCTCTGCCTCAGAACACTCAAAAACAGACTGTGACTTGTAAAAGATATGCACGCAGCAGACAGTGGTGCTTATTATAAGCCTGATAATCAAGCTCCGGCAGCGCAGTGATCACAAGAGACCAAATCATCGCTGTTATTTAGGGGGATCTCTGTTACATGGATGACGGGTGGTTTTGTCCCATCTACCTCTGCCGGATTGGCTGCTGGATCAATGGCATTAGAATAAAGCCTCTCTCTTCTTTTTCCACTTCTCTCTGCTTCACTCTGAGCTCTGTTTCTGTATTTAATATTAAGGCTGTTGACATTTTCCTGGAGAAGAACTGTTGCTATAATTGCAATATTACACCGATTTGTGTGGCTTTAATATCTATGCATACGCACACATGGATGCACTTCAAGAAACCCTCCTGCTTTGAAAGTTAATAAGGATATCCTCCATTCATTCAATTACTGAAGTGATCTAACTGGCAGGCAGGCCTGTCAGCGCTCGTGAGAATAACGGACAGTGACTGTGTGAGATGCTTGTGGAGGTGTTGGTGTGTATGTGAGTGAGTGACAACAGTAGAGACTGTTGGCACTTATGTGGCAAATTTACTATTTACTAAGTGTAATTGATGTCAGTAACAATAATTTATTAAATACATTTTTCAGAGCAGAACATGTAAAGTGGGTGGTACAGTTTTGTGTGTTTTATACTGGTAGTCTGATGGTATTTTTGTCTCTCTTTAATGGAAGAGCACAGATGGACACATGGACGGGTTGAAGACATTTATTGCAGAGACATATAACCTTTAGGTTGAGTAATTTTATGTGTCTCTCATAAGTTATTGCATTTTAAATACCAGAAAAATCAGGTGAAGTTTGGAGAACGGTACTGTGTTGAATGTACACATAAGGATACATACATTGAAGAGGGTTATTAGCTCCAATCTGAGTGAATTTGTGTTTTGCTAGGTCAAGCCATGTGTTAGCTAGTTTAAAAAGAAATGCTGCACAGCCTGGTTGCAGCTGCAGTCTTTGTGGGGCAAGATGCCCCTGTGAGACCAACCCCATTTTAAGAAGAAAAGTTTCTGCTGTGCAGTGGTATGCAGTTTTACTGAATGACCGGATAATTATTCAGGTTTGTAATATTCAACTTCTCTTTATTTCTTGAAATAATAAGATTAAAAGCAAGTTAAACTCTAAGAAAAAGTAAAGAAATTAGCTTGGAAAGAGTTAATACTCGGTTCTGTGAGGCTGCACCATAGATGGCATAAAGATGGATGAAATGGCAGCTCCCCGGAAGTGGAGCTAAATTGATCACTGCCTGGTAGCTGGTGGCAGTACAGGTTATAAGTCCTGTACCCTCTATATTAGTGCATGGGACATGAGCCAAACTAAAAATTCAAAGTACACGTCAAATTATCTTTTCCCAAAGGTAATGTATATAAAGGATGTATATATTCAAATGGTATTTCTCCATATAAGTTTGTTTTTATAACATTTTTGGATCATGATTAACAGCTATGATTGCATCTCAGTAGGGGGCCAGCTGTCACTCAAGTTCAGGTCAAAAAAAGTCTGATGGGAATTTCATTAGTTTTTCAATTTGGTCATAAACAATAAATAAGAATTAATTGCAATTTCAATATATTGTTTAGATATTTCAGCCTGGAGTAAATGGGAGGACCAGTCAACAGACCAACATTATTATCCATAAAACCATACTGGCAGCGTTGCTAAATAAGCAACTGGCTTTTCCCAATGTTAAGTTTAAATGCAATATAAGAATGATAGCTGTGGTTTTCTTCATTGTTTTCAGTTTTCATTTATATTAGGGCGTAATATATCAGAGTCAACAGAAAGATGTGATGACAATTTACAAAGCAGCAAATCTCATTAAATTGTTGTATTTTGTGTCAGAGGGGGGAAGTTAAATAGACTGTAAGATGAAGGGCTGAAATCAAATCTGGGGAGATAAAACTAGCCCTTTGGGAGTCCTGTACTCCCAAATAATAATACTACCCCCCCTTTAGCTGCTGTAACAGTTCAATAGTGTATAAAACATGTTTATTGCAGAGTCTCCACTGTAACTATACAGAAGTCATGAAATATAGTTATTGAAGCAAGTAAACTGATAATTTCATCTGATCTATTACATTATGTGGACGTTCGTTGAACACATGATGTTGAACTTCTTCCTCTTGATATCTATCAAAGGAGAAATACCAATTAAAGTTAATGAACTCAAACCCAATAACAGCTTATTGAGCAGCACAAGCTATGATCCATTGAGTCAAATTGTTCTATTAAATCAATTAAAATCCTGCCACATGATTTACAAGCATCCATTTCACATCTGATGAAGTCAGTTAAGGATACACAGGAGTCAGCTCAGTAAGAATTCCATAAACCAGATGGAAATAAATGATTAAAATCAAGAACACTCCAAGTACAACTCACTTAACGTTTTAGCTATGTTGGTCTGTTTGTTGGCCAGTTAATGGGTTCATCCTGTCTGGACCAGACTACAATACTTTAAGAACTGCTATGAAATGTTATTTATGGACCCCAGAGGAAGAATCCTACTTAAGAAAATGTAATTTGTCAAATACTCAATTGCTTTTTGTGTTTAAACCTACAAAACCACTAGACAGCAATGTTGTAAATGTAAACTGAGGGCTATGATAATGGGTTTTAAAGGGATTGTAAACATTTTTACTACTAGATTTTATGGTGGTGTGTTTTCCTAAAATTAAATTACTATATATAAGTATCACAATATATCCTAATATACTCAATTGTAACCTCTGTATCTTGGTATGTATGGTATCACCAGTTTCTTTCCAATACACAGCCCTACATTTAAACTTGTGAATCAGCCAATTAAAACTTTAATTTAGCTTATTATAGTCTGTTATTTTTACTTCAACACACACTCCAATTTAAGTTTATGCATGAGTAATCAAGAGAAATATTTTAGTATGTCCGCATTCTTCATTAATATCGTCAAGTACTTCCAGCTGACACCAAACCATCTTGCAACTCATTTGGTTTTAAATAATGAATCCAAACAGGAACTCACTGCCTCTAAATAATGAATCTTAACATTGCTAACAAGGTCTTTTATGGCAGTTTACATATTAAAATTCTTAATGTCAGTGCCATCTAACTACATGTCAGTCCTTTCAAGCCAACCAAACCCAACATGTCAGTTTTAGACGGTCAGAGAGGGACTGCACCCTGTGAAGGAGATGCTCAGCAGCATGACTGACACACACACACACACACACACACACACAATCAAATACAAGCTGAGTGTCAAAGAGCATGTAAACCCAGATGGACGTGCCAGCATGCACGTACACTCACTATTCTATACTTACGCCCTCATGCATCATAGATGTCCCATACTCCCTTTTGTGTTCCTCCCTAAATGTATTATGTACAATTAGCTATCATCCACGCTGCTCAGTGAAGACCGATGGCAAATAAAATGAACACAAAAGCTAATTTCATTTGCCCCCCCCCCCCCCCCCCTTTACCAAAACCTCCCCCACATTCAAAAACAGGGGTGTTCATCAGTATGAGATTATTTATTGTGTTATATGAAGCCTGGTAATGTCCAGATATAAGAGACAGCTGTACACCTGTGTCCAGATTTTAATCAGCTAATCATCTCAACTTAAACATGTGGTTGGTCCTCCGTCTCAAAAGGGCTTTCTGGCTCAGTGCAGTCGTCATGTAAAGGAGTAGTTTTGGAAAATGAATCATCATATTTCATGAAGACTGGAAACAGGGGGAAAAAGCTAGCCTCTATTGTAGCCAGGCAACCAATGAAGAATCCACAAAGTTACTGCTTCTTTATGCTAAGCTAAGCTACCTAGCTGTAACTTCATACTTACCGTACAGACATGAGACTTGTATCAAGCTTCTCATCTAACTCTCAGCATAAATGCAAATTAACATATTTCCCAAAATATCAACTATTCCTTTTAAAGCATACATATAACTAGACATGCTTTGTCCATTTTAATTTACAGTATATGTAAACATTCATATGGTGTGAATGTGTCCATTTGTTTCAATACATCAACCTGGAGCTTCAGTTTCCTGCTTTATTCAGGTTTGTGGTTGTGTTGTTGTTTTTATGTGCAGCATGCAACGTAAACATTGATGTCGATAAAATCATTTCTAGGAATACTCACACAGCTGCACAGACAGACTGAGAGTAATGCATCTTCGACCCATAGATAGGTTATATTATTACTGGCAGGACCCCAGTGGATTTACTGTAATGTTGTCTTATAAATGCCACAATAGCATGTGACAGTACTAAATAGCCTGTTTTATCATCAGCTAGCCCCTGAGCTGTCGTATAGATCACAGACAGACAAGCCAGGGGCTATTTCTGGGTTTTATGTACAGTATCTACTCAGCAGCCGTCCATTTTTCATATTTGTTAGCATTGTAATCTAGTTTCCTTTGTACAGAGTATTGTACAGTACATTTAGAGTAAACCCCACCCAGCGTAGTTAAAGATATCATTCTGTGGTGCTCTGTCCACTAAAATACTGTATATTCATGTTGTGTGTGTGTGTGTGATTGTGAGAGAGAGAGTGAGACAGACAGATGCAGTCGTGTGTAAGAAGGTGTTTATTTCTGTGCCTGCGCTCTGGGTTAGGGCCTCCTGCTCCTGCTGTTTATCCACCAGCAATGTGGCCAGCATGCTGATGGCTGACTGGAGGGATTCAGCACTGGGTGTGTTCACCAGCCGGGGCAGTGGGGATGCTCACACTGAGGCTGGGGGTGTTTAAATGCTCTGTCAGGGAAATATTGCTTATTATAATGGGCTTAAGGGTTATGGCTGACAGTTAGACAAGGTCCGCAGTTACAAGGCTACATAGTATGGAAATAACAACAAAGCTGGAGATATGAAGATGATTCTTGTAGTCTTACAGGCCTGTTTTCTGTTTTGTGAGTTTCTCTGCCTTCATTGAAGATTACAAGGTCCAGTTTATCTCCTCAAAGAAATCCAAACAACTGATCCAGCTGACAGATATTAAACTTTAAGCCATTCTCGGAGGCTAGAGCTAAGCTCACGGTCTAACACCAGGGCAGAGATTCTATAGTTATCCTGCTGCGTGAGGCTAAGTGCCTTTAAAATCTTGTTTTCTTTGCTGTTTCTCAAATCAAATCAAATCTGAGGGCAGCTTCCTGCCAGTACATCCTCTTTCACCTCCTCCGAAACCAACCAAATTTGAATCTCAAATTAAATGCAAATTCCCCTGGAAAAATACAAATCAGATAGGAATCCTAACAGTCAATCATTGACTATAGACACCATTGTCCCAAAGAGGGACACAAGGAGTTTGAGAAGAAACACACATACAGCGGTAAACCCCTGACAGCGCGTGAACCACAGCTGTTTGAGGGGAGGATGTGAGGTTCAGCTGTGCCTGTGGAGGGCTTTCTAATGAATCTAACATTGCGTGTGTGAGCACCAATCAAAGGCAGACTAGAGCAAGCAGATGTACAGGCTCCTCATTAACACCCGTTTTTTTCCTCTTCTCTCCACAAAACCTGAAACGATCACCAGACAGAGAGCCATATACTTCACCAGGAATGTCTCACTCTTTAGCCCTTTTATTCTTAAATTCACTATCTCTATCACCACTTCTGGCACACTCTAGCTTGTATAAATTTTCACTGCAGTGTATCTTTAACAGTCTACTTTTGGCGGAGACGACAGGCTGGGGTCAGCAGGTCAAAATCATTGCAGCAGAAAGTAAAAATGTAAAAGTAGGGAGCTACTCTAGGAGGACAGAATAACCCCGATTTTTCTCTCCCATCTCTTCCACCTTCTTTATATTTTGTTTTCCTAACTTAATTTTTTTCCCGTTCTCCCTCCCTCCATCTCTCCCTACAGAATGACTCATGGAGTGAGCTCTACTCCTTTGCCCTCTTTAAGGCCATGAGCCACATGCTGTGCATTGGATATGGAAGACAAGCCCCAGAGAGCATGTCGGACATCTGGCTGACCATGCTCAGTATGATTGTCGGAGCCACCTGCTACGCCATGTTCATCGGCCATGCAACCGCTCTCATCCAGTCTCTGGACTCATCCAGACGGCAATACCAAGAAAAGGTAATTTTTAGATATCTGTCTCCCAGATTTCAGCAATACAATGATGGTAAATGAATGTGTTAAAAGCAACGAAACATTTTATTTAATGGTTCAACAGTTGAAAGAAATTTGATACCACGCTTTTGTATTTGCATTAAGTATGAAGCTAGAGCCAGGAGGCTTAGCTTAGCAAAAAGACTAGAAGCAGGGGACACAGCTAACCTGGCTCTATCTAAAGTTTAGAAAGTATGCCTGCTAGCTCATTTAAAGCTCACTAATTAACTTGGTATATCTAACAAAAATGTTAACAATGACAAGGTGTGTTTTCACGAGGAGTGCCGTAGCAATTTCTGTTTCCAGTCTTTATGCAAAGCCAAAATAATCTGCTACTGGCCATAGGTTCATACTTAATAGACAGACTGGTGACAGATAATGGTATTAATGTTCTTATCTAACTCTTGGAAATAGAGCAAATAAGGGGGTAACCTGGTAGTTCCCCTGGTAGAGTTGTTGCCCCACATATAGGTGTCCTTCTTACATTGGTCGTGGGTTTGGGTCCGACCTGTGGCCCTTTGCTTCAAGTCATCCTCTCTCTCTCTCCACCTTTCCTGTCCATCTTAAGCTGTCCTATGAAATAAAGGCAAAATTGGACCCACTTGCATCAATGGTTCTGACAGAAAGGTGTCAGAACACACAGTGCATTGTTGCGTATGGTGCTTCGGTGTATATTTAATAAAAAAGAGAATGAATGAGCGTTTTACCTATAAATCCCAATATCAAATTATTCTTTAGGTAAATCCATCCCCAAATCTTTTCAGAAACAATGTCCTGGTCACTCCGAATAATCCACAGTCCATGCTGTAAACATTTTTTTATTGGAACTATTTTCTACCAAAGAAATAATCCCCATGAAAACTGTAGACTGTGTGTTCTGTGGATTATCCAGAGTCACTGGGACACAAGAGATGTTGAGATTTTTTATTTTATATTTCATTTCTCATTGTATTGGTGTGGCAGCAGAAATCTCAGGGAAGGATATCTCAAAAACTTCAAAAACTAAATCTTAACCTTCATGGCTAGATACCACTACAGCTGTTTGTAATTTGGGTGAAGCAACCCTTTAAACTCAAACTATCTAAATAATTAGTACAGCTTGCTAGCTTTTGTGGAGAAATTAATAGAAAAAAGGAGTGATGGTTTTACTACAGTCTATCTTTAGATAACTGGTGAAATAAATCAGGGGGTTAGCTACAGCATTACCTTACCTGTTCCCAGGTGGCCCCTCTAGAGAATGGCAAGACACCATAAGGAGACCCCATTTGTTTGGGGTGCTTGTCCTCTACAACAATGTGGATAAGGTTATCACATTTGATATTAAGAGAGAAGGTTTGCTCATTTGATTCCAACACACTTTGATAGGAACAGCATCTGTTCCATTAGTTCGATATTCATGGCTGCAGCTCGCTGGGCCTCGCCCTGTCTGTCATCTCCGTACAACGGCAGATCAAAGCTTTCTGTGTCTGCAGGCCGGGGCGGGGAGCACACTCCTGCTTTATAAGGCCATGGTGTCAGCGGTGCTCTGTGTCTTGTTAGCTTTCTTAGATCCTGCGTGATGTGGAGATGTCTTATGCTATCTATCACTCGTGCACATGCATGCAGACACGCACATACACATCAGAGTGATTGGTCAAGCTTTGCTGTTTAGTTGAAGCCTCTGGCGAATGTTTAGAACAAAAGGTGATCAGGTTTACGTCTGTCTTTCTGCGTCGTATGCTGTTTTGGCCGTATAGCTTTATTCTGTTTATATTCTGGCACTTGGTTATGCATTATGTTGGAGAGATAATCATGTTGCTTTATTTTCTAGGTCATGATATCAGTGAGCATCCATGATGACATTGAGTTTATAGCAGACCAACTCTTCTGTGGGAGGGGCTGTGGTGGTCTTTAAAAAGTAATGAAGCTATGTATGTGTCGGATTCATGAGCATGCTAAATGCAGAAGGGAATGGACACATTATCAATGGATCTGGGGTACACCATCGATGCACCAAGTATAACTGTGTATGGTGGATACACACAAACACACAGCGGGTGATGTGTGGCCTCAGTTTCACCTCAGTGATGTTGGTAAAAGACAGAGCATAATTTAAAGGGCCAGTTTACTCAAAATACAAAATAATAAATAACATTCAAGAAATTCAACAGAAAACTGCCTATCAAGGTTGTGGACTGTGTGACACGGACATATTGATGTTTTTACGTTTTTTTTAAGTTATTATAAACTTATTTTAAACTTAAATGATTCAGTCTTACTGATGTTAAGATGATGATGATTTCTATGTATATAGTATGTATAAAATATATATATATATATATAGATGTACATACCGGTATATACATTTCTATAAATATTTTTTTTCTTTTCTTTTGGTATATAAAAAAGGCTTGTAGTGTTTTATTTTTATTTATTCTTTACTTTCTAAGTGTTCATTTCTAGTATTGGCTGACAGTGTAGCCTATATGTTAAATTATTTAACATGCTAAATAATATTTAACTTAAATATTCTTTAACTAGGTTATTTAACAAAGCAGCCTTCTGAGTATCTTTGCATGACCAAATCAGTGTAAACTTAAAAATTCACTATATCGACTGTCATATTGGTAACTTTTCCCCCTTTAAATTGGTATCGGTATCAATCTCAAAAAACCCATATCAGTCTGGCTCCAGTACTGTACCAAACCATCACATTCTTCTCAAGTTATGTTGTTCCCTCCAGCCATATACCTCCTAAAGCTCTCCCATTTTTCCTTAACCATATAATCTTTCTTTTGATCATGTTTTCTATTCTCCTTTGCGCTTTATGCTGTATTATTTTGTATTTTATCATTTCATACTTGCCTTTATGCTTTCCTGTAATGAACTTTGTAAACTTTGAAAATAGCATTTAACTAAACAATGTTTCTTATTTTGTTGTCCTTAAAATCTCAAAAAGTTATTGGCAGATTTTTATTGGAATGTGCTGGCAAGTTAGGTCAGTGTCTAAGGAGGATGTGATTAATGTTTGGCAAGGAATAGCACTACCAAGTGGCCAGTTATGTAACATTTAACATTTTGCCTCATAACTCCCGGAGGTGTAGAGGAATATAATTCGAATAATATCATATATATAATATACTTTTTTGGTTCAAGCTGATCATTAAAAGCCGACAATTCATCCTACAAACTTCATCCAGTCCTCACCAAATGTGGTATATAACATAGTTGGGTAAGGTTTCTATACAATTATATTATAATTGGTTTCTAGATGGGCTGTTTGACATTAATGCCATAAGTCTAAAGGATGTCCTCTTGCAGCAAGCACAGAAACTAAAGAGAAAAAATGAGAGAAATGGCAAATGAGCTGCTGAGTCTATGCTGGAGTCTCTGTTCTATGTCAGTTACGTGTGGCTGTACTCTATCAGTGATGTGACGTCTGCGGCAATCAGTTCCTGCTATCACTCTCATTCTCCTCTTCTTCCATGATGCACAACAGTGAAATAATGAACAAAGTGGCAACACCCTGCTAGGATGTACTAAGACCACTCATCTCGCCTGTCTCCAGTCCTCCATGACTGTTTGTTCATCATTAACCAATGAAGTGAACCATGCTGCGCTGCAGTCCGCAATAAGTCTCGCCATCAGATACCAGACTGGAGACAGAGCTATGGGTTGGAACTCGCCTCTCTGACAAAACACATTCTTTGCTTTAAGATAGTGTAAATGCTAGTGACAGCGTGGACTTGTATTGACATAACACAGAGTAAACAGTTAGCATCGCACTCAGTGTTGAGACAGCCATAATAGCTCCAGAACTAAGCATCTTCTTCTCTCTGCAGGCAGCCACCCCACAGACCAAAGAGAGATACTGATTATAACTGTTTAATATAGATTTAAGAGTTTTGCTTTATCAGAATGGACACATGTTGTTTGGTTAGTGGTGTGTTAAGCAGTCCAGGGACAGGAATATAAATACACACACACACACAGAGTAAGTGTGAGATAAGAGAGGGGGGTGTTATAACACTGTATAGCGGTAATGCCCAACTGTCAACAAATGTTCGTACAGTTGAATTGTCAGTGTTTAGGTCGGTCTGGTTGAGTTTGCATTTGTACTACTACCAGTTGGTGTGGAAGAAGCTAGACTTTTCAATCTTTTATGCATTACTTTTTACTTTTTCAACCAATAGTTATCTAAAAGTATGGAAGTCCGCTTTGCTGTGTGTGCGGGAGATCAGTCGATCAACCCACAGTGAAACACCGCTGCGGGTGGGGCTGAGCCTCTGGCGAGCAGAGAGCAGTGGAGAGCCACAAACTCTCCACGCCACTGCAAGTGCAACAAAAGCCGCACAAACAATAATCAAATATGATTAATTCATTAATGTAATCTGCGCAAAAGATGTAGATGACGAAATTAAACACTAAACAGAATGCAGTTCATTCAGGTAGGAGAATCCTGGAATTTCACTGGTATTGACTACTAAATTTCTGGTATTGTGACATCTGTAGCAAAAAGTAATGCATTACTTTTCTCTTACTATTTCAACTATTTATCAATTACTTTGAACTTTTATTTCAACTATTCACCCATTACCTTTACTATTTCAAGCATTTATTCATTACTTTTAGCTTTTTTTTATTTCACCTGTTTATCCATTAACATTTGTTGATTATATTACCAGTTTATCCATTCTTCGGGTAAACCATTTACACCATTTATTGCTACTTTTAGCTAACATTGTGACAAATTTACCAAAGATCAGCATCACACCAATTTGTAATCCTGTGTGGATGGTCGTTTCCCTCTTAAACACAAATATACGTATATTAAAAAATATATATAATATATTAAAATGATTAAATAAATTATAATTTTAGTTTTTTCAAGTTAAAGACTCCACAATATTTCCACATACTCAGTGCCAACTGCGGAAATACCCCATCCCCTGGGACACAAGTACCCCTGGTTGGGAATCACTGTCTCTGTTCACAGGAAACATAACCATTTGAAAACGTGCGAATATGACGTGGCCAGTGTTTAAGAGGTGGCTCGCGAGAGGTTGTGGGTGTTCACAGACGATACTACCGTAAAAACAAGCAGCTCAGTATTCCTTTGTCATCCCCTCCTTCACGTTGAGTTGACTGGTGCCCTCATCCCGTGTTTCTCCACAACACTTTTCTCATCTCCAGCCCTCCCCTGCTTCATCTGTCCATTCGCCCTTGACTGTTGGGCAATACACCATCTGCCAGCGGACACCGCACATGGACAGAGGGCATTAGCCATTATGTAACTGCACTCCTGCTACTCCTCCTCATCACTTCCTCCCCCTTAAGAGCCATAGAGCAGGGGGGAGAGGAGGGAGATGGGACCCCTGGGGGCCTCCGGTGATGAACACAGAGCCACTGGGCCTTGACACAATCAAACAGCGACTTCATAACTTACCACTACTACGCTACTTGGTGTTTTTGGCACTTTGATTTGATAGATTAGACACATCAGCTTGAGTTTGAGAAAAAATCAAATTGAAATCAAGGTCCACTTACTTTCTTGAGCTTTCAACAACATCTCATGGTTGATGGAAAGACTCATACAGAGATAAGAGTGTAGTTTCATGCTCAACTTCACCTAATATTTATTTGAAATGATCATTCGCATTTCTCTTTTATTTTTGGTTTATATATATGAAGTGCACTTCTTAAAGAGAGCAAATGTCTAATATTAGAAATATATTGGTGAATAATAAAATCAGGATACAAGTTTTTAAAAAAACTTGCTGACTTACATCACACATTTTATAACATGAACACTGTGAACCTTGTCTCTTCTGACATGTTTATTTCAGTCCCTCCATGTCATCATCACCACACATATTGGGAGTGTAGTGAGTGTATGCGCTCAGATTTGTGTGTGCCTGAGGGGTTTGTGTGCACATTTGTGTGTTTGTTTCTGTGGGTCTGTCTCCGCTCCCCCATGAGCTAAAGGATGCTACTGAAGTCAACTTGGGTTTTATACACACACACACACACACACACAAACACACATACACATACACACACACACACACAGAGATATAAGACTTGTCACATCCTGAGCCCTGACGCTCAGTGACATGGCCCATTAATAGGAGGCCCAATTCAATTTCTTCCTTCCCTCTGTGGCAGCTTACAGTGACAGCCATGCATCATGCTCGCAAGCCACCAACTAGGAGCTTTATGTCCCATAAAAAACCTCTGTGCTGCCTTGCCCTGTCCCCACCCAACCCCCCCTTAACAAAGTCCACAGGCTGAGAGGAACGGATTGGATTTGAGAAATGTAATTCATTTGTTAGTTTATAAAAGTACTGCAGGAGGGTCTTATCTGCATCCCCAGCCACAAAGCTTGATTTTATAAGACGGACACTGCATTTACAGTTTAGGAGAATCTTAGCTGTCAGGCATGTGTATGTTTGCCTGTGTTGAAATTAATGGGACTTAGAGAGTATTTTTAAGTTTTTGTTGCCTTCTTTGAAATTTTGCAATGTGTATTAGCTATAAAAACGGGCATTTGTTCTATCTATGTCTTTAATGTGTTTCCGAGTCAGAGCATTCACTGACAGTTCAATGTCATCTCTCCCATCTTCCCCTTTATTTTTTTCTTTAACATCAAAACAAACATGGCCACATAGCAACACAGTATGCATAATAGATTTCCAAAACATATTTTCTTTATATGTCCCTCTCAGCTTCCCTTCTACATCATACATCAAATTTTGTAGTGAAAAAAGTGAAAAGGTTTCCTTTTTTTTAATTTGAGTCTCACTCATATCACACTGAGTTTGAGTGACATGGTCACTGATCTAAGTCTAATGCTGAAAAAATTAGAAAGTCAATAAAACTCTGATCCTTCAACAACCACTTTTAAAGAAGAGAGGGAACGAGAGAGAGAGAGAGTTGTCATTTCAGTTTAATTGAGACTGCCACACACTGAATCCCGAGGCAGGAAACACTTAATAGGAGCCTCCCAGTTTATTCCCACGCTTGATTGAATGAGCTAGATTCTCTGGAAGTCAGCTGCTTGTTTATTGTTACTGACACATGGAAAATGGGGAGAAATGTGTCAGGTTTAGGTGAAATGGCCTTAGTCCTTTTATTGTTTTATTGGTTGGGAGTACATTCATTTTAGGGAATCCCCTCTTATGTCCTAAACAGATATATCTTAATAATTCAGATTGTTGTTGTCTGAATTATCTGTCTACTTTCCAGCTGAGTTGGAAATCTGAAAAGATGGCTGAGGATGACGAGCTGTAAGGTTTTCATTTAGCACTGCCATGGCTTTTAATGCTAAATGAACCATGGCCTGAGGCAATTAATTAAGACTAAAAGAGATTGAGATTAAAATTGGTTTACGTAAAAAAGAAGGATGCAGTAAATTGTTTTGCAGATGTAATTTCATAAATGGGTTCATTAAAGTAAGTGATCCACTCGGATTTTCATTTTGTCACGTTTAAGGTCATGCTGAACTGTATCACTGTGTATGTATTTATTTCTGCAGTATATACATCACACTGAAGAACAAATAGAACAAAAAACATTAAAAATAGGAACAAATCACTTTCTTCCACCGACATTGCAATTCTTACGTAAACCAGTTTTTTTTCCCTTTCATAAAAACCACTGTCTGCTTTAAATTATGGAAAGAAAATCCTCCTGTAGAGAAACAAAATGAATGATGTGCTACCATGTCAGCCAGTCTGTGCTGTATTAAGGATATTGTGATTTGTCGTGTCACCAATGCCACCAGGGTCAAGCCGGCATTTTCTTCTCTAACCCATATGTCACCTTACAGTGTGACAAAATGCAATTTCCTTGACAGCGAGCCATCCTATCCCATGCATGTGTCATCGACTGTTACAGGCAAGGTCACTGTCAGTGCCCCCACGGTCCTCCATACGTGGTGTGTCCTTCGTGACTGTGTGGTCAAGACTCACAAGCAGGAAGGTATCGGCACTCTAGATGATTAAAGAATTGGATTCCTCTTGATACATGTATCACAGAGGCAGCTAGAGATCATCTTCTGTTATATATACTGCACTATTTCTACACCTCAGTCAATACATTGTCTAAAAGTAAATAGGTGCATCCGCCCAGCTCCATTAAAGGTGACTTTAAACAACTCTCAACCTGAATGTTGACTTGCCAGCTAGGAAGACTTAACAGTAAATAAGACAGCTTTCTCCTCCTTTGGTAGAACAACCTCCTGTACCTCTGTGCGCCAAGCTAACACGTCCTGGACCAGTCGGTCCACTGAATATACAGAACCGGTAAAACAATCAATGAGCCGACTCCTAAAAGGTCAAAGTCACAGAGAATTACTGGGATTAATAATTGCTATGTAATTACTGAATGTCAAATTGTAATCCCCTTACACTGGTCATTACTGTAAAAAGTCACGACACTACTGTAACACGTTAGGAAGTAATGCGTCAGTATCCAACACTGCATATAAACTGCAAGACAACATACACATCACATGTTATAATGTGGTAGAAATGTACATAATATATTATCAGTGCGATGAATTTTCCAGAAAATGCACAATGCCATGATGTATATTGATATCACAAAGTAAAATAGATGTATTGTGATCGAGGATTTTATCTGTATTGCTCTGGGATGGGATGGGATGACTCATGCTGCTTAACACACAAACACAAACACAGTATGGATACCTATGTAACATTTAAAAGCCATTCAAACAACAGGGCCACAAGGATGCACAGTATTGATACGTTTTAAAACAGCGTTTCTGTCTTTGGGTTAATGAAAAGATTATTTTCATTCATATTTTATATTACAGCTTGCAAGGTTTTCTTTTTGTTGTTTGTTTTTTTACCCAATGAGATTTTTGCTTTTTTCATATACCAGTGAGTCTGCTGCTAATGCAACAGGAAGTGAACCGTTCTCAAGTTATGCGGCCACTCTTTCACCCTCAAGATGTTGTTGTGTGTGAATGTAAGGGTGTATATATATATATATGTGATATATATAATAATATTATATATATATATATTAATATTTTTTTTTTTTTTTTTACAGGAAGATGGTGACGTGCAAACCACATACCATCTTCCTGGTATAAATAAAACAAACCCAAGAGCCATTTTGTGTACAGTGAGAGAAGCTATAGCAGCTGCTATTTTCACAGGGAATCCAGGCATGAAATGTGTTATGGAGCATCATAACGAGTTGAGAGAAGTGGACATTCAGGCTGCATTTGATGTAGATAAACATAACAGTGGTAAATATGTGATGGTGTGAATCACTTGGGTGAGCAAACACAATGTGCTGCAGCCAACTTCCATTTTCAGCATTTTTTATTTTTTTTGCTAGCTACATAGTTACATATTTATCAATTCCAACATAAATAACAAACATCTTCCTTTCTCAGAATAGTAACATGGGTACACAAATGCTCACTAGTTCCATTTACCTGTATAGTTTTTTTTCTGGTCTTCACAGATCATGGAAGAGTTCATATATTTTGATGAATTTGATGAAAATAAAAAACACAGAACAACAATAGACACATTTCCCCAAAGCCTGATAATATTTTTTTTGTAGATTTGTCCTTTCAAAATAAAACATTTTGTACACCGAGACCACCAGAGACAGAGAGAGACTCACTGTGGATAAGATGTACAATAGCAGCATCTTTCTTCTCTAGACACAGTAGAGCGTGATGAATCCTCGTGGGCTTAACAGAGCTGTCATGTTTCCTTAACAGCTTCATCACAGCTTTCCCCTCATAGCTCCAAGAAAAAAGTGGATCACAGGATCTTCATGTTTGCAAATCTGTATGTCTCAAAATCTGCAGACATGAACGAGCTACGGCTGATGATAAGACAGACTGAGAAAACCTTTTGAGCATAAATGAGAAATGCACGGCATGCCCACAGCTGCTGTGATTTTGCCATGATGCTGCAGTTTAAAACAAACTTCTCAAACTTCTTCTTGTCACAATTAACAAAAGAGCTGCTGAGTGCTGTTTTCATTGATTCATGCTTCTGTTTCTCCTCACTACTATCTCTCATGCCTCTCTCCATTCTCCAGTACAAACAAGTGGAGCAGTACATGTCGTTCCACAAACTACCAGCCGACTTCCGACAGAAAATCCATGACTACTATGAGCACAGATACCAGGGCAAGATGTTTGATGAAGAGAGCATCCTGGAGGAGCTTAATGAGCCTCTGCGCGAGGTATGAAAACACCCAAGCATCCACTTGCTCATTCACCCACAAATACACACACTTCTCAGCTCTCCCACAGAGTAAGTGGACCAGAATAAATTGATTACAACAGCTGTAGTCTCCTTCTGCACAAAAAAACACATAACCTGGTAGTTAAAAATGTAATTTCCAGAACTTTCTGTATCGATTTACTTACTTACTGCAAGGTAGTCACCTGAACTTACTTAAAATTACTGAATTTTAAAAGAAAGAAACAGAAAAGTTTTTCATGCTGCCAACAGAAACTCCATGTTTACTCCAGTAGAGAGATAACAAGGTCCGCTTGCTTCAAAGGAAACACAAACTGAGATAGACAATCTTATGACATCCAATACAACATTATGATCCCACGCCGTTTCCTATTACCATAAAGGAAATCGTCAACTTCAACTGCCGTAAGCTGGTGGCCTCCATGCCACTGTTTGCCAACGCTGATCCCAACTTTGTGACAGCCATGCTGACCAAACTGAGATTTGAAGTCTTCCAGCCCAAAGACTACATTGTCAGAGAGGGCACCATCGGCAAGAAGATGTACTTCATCCAGCACGGGGTGGTCACCGTCCTCACCAAAGGAAGCATCGGCATGAAGCTGATGGATGGATCCTATTTTGGTGGTATGTCACTGTCTTTGTCACCTTAGGATCATCATTTACTGCTCTATTCTATTGTGTTCTGTTCTATCTTATTATGTTCTGTTTATAACAACAAAATAGAAGGATGAAGCAGGATGGAACTTAATTTAACATAACAGAAAGAAGTTTAATATAATAGAATGATAGGATAGAACAGAACAGTTATATTCTACTCTGTTCTTCTACTATATTCCATTTTATTCTGTTCTTAACACAATGGAACAGAATAATAGGATTGAAGATAACTGAGTAGAGTAAAACATAATATAACATAACAGACTAGAATAGAACAACATGGAAAGGAACATAACACAACATAAATAATAGGGTAGAACATAATATAATATAAGAAATTATTTTATTCAATGCTTGCAGGCATTTACACTCTGTTTACACTTCGAAATCTGCTACATCCAAATGAAATCCACTACAGTAATATCACAAATGTCTTTACTATTTACATAAAAATATTGTAGCAACAAACAGATAAAGGGAATAAAACAGCACCCTGACATTCTGCTTGGACTTTTTGTGCAGTCCTGCCTCACAGCTAACTTCTGTCCCACTTTCTCAGGCTGTTGTTTCTCTGTGGTTGTTTAAAAACCTGTGGTGCTTCTGCTGCTATCGCCACCCATGAACCCACACAGGCGTGCACAAACACACACACACAGTTTTATGTCTTGTGGGTTGATGGTTTGGGCTGCATTTTTAACATCCGGTGCTCTCTGCAGCGGACCGCAGTTCATCGGCAGTAATGTTGATGTGCCAGCAGCCAAAGGGCACTGTTGGAGTGGTAAAGACACACACGCACGTACACATCACACATACACTCATCCAATTAATAACAGCTAATTAGCACAGCACAACGGTGATGATAGGCACCATTTGTAATAGTCCTTCCTGCCTTCAGGGAGGAAATCACAGGTCTCTTCATAGGCTTGAACTGGAGGGACAACATGGTTTAACCACAGCAGGGTGGTGCAGTGCTGTGTGTATTTATGGTAAAATCTCTCAATTAGTTAGTAGCAGGAAGTACATAGTGATGTCAGGCCAAACGTGACTTTGTTCCAATTCATATTTATAGAATGTATTAAGATTAGGGGTTAGAAACATTAGGAGTCAGACAAAGAGTGTTGATTACACATGCTACAGAAAAGCAATACTGTATCTCCTGTCATTTCGATTTCTTGGCCTGTACTATTGGCACACGTTCCTCATTGGTAAACCTTGGTTGGATCGGTTCCATTATTGTATTAATACATTTAGAAATGAGACAGAGCTTTGCATACTATTTTCTATGGCTGTAAATGCAGCTGAGTCTGCAGCTTTTGGCTATTTCAGAATCAGAATCAGAATCAGAAATACTTTAATAATCCCCGTGGGGAAATTACTTGTTTGTTGTTTATTTCTTTGGAAGTTACTATCTGGAAACACATTGTACCCCTTGTTCATCCATCACTTAGCATTTGTTCATTAAATAACTGTTTTATGCTTGCCTAAATTGGATTTGGTAACAATATTTGGAGTTTTGTAGATTTGCAAATTCACTAGCTGACTATTAGTCTGCAGAGGTTTGTGTTACTGCTGTTGTGACTAGTCTGAACTGCCAAAGCTTTCCCAATATGTTGCCTCAAAGTCACTTTTGTGTCTTGTAATTAAAATAATTTATATTTATATATAAACTGCAGATGGAGCGGCTTATGTAGTTAACTGATTATCTATGAACTGGCATACATTTTCTGAACGAGAACAAGGGAGAGAATATGTTTATATGAGTACCAGAAACAGGATGAGTTTCACTGGGAACATATCAGGCAATAAAACTGTAAAAGAGGATTTAGGAAATTATAGTTTCTACTAATGGGAACAGGAAACAGTGTATCTGAGGCTAAAGGTCAGTCATTAATGCACACAGTGCTTGGAATATTCAAATCACTGCTAAAATTCACTGTACCCATCCTGGATTTCTCTGTATTTTTAATGATATTTGAGGATGACAGTTGTCCCATCCACAAGCTATAAATGGTTACCCAGTGGTTTGGACAGCTTTTTAATGCCGCCCCGATGGTTTCATTAGTTATCCACATCCAGCACTTCCCACTAATGATACAAGTAAAATGCAAATGGTTGTGTTATGCATAACAAGGAAGATCCCAAGTGACAATTTATGAAAGGACATCTGGGGCTTCTTTTGGATTTTTCCACCAAGCTCACAAAACTGTTGAATCTGTAACACTTAAAACTTTCTCGAACATTACTAGACAAAACTCAGAAAAAAATAAAATGTGTAAACTTGTAACTTAATATGTATTTACACTGACATTTAGCTAATTTGACTATGCTTTATATTTAGAATCAACAAATTCATCAGTAGACAGAGTAATACTATGACTACATGTCGTAGTTGTGTGTTGTGTCTAAAGAGCTTTACATCCCACAGCTTTTACTTCCATTAAGCTGTAGAGCGTCTATCTGCAGAGGCTATTAATCATTAATCTACTGAGGATATATAAATCCTTTATCAAATAGGCAAAACACATGGTCATGCCCAAGGTCACACTTAAATAACCTCTGAATAAAAAGCTACTGTATCTTGACTCATAGTCGGTGAGTGTGTGTCAGTGTATGTGAATGTACCGTATGTACAGTATGCATCTGTTGTATACAGACAGTCTGAGTGTTTATATGCAAGGGAAGACACCCTGAAAATGTCTGGCAGTTGAGGCGTAGATCAGTGGTTTTCCGGGAATCAAACGGGGTCCTTGAGGGCGTTGTCAGGATCCCCAGCAGAAATAAATGATTTTCACAGTTTTTGGCGGTTGGAACAAGGGAAGAATTAGGCTTGGCTGTTTAGATTGATTGTAATTTTTAGTGATCCCAGTTTGATCATTGATTGACTATGAAAACTTTATTATCTTCAAACCTAAAAATAAAATAAAAAATATTCCTTAAGACAAAACCCACTCAAATTGGGGCTCTGTAGTCTAATGTGCATCTATTGTGGGGGTCCAAGACATGAAAAAGTTTGGGAACCCCTGGCCTAGATCCTGCCATGATGGTTGATCTTACAACTTTTTTTTGCCTCAAAAGAATAGTTAGAAATTTTCTTCAATATTGATACCATGTCATGTCTGTGCAGTAAATAGGAAGCTAGAACCAGCAGCCAGTTAGCTAGTAGCTTAGTATAAAGACTGACTATTATTTTTATGCTTTTAAATGATATCCATAGGTTTGTGTGTCTTCAGTTTTTCTTGAAGCCCTCCTGGTTTATTTGGTTTCTGAAGCACCCTGCTTGCTGCTGGAGACACCACAGTCACGAACACTCAGTAACAGTCCTTGTGTTTCGTTATTTTTCTCCCTTTCCCACAGAGAGTCAGAGGAGGTTGACCTTTTTTTGGGGGGAGGGGGGCATATGGTTGTCAAGACAGTCAGCTCCAGCCCATAAAAGAAGCTAGAGAGAAGAAGATACTGGGGGAAAGGGAGGCGAACAACTGAACGTAATGAAGCTTAGCTGCACATCTCCAAATATAGAGTGTGAGTCCTTCACACAGCTGTCAGTGCTGGAGGAAATACTCTGTTTTTCTGTCAGTGGGTCAGACTGACTACACACAGCCACTGCATGCAAAACCAATTTCATTCTGAGCACACATTTGTTTAAGGCCTGGAATTTCAGCCCAGACTTTCAAACGCTTGATGAATCCAAATATTTAAATGACTGAAATGACCCTGAACGTTTGGGCCAAAGTGTATGGAAAACAATCAAACTTATTGCACATACAGTATCCTAAAGTGATATTTAGAGTGAATGTTTGGCTTAAGGTGGTATGAATTACTCACTTCTAGTAGTATTGATGCATATGGACATCAGCTCAGGCTACAAACCAAGAACTTCCTGACAAGACTTCAAGCCGCAAAAATTTTAATCGTCTTCAATAAAAGATCTTTTGTGCATGTTGTTTTGTAATAGTCTAATAGCGGGGATGCCATTTTCAGACTGCTTGACAAATCTCTCCTCATTTATAGCATCTCTGTTCTTTTCTCTATCACAGTATGACACCCGGAAATATGTCTGTCTGCCATCTTGTGATCTGACTGTGTCCTGTCTGGTTTCTCTTTCACCCCATCAGAGATCTGCCTGCTGACCCGTGGCAGACGGACGGCCAGTGTGCGAGCAGACACCTACTGTCGCCTGTACTCTCTCTCTGTGGACAATTTCAATGAGGTGCTGGAGGAGTATCCCATGATGAGGAGGGCCTTTGAGACAGTTGCCATTGACAGATTGGACAGGATAGGTAAGACTGCCACCTGGTTCAACAAAAACTCCACCAGTTGCTTTCATTTGATATTGTTTAACAATAAATTACAGTTTAACTTAGTGTTCATTGGTGTGTAAAGATGTCCAAACCTTTGTATAACTGGTCAGTAATAGTCCCAATGATTTATTTTGGATCTTGGTTTTTTTTGTGGTTAATTAGGGCAGAAGTGAACAGCGCCTTTCAAACTGCATGTTATCATTCCCAGTTTTCGGTCATGCCAAGCAATTTTCTCATTACTTGTTTTCACTTTGCCCATCCAACACAATGACAGGTACATTTATACACAGATAAATGTGGACATCTTATAGCTAAAGTTTTTATGCTAGCTTAAAGTTGTCATAAATACACATGCCTATCCAAACCATGGAGATTTGGTTTCAGTCTCACAGACAAGTCATCAAATCTCTGTCCATTCAATAAGCACACGTGAGTCCATGTGGCTTTTAATTTCAATCCCTTTATTGTAAATCTACAGTAAATACAAAAATGTAACAAATCAATCTTTCCATCCAGACCTAATATATGAACTGTGTCTTGGAGGTTTTGTCATGGATAATTGGCATTACGCTTCACTGATAAAAGCGACAGGTATGGTATCTGCATAAGCAGATGAAATCAAGCATAAGGAAAATGTATTCATTCATTAACGTGATGTCTTTGTCAAAACACTGCACTATCTGACAGCTGTGATTTACTGTATGGATGATCCTAACAAGGACAATGTGTGTGTTGGGGGAAGGAGTCGAAGCTAAAAATGTATTCATGGCTGTGAATCATTTAATATGTAAATTTATCCCAGCAATTTAATGTTTTTTCTGTGCATATATGCCATTTTGGAAATGTTATTTAACATATATTGAAACTTGTGGGTATCATGTCAGAAACTGCTGAGCAATGTGACTTTTTTTTTACCTTTGTACTCTCTTAGTTTACTGATTGAAAAAATGAATTGTTCAGCAGTGACTTTGGTTTAACATCTTTGGTTAGGATGCACACACACACACACATACAAACATTCACAGAGAATGCTTTATCCCAGTGAAGTCTTAGGTGCCCCTTGTTAGCAAAAAAAAAGAAACATGATATTTTTCTTGCCCCCCCAAGGTCAGCAGTGCTGCAGATGTCACATCCCCCTGTCACATGACCACACTTCACATGTTTACAAAAGCCCTGCACCCGCCACCTGCCAGCTGTTGCCATAGCAGCCAGATTCCACACATGAGCAGCCTTCAGTAATTCAGTTCACATATTTGGAGGTACTGACATGTCTGCTTAAGGGCCTTCCACCAACCAAATATTCCCATTGGGCTCCCTGTGTTCTTGATGAATATTAATCACTAATAATGTGTTCTTTTGTTTAGCTTTATCAGGAGTGTTTGTCAGAAGGCATCAGGCATCCGGATCAAACACTCCGATTAAGAAGACTTGTTAAGAATATGAAATGAAAATACAGACTTGCAAGTAATGATGCAAGCTTTGTTCCTTTTAAGCGTAAAGAATGATTGTTTGGAGTGTCTCCAAAAGATCCTCATTTTAAAATCCAGTGCGATGCAAAAAAACAAACTCAAATGTTTCGGTTCATTCACATTTAAGATTTTTTTGTTGAGCATCTGTGACCAGGTGTGCTTATTTAGGATCAGTTCCACCTGATGGAACATAATTACTCATATTTTTGATGCAACCAGGCTTGCTCCATCACCCATGCAGACATTTTCATACACACAGGTCCAGGTCTTGGACCTGTGAGCCAATCCTACATGGATAGGGGTAAATCCCTTGTCCATTGTCTTCATACCCTCAATGCATGAAAGTGTAAACACAGTGTCACATAAGATCAGCAGAAGATGTTGTAAAGCAGTGATTTAAGGGGGGGTGAAGGTGTTACTTGATAATGAATAGGCATTGTTATGAAAGAAACAATTCAACAGATGTGTGAGTTCTGCAAACGAGGAAGCTTCAGCTCACTAACTGCATCCACTTCAAAAGGATTCTTACCTCTAAGGCTTCATAACCCCCAGTAAGGCTCTGCACTGGCACCTGAGACAACTTTTGTGCCTACCTCCCTATCAGATGGTTGCCCTGTTCACTTTCAGCTCACTCTTAAGTGCCTGTAGAATGTGTTTGACCACTCGGCTGGTGCCACCAGACAGAGGCAGATAATCCTGCTGTAACCAGTTTCTAACCTTCTTTGAGGAATGCCTTGTGGTGCTCCTCGAGGAAGAACTCTGCGTTACCACTAGGCTTTTCCAGGCTGCAGCACAGTGAATGGGGATTCCACTCCTTCCTCTCCCCAGAGCCTGATAGAGAACCTCATCACCAAGCCCTGCCAAACTGTGTTTTTGGTTCACAGATGGAATCTGTGCAACATGCTCGGAGGGCACAGTAGTCACCACAGTCTGGATCTGCCTCCTCCTATTCTTCTCCTTCTGGCCAGGCAGCTGTCTGCTTTAGAGAGAGTAGAGAGAGAGTTCATCACCAGCCTTTTAGACCTCTTTGTTTCGTGGGTATCACTCGGGCTGTTGTGCTGACTAACAACCTAGCTTGCTTGCCAGCTCTCTAGACCGCCGTGTGCAACAGAGAACTAAGCTAACCACCAGTGACAGTAGTGCAGAAGAGCAATATGCGCTACTCAAGTTGCCAACAGTCACACTTCCCTACATGCCCATCTCCTGAGAATCTCTCTTCGTCCCCAAGATACAGCAGATGGTGGATCATCTGGGCGCAAATAAGAAGGTCCCAACTAGTGATGGGCATTCGATTAAATTGTCTTAGTCAGTCGTCGGGAGAATTAATGATCGATTTTCGATTAATCATTAATATTTTTATATTAAAATTCACTATTTATATGCTATATTCAAAATGCAATGAAAATACAAAAACACAGTGTGTTTTCCTCATTGAGATCGTTATTACAATATGAACAACTCTTGTGGCAGTTAAACCGGATCCGTTCAATGGTTACACTTGATATGCGCTACTGTGCTCTAAAGCAGCGGAGCCTACAGCTAGAAGCCGGTGCTCATAAACACAACTCCTCTGTGTCCGTGCTAACATCGAGTCGATGGTAGGAGACTGAGAGCAGGATGCACCGCCACTAACCAGGGTCGGATGCGCGTTGTTCAAGTGGTACATCATTTGATCGTGCCACGTGTTGTACTTATACAAACTTCGCAGGTTGGCAGTGAACTAGCATTGTTTAATCAAAAATGTCCCACCACCACACTTCGCCGTGAACCTCTGTCCTCTTCATGATTACTTTGAATACACGGAAAATCGAGGTAAACGAGTAGGCCTGTGCGTTTTTTTTTTTTCAAAATATCCCCTGTATAAAAATGTTTATATCCCGCATGCCACACAAAGCGAAATTCATTGCATTCCTCAAGACTCACACTACGCAACAGAACCTGCATTAGTTTTATCGATGAAAAATTAACGTCATCGACGAAATTCTTAATGATCAATTAATCGATCGTCGATTAATCATGCCCATCCCTAGTTTAGAGTCATAGAGATGATTTTTGTAAATGTCATCATTATTAAATGGCATTTCTCAAATTTCAGTTTGGATATATAGAACAAACTCACATATTAGCAAGTTAGCTTTTCCAGTTGGTTCAGCTAGCTACATAAAAGTTACATCTGGCAGTTCATGGGTGTACATATTTAGTACGAATTAATCTCTACATAAAATTGTGACATGTTTCAATTTGGTGATTTTTTAAAAACTCTACTTAGTAAACACTTAGGTTAGAACTAGGGAAGATTTGCACTTGCCCAGACTCAGCAAAAGGAAAGAGAACCTCTTTCATGAAATGTATGTTTTTCCCAAAAGCTCTGTTTCAGAATGAAGAGGAGGGTGAGGAAGATGAGAGTGATGATGAGGATGATGACAGTGGGACAGACCACTTTAACACTGAAAAGTCAGGGACTCAGCTGCAGAGATGTGAGCGTCATGGAGGTGTGAATTCAAGTCTTCCTGACACCTTTCAGACCAGCCACTTGCTGTTCTATGAGAGGTTCAAGGCGTACCAGGACTACATGCTCGGTAAGTAGACTAACTACACAAATGCAATATAATAATAATCCTTAGTTATTACATACCTTACCTTTGTCCTTGTATGTATATTTGGCCAAATCTGTGTAGGAGACTGTAAGCCTTCTGAAGTGAAGGCCTTCACAGCAGACTACCTGGAGAAGGTGGTGGAGCCATGTGATTGGTTGGCTTTGTGGTCTACTGATGTATTTGATGTTCTTGTGGAGGTAAGACCAACTTTTATACGTCTCTGTTAATATTGTAAATGCACAAATCCATGCTCAAAAACCAACTTTAAGGACATGGGTGTAGGACTCAGTGGCATCTAGCGGTTAAGTTGCAGATTGCAACCATTTGAATACAGCTCAGCCTTCTAAGTGTGTAGGACAAACTACAGTGGCTGCAAAACTCTTCCAAAAAGAAAATCTGGAGGCAATGTTTGGTCTGTCCATTCTGGGCTACTGTAGAAATATGACGGTTCAACATGGAGGCCTCTCTGTAGATAAAAACATCTCATTCTAAGGTAATGAAAACAGGAATATAGGCGAGTATACACTTATGAAAACCAACCTTTGAATATTATATTCCATTTCTGCCAATAGATCCTCCTAAATGTTACTCACTGGACCTTTAAACATAGACACATTTTAAATTATTAGATCCCAGTTTCTTCATGTGAATGACTAAAACAAGTTCATGCAACCACTTTCCAAAGCACGGTGCAGTAGGTCTCTTCCAGTCTTTGAGAATATTTTGTTTTTATTAGTACTATGTCTATCTATAGAGCTGTTTGATTGTGTAAAGGAACCATTAAAAAGTCTAAAGAGAGCTATGTCTCTGTTGGGAGAGAGAGTTCTATGTTAAACCCCATGAAAAAAGACAAAAAATCGTCAATCAAAATGGACCAAAATGTACCATAATTTATGTAAGGGATAATGCCCTTGTGCAATGGAAAAGTTCACCACTTCAATAAATAGGACGACCCTTAGATATGACTTAGCAATAGGAGACATTTCTGGTTCCCGACTTAACTGACATCTTGAAAATGTGCTGTCTGTTTACTTCACTGTAATGCAAATTATGTGCTTGCCAAAATAAGTAGCAGATATTTGTGAACACACTGTCTGTCAATATCCCCAGATTTCCTTAAATAAAATCGCACAATTTTAGGAGTTATTCATTGAAACTTTGTGAAAGGTTATTTTGGCGCACGACATGCACTCTTATTTTCCCTGGCATTGATGTCTTTCTTCAGCATCTGTGATGTAAAAACATAAGATTTCCACACATTCAAAACAGCAAAAGTGTGTGTCCTGCTCATAAATTTCAGTTATAAAATCCCACAGTGCAGGAAATGTCTTTCCTCCAGGGCTGCTCACAGCGCAGGTAAGAGTGATGGGTTAGTCACTGAACTGGGGAAAAAAAAAAAACACGCAGTAATATTGGACAATGAATGACAACATTTTGTGTAGGGTACAGCCCTATATAGCAGGGGAAGCCAGATCTGATCACAAGTGGTCACTGGAGACACGTGAAGACGCATTCTAATTTCGGGTGTAAACAGGCTCATGTCATATTTACCTATACACACATTCATACAACAAAGGCCATTACAAACAAAACCAAATTCATACACTATTCATTTATACATGAATAAAGATGACCAGTTGACCTGAAGAGTTATATTTTTATATATGCTGAAGTTGAATTATATTTAAAAGTAAAGCCACTGTTTGTTACACAGAATCATCGGATAATCCATAAATAAAATTAGGGGTGCACGATAATTATCGGGCCGATAACAGGAAATTCCCGATAACATATATCAATTTGTCAGCAACGCATTGCCCCACTCTCGATAATGAAGACCTGAATGCACCGCAGTGAATCGCTGCGTTCAAAGTGAACGTTGTATATATCACCAGTAAAAACAATGTTCTCGACTGGGAAAATTCAACGAATACCCCC
>NW_023339674.1:18532014-18554873 GCF_004916995.1 Morone saxatilis | reverse complement strand
GCAGGTAACTGAGTAGGCCTGTGGCGTTTTTTTTCAAATATTGCCCCTGTGTGGTAAAATGTTTAATTGCTGCCACATAGTGAAATTCATTGCATTCCTCAAGACTCACACTACGCAACAGAACCTGCATTAGTTTTATCGCTGAAAAATTAACGTCATCGATGAAATTCTTAATCATCAATTAATTGATTGTCGATCAATCATGCCCATCCCTAGTCCCAACCTTCTCCCCCAGCTGCGTTTGTTGAGCAGACAGCCGACCTGACTGGCCTTTGTCATCATCATCATTGGCTGACTGCTCCATATTCCAACATTTCAGCCCTCCCAACAGCTGGGTGCAAGCCTGGCTGAGCTTAGAGTGCCAACCCCATGCGTCCTGCAAAATGTCCAGTAAAAATTGGATTAAAAGTGGTGTAGCCCAACACATTACAGTATCTCTCAAGGAAAAAAAATTCTTCTAGTACTTCATCCTCTCATTATCCTATATCAGTTATGGAAAAGCTCCATTTATCTACACCGAGAGGCTCGCCACCTGGATTGGACTTTCTCCCTTTCCCCTTAACTCTAGCATCTTTAGGTACGGTTAATAGAGTTCTAGTCAGCATTTTTGTACCTCTAGTTTCCTCGCCTCAAAATCAATGGGTTTCTTTTGATGGGTTTTTGGTTAGATGCCTGCAATAAGTTCTGTGGTTTACACAAGCTTAGAGATTTTCACATTTTGTTCTACGACATAAAAAACCTAGTACACTTGTAGATTTTACTTTCATGACTTAATTACAACTTGAAAGTTAAGTGGTGGTGAAGTCGTGTGACCGCGGTGTAGTAGGTGTAGTGTAGTTTATAGGCTAACATTAACTTTTTACTTCTGGAAATTGTATTTATGCTTTAAAAATGATAAAAGTGGTGTTCATTTGTAAAGATTATATTGCTGAACAAAATGTGTAAGTATCATAAACCTTTGTTTGCCACAGTGCTTATTTTCTGCAATAATCCAAAATGCCATTGGCTTTTGGTCGAAAGAACCAGGGTGAGGCTAACTTCTGTGTTGGCCTACAAAAAGACATCATCCCTGCAAGATTTGTCTGCCTCACCCCGCCATTAGTTACCCCCCTTCACATGTCAAAACAATTGATTCACAGGTGAGAACAATTTGCTTACCAAATAGGCTTCTTCTCTCTCTTCATTAAGAATAGAGATTTCTCTGTTTACCTCTTCCATCACTCTTCCTTGTCATTATATCAGAGAGGAGGAACTTGTCAACTTTCCCCGAGCTGTAGACAAAACAGTGTCTAACACGCTCATCTTATTACCTGACAGATCTCACTTTCCTGCTGTGATGTCTCTATCTCCATCTATAGGAAATACTTTTGAGAAATGTGAGAGTCTAGGGTTAGCATTACACTATGCCTGCTCCAGTGTGACCTCCTTGTGTCGTTCAACACAGTTGTGTGACCCTGGGTGGGCCCAAAACCTTTGCTCAAATGTGCACCTGCTTTCTGAGCTAACCTTAACTATAGCTGTGCAGCAAACCATTCTATAACCCCCCTGCCCCTACCCCTCTGATCTATCAGAAAGTCATGAGGGAAGTGTGACTTATGTCTTGAGACTTTACATACTGGTGAGATGTCACAAGCATTAAAATAGCCCTGAGTCATTCACAGCCTGATGTCACATGAAAGTTGGGCGGTTGAGGTCACGTGAGTTGTTAAGGTGGTGTGGCCTTTATGAGTCATCACTTTAGTTATGGTGTTAACTGGTGTTTTGTCAGGATGGCATAAACTGCTGAGTTTTGATCAGAAGAGGTGGATTTGTTTGGCATTGCTCCTGCAGTTTGGAATTCTGATGTCCATAGATGACTTTCTGATCCTTTCCACCTCACAACAGGCCCCCATGATTCTGGTTATCTGATACATCACATGCCTGGGTTTTTCCATCAACTAAGAAAGTACAAAGAAAAGTGCGAATCAACAGATACAGCAACTGCTTTTTTGTCACCACAGTCACAGCTGAGGTGTTGATGCCTTGTGTCAGCTGCCCATCTGTTTCTAAAATTGGGGCCACTTATGATGCATCCAGCTGTGGTTTGAACTGCTGCGGCTGAATCCAGTAAACTACTGGTAGCTCATGGTTCATCTTTCTGCACAGACATGAGCTGGTTTGGCCCTTTGGACCTGCGACTAGGAAGCATCTCCCATCACACACAAGTATTCATAGATGCACAGTGAATATTGTGATTCACAGATCACTCACTGGGACTACTTCCTTTGACAGTGTTCAACTGGCCCTTTGTTTTCAGTTTTTTGAGTTTAAGAAGACCTGAGATGTGAGCTTGCTGTTCCTTTGTAGGGCATGCTACCATCTAATTCAGTGGAAGGAGCATCAGTTGTCTCTAGTGCTGCATACTTGTGAAGGGTTAAGTAAAAGTAAAGCCTGTTATATGACTACAGCCATACTCATAGAGCAGGGCCTAAATCCAGATAACTATTCTTTCCTCCTGGAGGACCAATGCATGCCAAACACCAGCCATGTGCAAGTACACACATACCCCAAACACGTGCATCATCTAATCAAATACAGGTCATACAACCGTAGACACAGAAGCACAAATAAAGAAATTGTTTGGTGAAAGACATGCTCGCTCTCACATTGTCAGCACGGAGGTGACTGCAAATAGACTGGCCTATCCCCATAACAGGGAATCAGTGAAAAATATAAGATGCTCTCTATTTATCTATCCTTCCCATCTATCTGTGTGGGTGTGTGTGTGTGTTTGAATTGAATTTTTGGGTGGAGAAGACGACAGATAGTTCCATATATAGGCTACTATATCCTCGATGCCAGAAATAGAATAAAGGATAAAGCTGTTATTTATGCGTCTGGTAAAAAATGACAATAAGAGAAAGTGGGATAATTCTGGGCAAAAAACTTTACTTTTATAGCTAAGGATGTTGTTTAAGCATCTACTTCAGCAACAATGCTACTTTCTGTCCCCATGTCACTGCAGGCAAGAAGAACTCAATCCTGATGCACAAAGTTCAGCATGATCTGAACTCGGGTGTTTTCAACAACCGCGAGAATGAGATGATCCAGGAGATAGTTAAATATGATCGGGAGATGGTTCAGCAAGTTGATGTACCACGACCGCGGGCCATGTCCATGACACCTCCTCTACATGGTGGGATCTTTACTCATACAGGTTCCTCCACCCAACCCCAGAATTCAGCAATTGCCACTCTGCAGCAGGCCGTAGCAATGAACTTTTGTCCCCCCATGCAAGGGAACTCAGTGGGAGCAGGAAACCTGCAGTCTCCCAGGATGGTGAGAAGATTCCAGGTAATGGAAAACGTACCCAGCCCTGTCTCAGCCTCTCCACTGCAGTCTCAGCTCCTTGCTTCTGGTGCCTTTGCTCCTACCCTGTCCAGCCCACCTGTCCAGAGCCCGCTGGCAGTTGTAGGACGGTCATTCCAGTATGGATCCAGTGGCCTAGCTGGTCCAACCTCAGGCTCCCAGCTTTCTCTAGCCCAGCAACACATAGCCAGCCCTGCACACCGGCCCAGCACACATAAGAGTACCCATTCCTTGCAAATGGGCAGTCTGAGCCAAGACGCTAGGGCGTTGTCAGCCTCTCAGCCCTCACTGCCTCATGAGGGGGTGCAACCAGGTGCCCCTAGTCCGCCCCAGTCTACACGAGTCTCCTCCACGTCCATTGGACCCCCTCAGACCCCATCAGGGCACACGGGCATCCGGAGTGCAATACCACATAGGGTGGTACTGCCCCACCAGATGTCTGTGGGCGCCTTTCCTGTAGCATCTCTGCCTGGTTCTGTGCAGGGTTTTGGGGCCGGTGCAGGTCTGGCAGTAGGGGGTGTGGGAACAGGTCTGGGGGACTCGGGACGACCCAAGAAGGACTCTATAGTGAGCCTTCCTGAGACAGACCACATCAAAGTCAGATCCAGGCTATCCTCAAACTTGTGATCTTAATGAAATCTTCTTGACAGGTGACTCAATGAGGGGCTTGACTGCAGGAACACAGGGGGGATTTCTGCTCTTTCTCCTACAGTTCCTTTTCTCTCTATCTGCTCCAGTTTGACTATCCGAATGTATGAATGTTGAGTGAGTGGCAGCAGGGAGACTGAGAGGAGACTGTTTTAACATAATAAAGTCTGTATGGTGACTTTTAAATCTGCAGCATTGAGATGTTTCTACTTACAGACATAGCAGTTGCACAGATAGTAGTAGTGGTAAAGTAGCATCTTCCCATCTCCAACTCCTTTATTTACTGTATTTCATAACATAGTCAACAACATATCTGCTTCGTTATCCTCTCATCACCTCATTTAATGCAAACTCGGGGTCGGATGGGACTAAAAGAAAATCAGGGACCTGCTTCAGATATCAGAAGTTGGCACTTTACTGGGGTTTAACTGCTGTATCTACCACATTTTGTCAGGCTGGCTGTAAAAGGGGATTCTCACAAATGTGTAAATAATTGTGGTTTCGTAAAAAAAAATTGTTAAGTATCCTTATGGACAAAATTTGTAGGAACAAAATGATAATATTCAATAATAAGAAACAAAAACACTGCGTTTATTTCAGTATTTTAAGCCATATTTTCTCCTTGACTATTGATATTAATGGGTGATTGAGTATATTTAAAATCAAACTGGCATTTTCAGAATCTAGTTGGCCTCTTTTATAAGTCTTCCTCATCTCTGATAGTCCCCACAGATAAATATGCGTGCAACTAGGATCTTCAGATTACAGACAATGAATATCCTTCATACTGACATTACAGCTGTGGGACAAAGGTCCAGCCAAGCCATCGATTTCTACAGGAAATGTCTGCATGTTTGTTTAATTTAAAGCTGCATTAATCTTTTTTTTTTGTATTAACAGTGAATCAGATGACTATGGGTAATATGAAGGGAGCTGCTTGTAGTGATAAGCCCACAGAAGAATGATCGCTTAACTCTGCATATTTATGGAGCTTTTTAGTCCTTTTTAAGCTTATTGTTTTGGCTTTAAAGCCCACAGACCCCACTATGTGTGGCCTGCACATTGTGGCCTGTAAGCTAAAGAGACAGATATTTTTTTCAGGAGTTGGTGTAGAATAAACCAGATATGAAGGGGTCAAAACTCCTCTTGTAAAGTTAAATAAAGTTGTTATACTACAAGTGTTGGTGGAGTTTTGACCTGTTTAGAATTTTCTTTTCTCCATGCACCTTGTAAGTAGGTGCAGTCATGCCAGAAATTCCTACTCTGCTTCTACAGGACTACACCATAATAAGGCGAGTAAATATCATATATATCTGTCAGTTAGCCAGAAAGTAGGATTATAATGATACTGCTAGATGTGTAAGTAGCCAATTGTTTGTGCCCCCAAGTGTCCAAAAATTAATTAATGCAGCTTTAAGACTAATGAGTTAAAATCTTATAAAAATATACCTGACTAAAAGACAATTCCTCTTAATAGCAGATTTGGTTTATAAAGTAAGGGGTTATGGACTATAATCATGTGAGTAGTACTACCCCACACTTTGTGAAAGTATTTATTGTATCTTATAATTCACTGCCAGTTAATGACAAAGAATTTTTTCTTTTGTCAAAATATAAATCCATTATTTTCTAACCATGAATCACACATGTCTCGCAGCAGCAGTCAGGCAATGTGTCACTATGCCAAAGTCAATTCATACTGATAATGAAACTCCTGCAGAGCTCAACCCTACTGTAAACGCTACTGTTTTGATCATCAGCCAAGGACAGTGCAGGTACTTTGCAGGATCTATATTGCAGTGTGCCTCTGTCATTAATGCCTCAATAAGAGTTCATCGGATGCCGCTGATTTGTGTCCAAAAGCATTAGGAAGGGAACCTTTTCCTCCCAGACCTGACATTCTCTTCACCTCATTTCACTAATGTCTGAACCATTACTGAGTAATGAGAGTGGAAATTGGAATCCCTCAGGTCTGTTTGGGACTGTTATTATTCTCCTTCGATTGGATTTCATTATACAGTGCCAATGATGAGTTCCTCTTCTATGATCTTTTTTGCATTTTCATTATATTTAGTTTCAGTTCCTGCATTGTTATCCGCCTTGAGAGTTCCAAATGGGATAAAGTTGAAGGTTTCTTAAGTATTTTTATACAGCGTTTTTGAAGTCTGTTGTGTTTATGTTTTATGCCCAAATTATTCCCTGTGGAACCTATTTGGATGCTCAAAAATATTTAATATAAAGGGTTGTTATGAGACTAGTGTTTCACTCAACTTCACATTGTGTCCTGGAGGCAGTATCTTAGGACAGGAAATACATACAGTGACAGTAAGTTTATAGACATGTTTTACTTTATTGGAAAACACACAATAGAGGAAGACAGACAAAGGGAGAAAGAAAGGAGGTAGAAACGGGATGGATTGCAAAAAAACAGTCAATAGTTAAACTCAAATCACTAGCATATATTAGTAACTGAAGCGCACTGATCCTAAACAACTCCACAATTTAAATAAACGATGAAGAATGAACAGAGTGAAACCAAAGTTTCAAGGCCTGTAATTTTTTGTATGCAAATGTTTCAAAATGTTAAGATATGACTGACATGTCACAGACTGAATTATTCACGCTGACTAAACTTACAAATCAGAGAATATACCACTAAACCCATTCAGTCATGTTGTCTGAAAGTGATGTTTATTTTCACACAAAGCAATAACTGTTTGAAGAAGTGTGAGTTTATGCAGACGATGTTCTGTTGTATCCTTCAGGCGTTAATGAAGATGCAATATTTCACATTTTGGATGGATTTACCAAACTTCACTTAGAATTTGTTTAAAGTCTGTTTTTGGAGGAACTTGATAAGCGATATTCTGATTTAAAACACACTCTTTAATGACAATAACTTTATTGACATGGTTGTTATTTCGTAGTGCTCATCATGTAAACCTATTTATTAATTTAGGTTAGTTAACTGTAACTGTAGACATTATGAAAAAGAAAATGTCTGAATATCTTTTTAACCTTTGACAAAATGCATATTATCAGCTGGTATGAACTGATATTACTTGAGCATATAATTAAAGCAGAACAAAACCGTTTGCATTACAAAAGATGTATCACTTCTGTTTCTACAGTCGCTCACAGTACCACCCACAGTTTGTATATAATCCTGTGCCAGTTGCTGTGAGGTCTGCATGGTTTCTATTGTGTTTGTTTTATTTGTTTATTTATTTTTCTAATCTCACACCCCAGTCCATTTGCAAAGCCTGGTCCGTTAGATTTTTCCCCCTTCTATGCTGTTACCTCGACCATCTGATTAGCATGTTGCCCAGAACTCTGTAAATGCCCTTTTCCCTCTTTTTGCAACTTTACAAACATACTTGTGTTATGTAAATGCTACAACAACTCTGCTTTTTCAGTACACCCTCCAGGCTTTGGGAAGGATGGTGTCTTTGCCCCACACACACAGCAGCAGCAACATCGACGGATCTGTATTTACCAGGTTGTTGTGTTTTCAACAGTTTTTTTTTAATTTTTTTTAATGACTTTCTTTGTAAATCCCCTTTTTTGTGTCTTCAATGCTACACCTTTTCAAAGTATTTTCCATTACAATTTTTATTCAGTTGTGTGTTTGGGTTCATCAATGACAGTAAAGCTTGGGGATTCAGAGTGTTTCAAATGTTTACCTACAAGGGCTGTTCTTATGGATTGAGCAATGGTGTGATTTCTGTGTTGCTAACTTTTGTCACACAAGTACATTCATGCTAATGAGTTCAGATTATTTTTCTCTTATTGGCCAATACGATAACACCAACACTAAAAAATATATAATGCACTTTTTTATACTAATTGTTTCTGTATTTTACAGGGTACAATACAACATGATTCAATATCAAACCACAGTCATTCAGCATATATTTGTTGTTTACTTTACATCCCTTCTTCTTTCGCTTTTGTTCTCAGATCTCAGACCTGTTAGTGTGTGTAATGGCATTCAATAATACAGAGTACAAATCCAACAGCAATACCAAAACCAATCCTATAGACACTACAGACACATGTAGGTCAAATAATGTACGCTGAGATCTTCACCAGTAACCATAAATTCCCTTGAAGCAAACAGGTGATCTCAGGCAGCCACTGTCTGTGAAAGCAGACACAGTGCAGTACAAGCGTTTCTGTGTCAGGGACCTGATTTTCTTTTATTGAGCCACTCTACAACTGTCACATCCCATAACATGTACTGTGCATACCTAGTGCCTAGCATATATTGTAGTCTCCACATACATGTATTATATTCTTTGTGTGTGTGGCTGTAAAAAAAAATGCAAGCTCCTCACAATGCAAACATCATTGTCAGTTATATCCCACTGCAATATATGTAAAAAGGAAATCAAATAAATTGTATTTGAATACAGTATGATTCCACTGCTTTATGTTTAGGTAAATAATTTGGTTTAGCATATTGGAAAAGCACAAACAGGTTACTAGTAAATAATTTTGCATATTCTTAATAGAAACAGAACTTCTTAATGCAATAAAGGCATGTGATGGTGAATGCCTCTGCTTTCTGTTAGTCGTGATTTTATTGCTAATGTGTCAGAGTTACAATGGCCTCTGAATCTTTGTTATTGATTGTTTACTTCTTACTGATTTAATAACATCTGGTTATCTGCCTGGTTATGAAGAGATAAAAAAAACCCCTACAAACTCAGTAAAAGATTGCAATATTTCTTGTGTGAAATAGTGAATAAATATGTTAAGTATTTGATTGCTTTCATTATAAAATGTGATATTTTAAAAAAAAAAAACTATTTATGTGCAGTTGTCAGTATTTTAGTATGCAGCTTGTTCTCTCTTATATACGGTAATTTGATGTCTATTCATCGAGAACTATAAAGAATTTACAAGAACCACTTGGATTCTTGAAGAAATGTGCTTCCCGATCCCACTGATTGCTGAAAGATAAGTTTAGATCGACTTCACTTCCCTCCACCGCCACTGGTTTCTATGTGAACATTTTTTTTTTTTAGTTAGCACTAGATAACTATCTAAAATTGAGTTGATCTTAAAACGACGGAAAGGCACGAATTGTCACTTACTTTGGTGACAACACTAGAAGAATGCATTTGAAAACCCTTGTATTGCTTTGTAGTATGAACAAGGAACAACTTTTAGTACAATTAGGACAGATGGTTTCTAAACACTTAGTGTGTGACTTTTCTTTTTAAAGGCGGATTATTAAAGAAGCCTCTGTAGATTTATTACTTTCTGCTCATAATTTACTAGCTATTTTGCCACAGTAGAAGCCCCTACATCCACAAAGTTATAAATCTCACATTTATATCAAGATAAAAAGACAACTTAGGTTTAAATTAGATCTAAACATCTATAGAGAAGAAAGACCCCCTTCTTTTGGAAGCGCATGTTCACTGAAGCATCACAGCATCAGGCACCAGATGTGTGTGTACTGTATATGTTTGATGGTTGTTAATCAACTCATCACAGCCTGTCAGTCAGAAGAAAGGTCAGACAAAGGCATCTCACACTGACATACCTGACACACACACACACACACACCTGCCAACACTGTACCACCTGCCTCCCTCTCCACTGTGCTGCCTCCTGCTGTCAGACAGCTCTGGCCCCACTTGCTCCCTCCAGGACTGTGCACACTCTTCTCCCCTGCTAGTGCCGCTGAGTGCTGGCCGCTCATGACGCCATGGGGCGGGAGATAGGCCGGGAGAGCCCAGGAGCCTGGCAAGGAAATCATGGTGCTCTCAATTAGAGTGAGTGGTCCGGCTATCAGAGAGTGGCTTCCAGTTCTGGTATACCTGGCACATAGCGCCCAACACTTCCATAGTGTCCACTTCCCGATGATCCTGTGGCTGGAATAAAGAACTTGCTAAAAGCCCCACCCTACTGTCTGTGCTAGATATGATAAACTTCCTTCTCAATTCAATGGTACAGTCACATATTATCATATCAGCAAACATTAAATTCAAATGTTAAACAACACAGGTGTTCCATACTAATATGTCTGTCATGACAAATATTCATCACTTTTTAGATTTTTAAAGGAACCCCTTTCTATCAACTAATGCAATCATGGCTGTCTATTGTTTCAACAGCTTATGTCTATTTCTGGCCGTGACAGGCTGAAGCCTATCCCAGCATGCTGTGGGTGTGAGACAGGGAAGCACCCCCAACAGGTCCCTGCTTCATCACAAGGCTAACAGATAGAGGGACAGTCGGATTCACACTTATGAGCAATTTCAAACCTCCCTGGTGTAGCTGGACTGTGGGCAGAAAGCAGCCCAGCTGGATTAACACAATGAAATAGTAGCTTGATGATCTTAACTCTTTTTTCAGTTTTTTTTTCAGAGCATTCATCTGCATCTCGGTCTTTTTCACTTGGTGCACAGGAGTAGATGCTCCACAACTACCAGCTTTATGGAGAGCTTTCAGCTACTGAGTATTCATCAGCAGATGAAAACTGAGCAAACTCCATCCTATAAAGCTCCAAAAAGAAAAAAAGCTAGTAAGTGTTCAAGACAGCTTGTTTATAACCTATTAAAAATATACCACATTCTAGCAATTAACTTATTATTACATTAACTTTTAAACGCCTCTTAGAATCTAATATTATAGTATGATATTGTAGTGTTACTACATGTTAACACGTAAACATCCCATCTAAGTCTGGCTGCCTTAAACATTCTGAGTGAGCTTCATGTTTAACTGCACTGCCCGGGATTGAAGGCCTCAATCAATCAATAAGCACATTCATGGTTGCAGGCAAAATGCTGTAAAACAAGGATACTTGAAAATCTTGTGTTTTAGAGATATCAGCATAAACAAAGGCTAAGGCAGGCATAAAAACTGAACATGTGGACTGAAAAGGAAACATTTTTTTAAAAGGTAGTGAATAATTGCATTTTCCTCTCTCAAGAGATGTCAAACTCAACAACCTCTGTACTATATATTTCCCTAATACAAAATCATCATCAACAAGATGTGTGAATCTCTGGAGAGGACCCGTAATGGAAGCTATCTGACTATATCCTGCTACAAGCTTTGCTCCATTACTGCAGGCTGGACCGTTGCAGCTCTCAGATCTAACAGCAGACATCCTTGGAATCACCCCAGAGAAACTGAGACAGGCCCATCAAGCTACACGGCAACTGCAATTTGCAGTAAGGACATCTTCAATATCCTGTTTACTCTACTCAGCGAAAGTCAACAGTAGTTTACGCCGAAAACACAAACGCCATCTCAACAAAAACAGACATTAAATGTGTATGTTCCCTGACCTGCCCCCCTCCGCAGTGACCCAGCTACATGTTCTGACACTTTAAGTGCTGCACTGGCAGTATTTTAAAGCTAATTTGTAGCACAGTCGTCCCACTGTCCCTCTGGCATGAGTCACAGCTATTGATTGAGGCGCTTATACCCTCAGCATCCATCCATCCATCCACTCATGGACTGTGTGTCAGAAGCTAAGCTGTGAAATGTAATATGTGATAAGTATGTGAGATCTTAATAGCACTTTACAGGAGAGGGCTCTGTCCTTGACAACTAGTCTCAAAGAGACAAAAGGAGAGGAGAGACTTGCTGGGCTGACGCCTGCTGGAAGGAGACCAAGTTGGCTCAGAGTTCAGATGATATGTGCCAAATTTGAGGTGATATGTTAACCACTCAGGGCCCCAAACTGTACAGGTGTGGAGACTTTCATGCTTTTATGAAAAAGTGAACTTTATTTTCACATATAACCTGATCCTTGAGAAAATGAAGGTTAAATAAGAATGTAAATCTCCTGTTTATAAGTGTGGTGTGAACATCTTGTGCACATAAATGCAAACAAAATCCACCACAAAATCCACAGAGGATGAAGGCAACCTCAACTTAAAGGAATTCAATATTATTTGCTTTGGGTCACATGAGAAGATTGATATCATTCTCATGTCTACAGTTAATATGAAGCTATCGCCAGCCATCAGTTAGCTTAGCATTAAAGGCCTGCTCACATCAGAATTTCAAATGGCTAAATTTCATGGCAAAATCAAATTCGCTGACCAAGTAAACAGTTCTATAAAATAACAATGGTTCGCAGTTATGAGAGAAATATAATATAAATGGAGTTGATGTTACGAATGGAGATCTTTTGAAAATGTGTGCAAACTTAAGCGATTGGGCGAAAGCTAACTGATGGTTAGCGAGCTGGTTAGCTCTGACAGCTTTATTTTCCCTCCTCCGTAACGTTTTATTGTAACAAAATACCGGGGGGAGGTAGAAAGAAAGAATACACAGAAGCTCCATAGCTACCGACACAATAATCTGTGGTCATTGTAAAGTTGCCAGGCAACCAGCATACATTTCAGGAAGTTCCTGACCCAAAAATAGTTCTGCACGTATTCCCCCGTACAACCAGACCATTTGTTGTTTTGTACAGATTATACAAACAAATTAGAACATGTTTATAGGTAGATGTTGTTACCTTTGGACAAAGCCAAGTTAGCCTTTTCCCTCTGCTTCCAGTGCTTATGCTAAGCTAAGCAGCTACTAGCTCTAGTTTCTTATTTAGTGTACAGATATAACAATGGTAACTTCTCAACTAACTCTCAGCAAGAAAGTGAAAAATAGTTTCCATTTTCAAATTATTTCTTTAATAGACAAAAGTTCAACATCCAAGTTATTGTTTCCTGGTGTCATTAAAGTCTACTTTCATTTAAAGTGTCTGTAAACACGAGAGAGAAATCTGATTATATTATCAATTCTAAACAGTTATAACCCATTTGTGTGTGTGTGTGTATGTGTGAGAATTTGCCTTTGGAAATATTAATGGCTGATCCTCACAGACAGCACAGTTCAAAGAAGATTTCACTTCAAAATCAAGTCATTAGGTTCTATATCATTTTTACCAAATCAATAAAATAATCAATAAAAAGCCACAGGCTACATCTCATTCACATCAGAACATATCTTCATGTGCATGTTGCTGTGCAAATCATCTCAAATTCTACAGTCTAATCAGCACACTATTTATGCCCCCTCGGAGATTATTTCCATTTCATTACATTGTCACTCAGCCAGCTTTGTTTGTCTGAGCCTACATTTGCCTTTGAACATCCACAGCACCTTTTGTCTGAAACTGCTGTAACGTTTCCAGCAATGATCAGATAGCACTTCTTCTATTTTTACTTCTAGATGTGGCACTGGCCCAGAAAAAATAAGATCTGAGTTGATTAGCAAAGCCTGAAAACCCTTTGTGGTGCATCTAAAAGGAGGCCTTCATCTCATGATACACAATAGAATTGAAATATGCAGATACATATAACAAAATAACAGACCGTCATTCATCCTATTTAGGCACACTAAGAATACCAGCGATTTCTTTGAACCACTGAATGAATAACGAGACATTTTAAGAAACACATTTATTTTAAAGGCAATTGTCAAGTGTTTAGTCCAAGAAGTTAAGAGTCAAGAGTACCCTGGCACACAATGCTGCCTAAGAGCCCCTTTGCTCATCCCTCCACATTCATCTTTCTCTGAGAGCCCCGTATCCTGTACATCTTTGTTTCCACCTCAAACGTCTTTCTTCAAACTTCTTCAGAAAACCTTTAAATGTTTGAACGTTGTGTCAGAGAGCGTCCTGCCAGCCAGTAATGATGGGATCGACGATTAGGTGGGAGAGTCGCAGAGGCAGGTCAGCGCTCTGTGGAGGTCTTCACAGCATGACAAATGCTCACACACCACCAGTCACTAGCAATTACAGTTTGTAGGTGAAAAGCTTTGGCTCAGTCTTATCGAGTAGCAGAAGTGTTGCTGAGTGATGAAGAAATAGACAGTTCACATGTGATTCAGTCAGTAGGGGGTCATGTACGCGCACACACACACACACACGACACACACACACACCACACACAGCACACAAGCAGCACACACACACAAGTATACACACACACACACACTTATATACACCTGAATATATCCATTATAAGAGGTACTTTTCACTGATTGAAGTCTTTCAGAGACATTTCCATCCGGTGCTGATTCCCTCATCTGTCGCTTGGATGAGTATTCCCCCCCCACCAATTCCATCAGCCCACTAGTCAGTTAATCAGGCAGGGCTCAGTGTTTGCGAATGCCTCCAGTAGCTCCAGCAGTTTCCAGCCTGTGGACCAGGAGGCGGGCAGGGTGCGGCTGGATCAATGTCCGGATGTCTGAGGGAGACAAAGCTAGTCGAGCCCCCGGGGCCTGCAGCCTCCCTGCTGCACTGTCAATTCCACTCATCTGCCTCTGCTTGCTCGCCCTCACAAGCCTCTCAGCTGAAGAAATAAGTTGAATCTTTGACCTGCTGGAGATCAAAATCACCTGGAGAGGTAAGAGGCAAAGTGTCAGAGCAGGTTAAAGTCAGTGGATGGTAGTTAGAGAAAGTAAATTACATGTACTGCAGCTTTAATTATAAAAAGAAAACTTAAAATCACCACATACGATCGTGTTAAAATTTGGTCAATAAAGAAATAAATTACGCAAGCAACGCACTTAGGAACAGGGGTGCTTTAAGTGTCGGGGGGGGATGCACATGGGGAAGCGAGCACTGTGATTAAAATGAAATGAAAATTCTACAGCAAGCCATCCAATATTTGTCAAAACATTTCAGTAAAAGCCATAAAATGTCAACCTCAAGGTGGCACTACATGAAAAGTCAGGGGATCGTCAAAGTCAGCAGGACTTATCCTGTGGACACCATGAAATCATGTACAGACGTACACAATTTCATGGCAATCCATCCAATAGTTGAGATATTTCAGTTTGGACGAAAGTGGTGGACTGACCAGCTGACAGACTGGCACTGCCGCTGGAAAACAAATACTGATTATAATGACCAAAAAACATCACTGATGGAATATGCACTTTGTATTTTGTAAGCTTTTAATATATTGTACTGCTTAAAAATAAGATTTCAAGGAGTTTTTTATGCTGATAAATAATCCATTTAAACAATTTGCACTGTGGTCAATTTTTCATCTATCATCTATGCTGTCGTTGATCAATTAAGGAAACGGTTAAGAACATTAGGATGTAGGTAGGATGTAGTTTGTCCTGAGTCTACTGAAAGGCAAGGGTTACAATCTTCATGAGTGGGAGAAGAGAAGTTATTTTTTAACTGGGTCAAACTCAGGAGCTTTAATTTTTAAATCAGATACAACTTTTTAGTTTTACTGGGCACCAGTACATTTTCTATGAACTTTAATACACACACTACTAATTTTATCTCTGGATGATGCCCTGTCCTGCACTCTGTACTTTGCCTTGTGTACTCTTTGCCTCTCTGACAGCAGCATACGCCAGCAGGAGCTACGGCGTGAATTATTGAGGAAAGGCCATAAAAAGCTTAAGAATGCACACACTTCAATCTTATATTTCTGTAATAATGATAACAGATAGACAGACTGTTACCACGATCACATAATGTGCAACGCTGTGTACCAAAGTGAAGGCACATAAAGCTGAAAAGACATGCTTCTTCACAACTACTCAACTTGGGTCTTACAAACTTACAGCCTTAATGGGGTTAAATGACACCAACGTAAAAAATGGCAGTGTTTAAAAGAGTCAAGACATGAACACACTGAATAACTTAAAGCATTTACTATCCTAAAAGTCAGCAACTGTAGCATCAAAGTCAGACTCTAGCTGCGTTAGTGTCTTTGCACGTTAATGGCTCTAAGTTATTCAGTGTGCTCTGCAGTCTCTGTGGTCATAGATCCACCTGATTCGTCTGACCTCCTGCTGGATTACACACGGTGAAACCAGACTCACCTTAATAATAAGTTCAGGATCCTTCATAGTGAAGCTTATAATGGATTTGAGTCCAGATCCATTGAGTCTCATATTTAACATTAAACACAGTGGACATTCAGGGACACACACACACACACACAAGCACACACCCCTCCCTCAGGAGCACACCTGACTGGTCTCAGCCACATAAGCTGATTATGCAGAGGAGGGACACAATTAACAGAAATCAATTTATACAACCCAGCTGTCGGTGCCAAGCAGACACTAAGGGTACAGATGGAAATGGAGCGAGGGGTTACATAACAGCAAAGCCCCCATTCACCTGACTGACAGAGAGGCGCTGCTACTGTACCTCCACACTGGACAATAATAGACGGACGCTTGCAGTGGCGTCAAAGGAAAACTGGGGAATCTGGACCTGCTAGGCATGAATACACCACTCATGACATAACCTGAAAATTTAATTTCAGCCAAACTCAATGGCTTTTCCTGTTTGAATCAACAGGCAGAATACCATGTCTGGGCAACACAGACAGCTGGACATCCGACTACAGACAATGGGATGACTATACAAGCAATAGGCAATAACAAGTAGCAATTCATTTTGTTCAGGATAGAAAATACAGGATTGTTCAAGAACCCAATTTAATAACATTCCTATCATTCTTGCTAACCTCAAACTGAACTTCAGGACATACAAGTCCTCTTCAATCCAATAAAAAAAACAAAAAAACAGCACAGAGTAATTTGGCTCCTTCAAACAATACTCGAGCTTTGGTGCAACCAAGTGTTTAGGAGCCAGACAGCTGCATACAAACTGACCTGTCTGGGGCACTCGGGCCAGCAGCTGCTTCAACTTCTGATATTCCGCTTCCATCTTTTTCATGCCCTTAATCCTGCCACAAAAGAGGAGAACAAAAAAAGTTAAGACTTCAGAAACTCTGAGAAGAACACGTTTGAGTGTCTATAGAAGTACTAATTGGCCTTTCTGAGTCGTCTCATTCAAGTGTCTTCACCGGTTCTGCTGACTGATGGTCCCACGTATTTGAACCACTATGACACCTGGATGTCACATTATCATTTTTGAGGTTGTTGTGAGTTGTTTTTCAGACCAAACAGCCAGTCCCATGACTCACTGCCTTGGAATTAGCACATAATTAGTACTTCTCATGTGATGTGCAAGAGGTGGCAGAACACATGCTAATGTGAGATGTGACTGGTACGCCCAAAAAAGGCCATTTTAATGTTTTACCACACACTGTTCTTTCTGTAGGGTGATAACACTTTGTAGAACTTTGAAAGAACTTCTAGGATAGTAGAAAGTTGAAAAGCAAGAACATGTAGACTAATCCATTTGTTTTAATTTAGGCAGGGGGTTAAACTATGATTATATTTAATCAGTTCCTGCCTAAACTGTAAGGATGGTTAAAAGAAAAATATTTTACACATTGGAGCCAGTGAAGGAATCCAAAAAGTCTTCCTATTCCCACAAGTCTTTCTCTCTGGTACCTACAAGAATGAATAATGTGTTTGCAAGGATTAGGGAACAGTGATGTGTGTCTGTGTGAGAGGGAGGGAGAAAGACAAAGAGGACGAGGGCTGCTGTGGAGTAAAGGCTGTAGAGAAGGTGTCCAATTATCCCAAAGAGAGAAAAACAGTCAGATGGTGAGCATAACCCAGCCTGAGGCCACTAAGAGAGACACAGAGACAGAGAGAGAGACAGAGAGAGAGGAAGAGAGAGAGACAGAGACAGAGATAGCAGAGAGAGAGAGAGAGGGAGAGCGGGTGGGGGCTGGGGTAAAAATGATTTTGTATTTAACGTCACAGACAAGTGGAGGAGAAACTCTGGCATGCTAATTTAACTTTTATAGTCTTATAACCTTTTAGTGTGTGTACCTTCTGCTTCTGTGTGTACCTTCTGCTTGGACTGTTTTATATTTTATGTACATTTGGAAGTTGCATGTTCAGCGTGTAGATACTGTATGACAATAATTATTTGTACCTGAAAAGGAGATGTGTGGGGAAAAAAAGATAGCTAGACCTATTTTTATCATCATAAACCTGATAGATAACTGACCACAGTGTTGCTCTTGAGACTTAACGTATGTATGTATGAGTGTGAACAGTCGAATGTGTTCCAGCATGCAGGTGTGTGAACTCACGGGGGGCTGCTGCAGTATTGGTTTAGCAGGAAGTCGGACAGCTCTTGAAGGATTGGCTGGCTATGCAGGGCGACAAACTGTTCCCGACAGATCTGACAGGAGGAGGAAGAGGCAGAAAGAAGTGTACTTTGAATTAATCTTGCCAACACACTTGACCTACAAGCAAATCAGGAAAATGGACCATCTCCCAGAGTATAAACAATTTTCTGTACGTCTTCTCGATTCCTGCTTGAATTATTAAATTTTTTGGGTCAAATGCGAATTTGACCAAAAAAGAAAAAAGAAAGTGTAGATTTGATTTATATTGCTGTTGACACACCACAGCATCACCTGGGGAAAAGAAGTGCTATTCATTTCTGTGCTGGTTGCAGATTATTAGAATCCTCCCCATGTGTTTCCCAGGATGCATTTTAGTATGTAGAACACACTGCAAAATCTCAAATGTTTTCATTAAAATCTAGTGCGAATTTTAACCAAATTTCAAAAAAACAAAATTGACAAAAGAAAACGCAAATTAATGTCTGTTTCCATCCACAACGATTAATATTATGAGATAAACAGCTGCCGGTGCTAATTCTCTAGTCTGGTGCCATTAAACCATTGCACTGCAGAAGGGGTGCAGAATAATGAAAAGAGACTCAGCAAACCTGACTATTCCCTGAAATATTAGAAGACAGACACATGACACATTTCATCCAAAGCCACCAGTCTGCCAACAAATCCCACACTGATACTCTAAACACAAACTGATCAGCAAATAATTGATTATAGAGCTTGATTAACTTGTGCACTATTCATCAAAAAATCCTAAACATGCAGTAATAGTGGGAGCTGTCATGCCTTGAACCACTTTATTAAAACTTGAATTGAGGAAGGATCATTTGCACTTATAAAAAGGACCTTCTTCATGTGCTTAGGTGTTGACTAAGATATTTAATACCCCTCCTCTGTCGCTGTGTTCAATTACCTGTGTAATGACGGAGGCGTACACTCACATATCAAGAGAATGAATGTACTGAAAGGGAACTGCTTTATTGGTTGCAACTCCTCTGAGATGGGCTGAAGACATAAAACTGACATCTACAGAAAATTGGGACTTTACGGTAATTTGATCCATTTTATTCTATGCTGTGTCTCAATCTGGGTCTGTTGATAAGCTAGTTTCAGCAAGCAGAGGCAGACAGTCATTTATTCAGCACAACAGGCTCTGTCTAATGGTGCTACCTGCAGCCAGCAGCCAGTAAATGTATGAAACAGTGAAAATATGTCATTTGTTTTAGTGGCTTCACAAAACCTGGCTTCTACCTAGCACTAATAATGCTACATGTAAAATGTATTTTTATCACCAGCATCCACTGTAAAAGTACTCTCACAGCTTTTAAGAACACACAATCCTTCTTCTGTTCAATTCAGCAAAAATATATATTTAAAAAAACCAACCTGGATGTAAAGGCAAGATAGAGCCAGAAGAATTGAATCACATGTGTCACCTTAAGCTTGAATTAATCAGTAAAAACAGGAGAATTCTAAACCCTGATGATACACGATCAGACGGGTTGAAAACAGCTCTGACAGAATGATACGGACAAGAAATGGTGAAAGAGTCTGAACCGGTGGGAGTAAAAAATGATTGGACTGTAATTTGATACCTTGTTCATGGTGTCCACAGTGAGGGCGTGGGTCCAGAAACAGTCGTGAACCGAGACGAATGTCAGGTCAGCACTGAGAGGAAAGGAGAGGGAACAAAGGGTTGAAGAAAAGCCATGTGCAGGGATTGAAATCAGATGAAGAAAAATACATGAAAGAGAAGACAAGGTCATTAAAAACTGGTAGACTTTGGCAAAAGGTGTATTACAGTGACAATAATAGCTAAAATCATAGCGGACCTTCATGCAAAGCCTGCGTGAGTTCCATCATGAATTATCACACCTGTCAAGAGGCCAATTCTGTGAGCTTATACTGCACGGATATCATACAATGCTCATCTGAAGTGATAATTGCTTTCAAAATGAGAGGGTACATTCTCAAAGCTATTTGAGGTCATGCATACATGGAGAGTCAATGTCAGGAGCATATTTCAGACTGCCTTTAGAAACATGATTGCATGGGTTTTATGGGTTAAGTACGATATGTTAAATGATACCTATAGCAGTGGAGAGAAGTCAGCATCATGTGTGTGGAGTCCAGAGAGTGGATGAAGTTTGGTGGGAAGGCATTCTTCTGTTTAACTGTGTCTGGCATCCTGAGAAAGGATAGAAAGCCAAGCAGACATTGTATTGACAGTATAAAAAACACTTTACTTTCTGCAATGATACCTGTACCTTTGATGCTTTCTAATATAAAAAGGGATGTTTCAGCCAAGTTGTCTCACAAGTCTGAAGTGGCCTCATTATGAACTGTGCTGATAACTCCCGAGCAGACAGTTTGCAAAGCTATATTTTTATTCCCTTTTTAAGTTGTGCACTGCTTGGAAGACAGCAGGTTTTATTAACCATTACATAAAACGCACTGTACCCTTGAGGAGTTTCATAATAGTACAGTAAATGTGTAGATAGTAGAAGTAAAAGCCAGGAGCAATGTTTGGACATACTGAATCTAGGAACTGTTTTGCTTAGAATGAGCAGTTTTTATCTACAGACATCGCGGGTCACCTTCCATGGAGTCCGCCATGTAGAACTGCCATGTTTCTACAGTAGCCCAGAAGGGACTAGGAGCAAATCAAATACAGGCTGTAGATAGACAGGGCATTTCGCGGTCACTAAATTACAATTTTTAAAGAAGTGTTTACTGTCTTATATCAAAATGCACACCTTTGACCTGTGATATCACTCTGCTACATAGCTAATGGTTGACTGTGATTTGAAATGATGGGCCTTATTAGCTAGTTGCCTCAAACAACCTCTGATCAGATACAGTTTTGTACAATCCTCCATCTTTAGGACAAGTCAATAAAATATTACATTTTTCAGAAAGACAAAAATGTTTTTTTTAAATGATATATTGTCATTGTTACGCTTCAGTTTTGTACACATTAAAAAAAAATTATTGTTCATTAGAGAGCTTTAGAGGTACTGGTACGGGGACTTGTGTTACACTGGAGTGAGCCAGGGCAGCCGTTACCGCCGTTTACAGTCTTTGTGCGAAGCTAAGCTAACTGTAGCCTTAGATTTACTGTACGCCTGAAAGGGAATTAGCATACAAGTAAATGTTACTTAAGTAAGTAAATTAACTATTCCTTTAACACAGGGGCATTGCTGTGCTGTAGACTCACAAGGCACAGGTGTAATTAACATTATTATTGACTGCATCATTAATATTATTAGTCACACCTGCGCTTTCTCTGCTTGGACAAGGCAAAAATGTCTGCTGTAAAAACATCTATTTATACGCATGGATTTCAACATCTGTATCTATTTTCTACTATGTGACCCCCAGGGGACTCTGTGGCTCTGTGCCTTCTAAACAATAGTCAATATGAGAGCATACAAATATAGAAGTGGTATAAAAGAAATAGTACAAGGTAATATGAATGCAGTGCTGCTGCTACTGATGATGGAACTGGCGGTAGAAAAAGCATCCTGCCAATCTGTATCCCCATGTTCCCATTACCCTGAGCCTGTGCCATTCAAATCCTCTGGGCTGCCACAGACCAGAACGCTCTTCTAATGGGAATGAAGACAGTGCGGAGAGAGCTTGGGCCAAACCCAAAGATACACACAGGCGCACACGATGCCTGTCTGTCAGTCTTGTTTTCCTTCCGCCTGTTTTATTTTTGGCCTGGAAATGTTATACTTTTATCTTTGTGCCTTAAGTTCTGCTGTTGTGGGCTTGAGCTAAGCAAAAACAAGATTCCTGGAAATTTATTTGCAAGCACACTCGGCTAGCTACACTTAGAACAAGACTGTCTGTTTTTCTCGTTTCCCTTTCTATTTCCCCTTCCCTCACGCACAAAACAAACATGTCACCTTTAAATCCCAGAGGACTGACATACTGGAAAGGTGCACAGTCAGTACTCTTAGAGTTAGCAACCGCAGCTCTCTAAAGTGCAACTGTTCTCCCTATAGATAACAGTTCATATCACAAGAGATACTGAAAGTTGGCGTAGAGCTTAGTATTTGATGTTTTTTTTCCACTGCAGTTTAGAAGTCTGGATAATCAGCACTCCTCTAAAGATGAGAGGGACGGAGGAAATGGCAAGCAAGACGAGGGCTGCTTGAAGGCTGTCACTACTCCGTCTGTCACGCCGTTTACATATTTAGACGCTGGACGAGCTTTTATAGGATCTTTAATCACAGCAAGTGCAATTATGTGTGTGTGTGTGTGTGTGTATTGAAGGAGAAGCTGAGGAAAATCAGCCATAGCGTCAAGTTTAGCTCCAAATGTCAGCCTGTAAAACACTAATGCTTTCTCTGACAGCAAATTTCGAGTTTCAGGCGAGACGACCTTTCAAAATAGGCATCTCTTCCTCTCAACTCGAACTCCCCTGCATCTCCCCCTCTGCTCTGGCTGTTTTTTCAGTATTCACACTGCTGGATGTGTAGTATACTTTAGATGTCAGATTGAGGAGGACGACTGTCAGTCTTTGTCATCTCTGTCTCCAGTGCTCTCACTCCTGTCTTCCCACAACTCTCTGCTGCTGTCTCTCATTCTGTCTCTTTTTGTCCTCTACTCACCTCTATCACCCTTCCTCTGTCGTCTTAAAACTCTATCTACACATTCTTCTTTCGCCTCCCCGTCATAGCAGTCATTCACACATCCCAAACTAGCACTTATCCAGAGAAGAGCAAAAACCAGTCGGCCTTCTTTATCCAAAAAGGTCAAATACCATCTATTGAAGTGGACTGCCACTAAGTAAATGACAGGTGCAAAAGGAGGCATAATAATTTATTGTGA
>NW_023339674.1:18529715-18531998 GCF_004916995.1 Morone saxatilis | reverse complement strand
TTTTCCCTTCTGATCACCCTATTAACATTGAGAATGTAGCTTGGGTTGCATATTTAGCTCTATAAACCATCTGTGGGTTAAAACTCTGCTTAAAAAGCGACACACCGACGAGATAATATGTATATTTTCTATTGCTGGCATGTGTTTTTACTGTTTTTTACTTGGACTACCACTATATAACTAATATAACCAACTGTCTTTTAGTCATGTTGAATAATATATAGTTAAATAATGCCACCTGCACATTTCATTATAAAAACTCATTTGGAATCTATTTCTGACCATTTCTGATGTGTTTTTAGCTGAATCTCATATCTTGACTTAGTGGATTTTGTCACTCAAAAGGCCTTTTTCTTACAAAATCCTGCATCTTACATAATTTTCTCTGCTTAATGAGTGTATTTTGGCAGTAATATGATTTTGCAGTATTATGTTCTATAAATGAAGCTTCTGGACATAAGAGCTGAAACTACTTTTTCTTCCATCTGAAACTGGAAGTGTAAAACTATGCTTTCAAAGTAGTTATGACAAATGCAAAGTTACGTCCAAGTTTAAGTGGGCAATCAGTGAAAATATCCACTGGCGACACGGCTTTTGTGCAGCTGAAAGTATTGAAAATGGAAGCTAATTGCCTAATGGGAGCTCTACTTTCTAATTCCATTCACCTCTAAAAGCTAAACAAAGAGTTGTCAAGTCTGAAGCCACATTTTGAAAACCTGAGACAGAAAACTCACTCCAGCCAAAGAAAAAAGAGACCAGCTAGAAACACAGTCCTCTCACCAGCTATCCTCTGTCTTTGTTCCAGGTCACTAATATGACATATTAGACAGAATTAAGTGGTAACATTACAGCTGCTGTGGGTCAACTTTAGTATGAGAGTGGAGAAACAGACAGAAACAGGTGTTAACTGCAGAAAGACTTACTCTTTGATGTCATAGTTGATATTGATGTTGATATGTTGCAATGCACTCTTCAGCTGGAAAGGACAAAGAAATTGAGCACAGCATTAGTTCAGACAGGCCACGAAAGTCAAGTTCAGCTCACATTGCAGCTACATCAGCTGATCGCAGCTGACCGTAAACACACATCAGCTGATGGCTCAGCTGATTCCCTCCTAAACTTCCAATTGGGAAATTACATACAATCAGCTGATAGCTCAGCTAATACCTGTCAAGCATCCAATTGGCAAAATATCAAAATAGCCGTCTACTCATTTCCAGGGTGTGGATTGATTTATCGACTAATCTAATTCACCATATAGTGCTTTATGGCAAACATCAGGTATCAAGAGCTTAAGATAAAGAAGAAGAAAGCTAGAAGGATGAAAACTGGAATGCAAAAAAAAAACTTTATGAGCATGATGAGTTAAATATGAGCTTTAAACCTTTTATATTTGAAGTTGGGTGTTGTTGGGTGTGGTAAAGGTTTTCAAAAGAAGCCTTAAATTCAACACCCAGTTCATTACTTGAGAGGCCCCTAACATTTCACAGATTATAAATTCAACACAACAAAACCATAGCTGACATGAGTCACTTTCCCTAATGGACATTTCCAAAAAGTGATTATATTTCATGCTTCGCGCTATAATTGGACATCTCAGATTTTCAACCTACCTGAGCCGAATCCAGGGTAAAGGTACATTAATTTTCTATCAAAACATGCTTGATAACACATATAGAAGTATAATTATAACCATCCTTCCATTCATACATGTATCCATCATCCAGCTGCTTATCTAGGTCAAGAAAGTTGTGGCGACAGGAAGCCCACAGAGACTCAATACAGGCTACTTGACCCCTAAAGGCTGTGACTGTGGTTTGAATGTTCAACTCTGCTTTACTAATTAAAAATAGCTGTTGTGGAGCGCCTTGGTAGCTGAACAGCTACTGCGCATGCTGCATAACTACAATGTCTCTGGTTCATTTCCAGCCAGCGACTTGTGTCATGCCCACTTCTCTCTCCTGATTTTCTGCTTCACTCTGTCCGTCCAATAACGCTGAAAAGGCCCCCCAAAATGTTTTTAAAAATAACTGTTGTGGTAATCTTTGTAATGACAGGTGCAGGCCTTTATTGATCAATTAATAATATAAAATAATTTAACATTTTCAAATGTGGATTCAGAGTTATTCTATTAAATGTCATTAAACTATTTCAGTAGAAGTCCATTTTTTTTACAGCATCCTAGTTGTGCATATTTTTAGTGTTGCTAGTCCCAGTGGATCTCAGCTAGAAAACAGATTAAAGTGAGCTGCATTATTTGCGTCTAGGTGGCAAAGTGCTCAT